>NW_021703781.1:810788-966318 GCF_005190385.1 Monodon monoceros
GGGTCCCTCAGCAGCAGGGGCTCATGGGGCCGCTCTCCGACGCTCAGGCAGATGGCCTGGGGGAGACCCCAGTAGACTTGTTCAACTGGATTAAACGCTCTGGTCCCAACTAATCTGACTTTTGGCCTTAGTATTCTGGATAATTCATTCATTCTTCAACAGTGATCTCACTTTGGAGTGTCAGTGTGCTATTTTCACAGTTCCACAAGACCCCGCGTGACCTGTATAGTAAGTTCGTTACAAGACTTCGTGTCTTACTTGTTTAAATGGAACGTCACACTCTTAAAGTAGTGTGTTCAGGTGTATTATCTGTCTCCTTGTGCAGGTATAGATACACAGTTACATCGTTTATCTTGCTCTCAATAGAATACCCCCCTTTGTAAATCTCGTAAGAATGGTGGCGAGCCACTGGTTAAATGTGTTCCATTAGAGGTGTTGGCGTTTCTCAAGGGAGGGTCGTGTGAATGGGCTTCCTTAGAAAGCCTGGTGTGGCCTCAGCTTCCATCCTGACCCCGCTTCAGGTTGTTTCCACAGCCCCGGCCCCAATCCCTCAGCCAGTGGAGATACCCGTCACGTGGGCGGACGGTTGGCCGGGTCGGGGGGGTGGGGTGTGTAGGAACTGGGGCCGCATACAAGGGCCCCTGCAGGTCGTCCTTTGAATGAGATATGGGCTTGGGGTTTGGTTTCCTTGCAATTATTTAACATTTTTATAGAATCTTGTTGTTTCCCAAGCAGTCAAGTCATTAATATGTGAGCTTTTGCTGGAATACGAGCTGGCATGATTTTCTTTTTTTAATAAATTTATTTTATTTATTTATGGCTGGTTGGGTCTTTGTTGCTGTGCACAGGCTTTCTCGAGTTGTGAATGGGGGCTACTCTTCGCTGCAGTGCGTGGGCTTCTCATTGTGGTGGCTTCTCTTGCTGTGGAGCACAGGCTCTAGGTACACGGACTTCAGTAGTTGTGGCACACAGGCTCAGTAGTTGTGGTGCACGGGCTTAGTTGCTCCGCGGCATGTGGGATCTTCCCGGACCAGGGCTCGAACCCATGTCCCCTGCATTGGCAGGCGGATTCTTAACCACCGCGCCACCAGGGAAGTCCGAGCTGGTATGATTTTTTGTTTCACTGAAGAACAAAATGAGACACGGCAATATCACTTACCCAAGGGCCAAGAGCGGAGGCTGTGATTTGAACCCTGAAGTCACTGATTATTCTTCTGAGATTTACTTTATGAAAAGTCTCTGGTTTGCCAGCCTCATTATTCGTGTCTAATTTATGCTTACCTGTTATTTTTTAATTTTAATCTTGAAGGCCAAAGGCATTGGGAATTATCTGAGGCTGTTGCGTCCCAGAATCCACTGGCAGGACAGTCTACGTTTTAACTCTTACTTGTTTTTAAAATCGGGAATGAAGAAAGTATTCCATATGTATTAGAGGCTTCTACTGAGAGAGCCATAAATCTTTCTAGACCAGGAAGACATGTTGAAGTTTAATTACAGGCTAGATGGCAAGTTTTTCAGCAGCGGGCAGCGTAGGTAAAGGTCTTTCGGTGGTTGGGGCCGATGACAGTGAGACGGCCTCGGGCAGGAGGGGCAGCCGCTCCTACAGACTTTGTTCCTTCCACGCAGAGATGTGTCACCCTGGAGAAGTGTCAGGGAAGTTACGGTCACTTTTATCTTCTCTTTTACCTGTAGATCAGATTTACAACTGTCCCTCTATATCAATAGCTTAGAGTAAAATAGTTTGCACTATTCCCCTGGCCTAAGGTCCTTTTAGGTTAACTTAGAGATGTTACCATTCGTTGGCCAGTGACCGTAACGTTGTAGAAATTGACTTTTTTTCCCGTTTTCCAAATAATCTGTCTTAACGTAAAGATGCGAAGGGGTTGTGTTGTCCTGATACTACCGGCCTTGCTGTCCCATTCCCCCTCCCCGTGCTCCGGGCTGTACTTCATTAAGGAGACACACCAGCTAAAGGGCTGTGACATTTGGACTCAGATGCCCAGTTCAGACCTCAGTGCTGCCACTGGGGAAATTACTGCACCTCTTTTTGCCTTTGGAAACGGAATTATTTGTTTAGTGAGTGGTGATTCAGTGAATGAATGAGCAAGCCCTCACCCAGCTAGTGAGGTTAAGGACTTCTGGTTTCAGTTTGTCCGTTTTATTTTTTCTTTCCCTCCCTAATACCTTAGTATGGAATCACAGACAAGCCATTCCTCCTGTGGCCCTTGAATGTTCTTATCATCTATAAAACGGTAAAATTTAATTAAGATGATCATCTGTCAGATGTTTTTTGAGCTATTGTGTGAAAATAACCATATCTGTGAACAACAGCATCGTCTTAGGGGCAGAAACAAACCGCCTCTTTAGGACTCTGTCTCCTGGAGGTTGCCTTGGTGAATCATGCTTCTCCTAGTTAATAAAATGTGTCCTCTCCGGAAGCTGCATGTCTGCAGAGAGGCATGAAACTCCTAGGTCATCAGGACACTAAGGAAGAACTGGCCACACGCCAGGCCTGTCAGCCGGAACCTTGCTGCTGCTTTCTGGCTGCAGCTGCCGCAGTGGGCAGACTCTGCCCTGCCCAGGTCCGGCTGAAGCCTGGGAGGCTCTGGCAGGGTGAGTAGTGCCTGCTGTCCTGGCCTCTGTGTCCACATACCAGCCTGAATCTCTGATCTGCAAAGTTTGTGCCAGTAGCCGATGTAGCCACGCCAGAGCTGGGCTGCCACTCCTCCTGCTGTGGCCCAGATTTTGGTTAACCCAGATTTTTAGGAAGGCTTGCATCTTTGGACACAGGGACCGATTAAACCATTCTGGGGCAGCTAGGAATTTAGGGCCCATTGTGTTATTGTTGAAAGAAGCAAAAATATCTATTATAAGTCACGTCTGACACTGAGCCACGTGACGGGATCTATCAGGGATCCGGTTGGAGAGCGTCAGAGCCACTGCCTACCTGCCCTGCTCTGGGGGGAGGTGGCAACATTGCCACCCTCATCCCATAGTTAGTAGAGCTTCCAACATGATTGGCCACGAGGAAGAATATGACACAGTGTTCAGGTGGCTCTTACCATAAGTTTTTTTTCCCCATAAATTTATTTATTTATTTATTTAGGCTGTGTTGGGTCTTTGTTGCTGCACAGGGGCTTTCTCTAGTTGAGGTGAGCGGGGGCTACTCTTCGTTGCGGTGGGCGGGCTTCTCATTGTGGTGGCTTCTCTTGTTATGGAGTACAGGCTCTAGGCATGCAGGCTTCAGTAGTTGTGGCATGTGGGCTCAGTAGTTGTGGCACATCGGCTCAGTAGTTGTGGCTCGTGGGCTCTAGAGTACAGGCTCAGTAGTTGTGGCACACGGGCTTAGTTGCTCCGCAGCATGTGGAATCTTCCTGGACCAGGGCTCGAACTTGTGTCCCCTGCACTGGCAGGCGGGTTCTAAACCATTGTGCTACCAGGGAAGTCCTACCATAAGATTTTTTAAATCTAAAGATTCAAGTTTTTAAATGCCTCTGGTAAGTGCGGAGGCATCATTCACTGAATAGCAAAGCTGCCCCTGTGATTTCATGATGTTTTACTCCATCTCAGGTTTTTGTTTGCTTGAGTTGGCCTCTGTTTCCCCCAAATATAAACTTAAAAGTTTATGAATAGTCAGTTGTTTCACTTACGAGCAAAATGACATTTTAAAAGGAATGTCTTTTCTCAAGTTGGTGGCAGAAGCTGGAATCCCTTGTCAGAGCCTCAAGGGTCTGGCACCTGCCTGTTTGCGCTCACAGAGAAGTGAGTGTGTCCCCCTCTCCCAGGTCACCTTGTATCCGGCGGTGAAAGGCCTCCTGCAGGAGGGCATCTACCTCATCCTGGACCTGTGCATTGAGCCCGACATCCAGTTCCTGCGGGCCTCGCTGCAGCCGGGGGTCCGAGACGTCTTTAAGGAGCTGCATAGTGATTACGTGAAGTACCACAAGGCAAAGCACGAGGGAGAGAGAAGATACACCGTCTAAGCTGCGCACGGACGTGCAGCCATGGCCCAGGTCCAAGAGAGGTGGAGGAGGCAGGACTTCAGATGCTTGAATTCACGGCATTGAAACACGTGGAGAATCCTTTGGAGTTTATATAATATGTATTGCATTTTACAGTTATTTTTTCACACTATTTCTTAACATTTTTTTATGCAGTAAGTATTGCAGTAGAATCCTGAAAATAGATCCTGAATTCAATAAAATTTGCCAGATCTCCCTTGTGGCCATTCCAAATGTGGTTCTTGTCTCGGTCCAGTGGTTTGGGGTCCCATCTCCCCACTAGGTACTACGTAGAACTTGTTTTTTTCACTTCAGGTACATGGGTGTGTAATGAAGCCCAATTTAAATATCTTTGCCTTTTACGTTCTTCAAGAAACATGGGACGTTTTCTGAAACACCACTTTTCTGCCCTCCCTCGGAGCGCATCTTCCGATGGAGCTGTGCAAGTCAGGACGTGGAGACTTGGTGTCGGCTGGGGATGGCGGCCCCTGCTGTGCGGGTGGTCGCTCGGCGGGAAGGTGCTGGGCCTGGGGCTCTTCCTTCCTGCTTCCACTCTCGGGAGTTTATTTTGGAATTTTATTTTCCTCTTTCTTTTAATTTAATTTAATATTAAGAAATACTCTTGTTTTTTTTTTGTATTGCCTAAGCAATATGTTTCATTGTAGCAACCTCAGAAAATAAAAGGGAAAAAATTTAAAAATACCCCCAGTCTCAGCTGTACAGACAGCCGCCGTCATCTGGGAGGGCCTTGTTTCTGTCCCTTTGCATATATATATGCAGATGAGTATTTAAATAGATGTATATAGAGTTGCCAAATTGGATCATAAGTGCACTTTTTTGTTTGTTTTAGTTACCCAACTTTTTTTCCTGTGTAATATTTCAGTAACATCTTGGGGACAGAGAGATACTGGACACACTGTAATGGCTGCATAGCTCTCTGCTGAGGACACAGCCGTTTTATTTAATAAATCCTCGTGGTAGACATCAGATTCTTTACAAATTCCCTTTTACAGATGATGCTTGCAGCCAGCTCTTCCCTGCTATAATTATTTCTATAAGATAAATTCCCATAAGTTGTATTATTTGTCAAAAAATCCTGTCGGTTTTTAAGGATTTATGTAAATATTGCCAAATTGCCCTCCAGAAGGTATACAAATTTATTTTCCTTCCAGTGAATCTACTTTGATGTTATTGATTTTCTTTGTTTTAATGCCTCCTTGATAGGGAAATGTTATTTGGTTTTGAATTTCTCTAATTACTGAGATTTTTCATTTTTTATACTTACCATTTTTATTTCTTATAAAAATTATGTTTATACAGTTATGTTCCTTATGTAATATTAGCCTGTTTCTCAATTGGGATATTTGCTTTTTTTCTTATTATCTTTGTGGAATTTATGTTGGAATTTTCTTGATACCCCTTTTTTAGTCAGTCAAAATATAGACAAATTGTTTGAAGGATCATCCCTAAGCAAAAGTTTTTTTTTTTTTTTTAATCCTAACTTTTCAAGCACGTGTTATTGTAGCAGACAATATAAAATGGATTTTTTGGCAACCTAAGAGAAATACCCCATTTTTCACGCCTCAGGATTTGATTGTATTTCTTGCATTGGCTGACCGAGTCTGGGATATAGTTATGCTTTGCATTCTACATGTTTTAATCCGTTTCCTACCCTCTGTCTAGACATTTGTGTGTAGAAGCTTTCTAAACTCTGGTAACCAGAAATGGATCCGCGGTTCTGACATCTTTTGCCTAATGCTCTGCGTTGGCAGAATCCTGTCCCTGTGCCCACTTCCCTGCAGCATCCTCCGCGGGGTTGATGTTGTTCCTTTTTCACACCTGGAGATGCTGTGCTGGAGCCTGCAGGGGACCTTACAGATGCAGATTGTAAACAAAGCTGGAGTGAAAACCATGTTCTTGGCTTTACCCTCTTGGTCAAGTGCCCCGACAGGAGGGTCACTGGTCTCTGAGGCCCTCACAGATTTGCGCCTGTTTTTTTCTCTGCCAGAAGTTCAGGAATCCCCCTGCTTTGGGACCCTTACTGGGGTGCAGGCCCAGAGCAGTTCCTCGGGCGTCCTGGTGGTGGCACTGCAGGGCTGCCGTCCTTGCTCAGGACTCAGAGGTGCCTGCAGCCTGGGAGGGAGGGGACGACGGGCCTGTGGATCTGGGCCGTCCCTGCAGACATCTCTGCTTGAACGCTAAACCTTCCTAGGGGAGAATAATTTTCCACTCTGTTTTGGTGGTTAATAGGGAAGAGGAAACCATTTTCTTAGTGGTAATCATGGGAGCTCGGCAGTCCTCATTTTAAATACTTTATCAGACTAGACCTTGCGGGCAGAGAGGTGGCCCTGGCTGCTCTCCGCGTGGCAGTGGGGCGTCCTGGGGTGACAGTGAGACCCCTGTGATGTGTGTGGCCCCAGCCTCTGCACTGGAGGCCTGTGTGGTTCCTGCGTCTGACATGCTGACATCAGTCCCTCTGTGCAGGGCGGTGCTGGGCCTCGCGGAGCTGGCTTCCTGCCGGGGACACAGACCGAGACCTGCCGACAGGTACGCAGGATCATGGCAGGGGGCCCCAGTGCAGGCGCTGGGCAAGGGCGGGGCCGTCCTGGGGAGGTGATGTCTGAGCTGAGACCTGCCCGGATGATCAGGAGCCCCCAGGGGCCTTCAGTCAGGCTGCACGGACGTTGCTTGTCACCATGGTTTTGGCCAAGGATGGGCACCCGAAGGGCAGGACAGATGTGCTGGAAGTTGGGGGGCGAGAAGAATGAATGTGGGGCTCTGGGCTGTGCCTGTGGGGGCTGCCCTGGCCATCCTGACCGCCCCCCGTGGACCAGAGCGGCCGTGCCTTTGTGTCCTGTCTTCCTTCTCGGCAGCTTCCCAGGGTCCAGCCAAGGAGGGCTCGCGCGCGCCTGGGAGGAATTCGTTTGCCTAGTTTCTCGTTTCATCTTCAAAATAATTCAGCTACGCCCCTTCCTCTTTTGTCTAATCAGCTCTCACCTTTATGCTTCAAGTCCCATGAAATCCTCTGCAGAGGCGTAGGCTGGGTCACCTATGATTCTTCGTTCCCTCCCGTGTGTTCCTAGCGCTCTCTTTTCTCTTTCTCGTTTCACTTTCCTTTCGGAGGGTCTCAAGCCCCCTCTGTCTGTCTCCTCCGTGGCCTGACGGGTGTCACAGGTGTCATCCTGGGCACTGGGCCAGAGGACTCTCGTCACCTGTGTCGCTGTGGACATCCTGCCCATGCCTCCCAGCCCTCTCCCGCTTGCTGGTTCCGTGGCTCTGTGTCCAGTTCCCTCCCATTTCCTGCCTCCGTTCTTTGTAGCCTTGGCGTCCACGCCGAGGACCTCCCCACCCCTGGCCCCCTTCCCGCCGTCCCCACATCTGTCCCCACTCGGCCACCAGCCGCTAGCCGTTCGTCCTCCCGTGGGAGCCCGCTCGCTCCAAGGTACCCTCTTCAGTGTCCCCTCCCCTCCGCACTGCCCGGTCTCGGCCTGCCCCTCGTCCCTCCGTGCACCGTGCCCGCCATGCTTCACGAGCATCCCCCTCCTTTGGCTCCTGTCACTTTGTCACACTCTGGTTATCCTGCGCCCGGGCGGGGCAGGAAGCTCTGTGGCTGGAGAAGTAACAGAATCATGATGGTTCTCCACAAAATCCTGTTCTCGCTGCTCAGCTGGGTCCACCTCTTGGGAGGAAAATCTCTTTCTTCCTCAGAGGAAGAAACATGGCCGAGGCGGCATGGCTTCGAGGTGCTATGAATTCGTGGCGATTGGATTGTTGTAATGATTTTGCGTGAGGTTATAGCTGATGGTAGAACATAAATGTTACGGAGGAGAGAAAGGTTTGCAAAATGCTCCATCGTGAATGCAACCGAGACGAGTGGGAAAGGGTTCTCGTTACAAAGGAGGGCCGAGGGGTGCGACTCAGCGGGGGGGCCTCAACCATGCTGCAGGCGGCAGGACTAGGCTCCACAGGCGTCGGGACGAGAAACACATTCGGAGAAACGGAACCATGAAGATCCCAGCAGAGAGCACCTGGCAGGTGCCACAGTGGTGATGAGCCCCAGAGGAAGCAGGGGGGCAGCCACGCAAGTCAGCATACAGGATGTGGCCACACTCAACTGACCACCGAGGCCACTTTCAGGACTGAGGTGATTGCCCTTGTCTGTGCACATGTGGGTGCGCACGGCACTTGGTGTCCCGGCTTTCTGGCCAGGTGGCATGTGCTGGTATCTTATCACAGATTAAATGAGTCAAATAGCCTTTTCCCAGTCTTCTAACCACATCCTCGGCCTCTCAAATCTCTATCACTTTCCTTTCTGTTCACTGATGCACACAGAATACCTTTAATCTAAAAAACGAATATCAATCCTATAATTCTCCCAAATCACCCCAGCCCCTTCTCTTGACCGCCGACCAGATATGAATAGTCTACGTTTGTCATTCCTATTTACCTTGATATCCTCCCCCTTGAAGCTGCCCTCAGAAAGATCCTGGGGCCAGTTTGAACCACCCAGCTTCTGGCCTATTGGGTTGGCCCTCCATCTTCCTTGTATCCAGGCACCTTTGGCTTTTCTGCTTCTTCCATCTCCAGGGTCCCGGGTGTCCCCGAAGCTCGCTCTCCCTCAGGCCCTGTGTCCCCGGGGGTCAGTCCCTGACAGTCGTCTCTGGACCTGCTTCCTCTCCTCCCCCTCCGACATCACCGAGCAAAGTCCCTCTTAAACTTCCCAATTTCTACTCTTCCAATTGCCTTGTCTCTCGAGTTAACAACCGGAGAGGACAGGGCAGGTTTCTCAGTCAGCCGCCCAGACGGTTATCTAAGCCCTGCCAGGGCTCTGAGCTCCTGCCGCTTGCATCTGCGTTGCACCCCAGCCCCTGTCTTCCCTCCGTCTCCTGCTGCCTCTGGCCATCCATCCCACACATTGTGTCTAAATGGTCCTAATGGTTGTATCTCATCTTTAAAACCTCCAAGGACCCATTTCCTTCTAAAAACCACCCTATCATTCTGGCGCTGGAGGCTCTCTGTGATCTGACTACGGTCGGTCGACAGCCTTTCCAGCTGTCGAGGATGGACCTTCACCAAAGTCTCCCTGGCATCCTCCAACACACCCTGCTGATAAACCTGCGCCTCGTCCCCTCCACCTGCAAGGTCCTCCCTAGTGAATCACCTCCTCCTGGCCCCTGTAGCTGAAAACAGTGGCTTCTGGAGGTTAAACGCCTAGCTCGGCTGTGGCCTGAGGCTGCCTCCCACTGTGTCCTGTGTGTACTATCTCACCTTCCTTCCTGGCTGTGGTTCCTCAAAGGTGGGTCCCAGCCTGTGTGTCCCTCAAGCCCAGGCTGTCCGTGCTAGAGACAGGATCAGGGAAACCGTCCGTTGAGCTCAGGTAAGCTGCAGACTCTGTGCCAAGGGCTCTTTCCCCAAGCCTCCTTGTGCTGGGCGTGCAGAGAGGGAGGGTCAGCTGCAAGTCAGAGCTCCAGGACACTCAGGCCGCATGTGACCGACCTGGGAATCAAACCCAGCATTGCCTTGTTCCAAAGCCTTTCACACCACACGGGTGAAAGGCGTTTTCAAACTGTCCCCCAGCCCCCCTTTGACAGTGAGTGATTTTCCGAAACAAAATCTGATGTAGAACATCAGTGTTTTTTGAACAGATGAAAATAGGACTACCATGATTGAAGCATCTGGTCCCCCGGTACAGCCCACTCTGCCCTCCCTCCCCTTCCTAATACTGGCTTTTTCCGGGTCAGCCCCCATCCCCTTCCCTCCCCTGGGCTCTTACCTCCCTTACAACGTTCCTGGCTCTGCCTCCTTCTCCCCCCACCAGGGTGGACCACCAGGGTCTCCTTTTCTCTCACAGCCTTACTTGAATGTCCCTTTCTCCCGGAAGCCTTCCCAGGGAACCTAAAGCCCCAGCCTCCTGCTTTGGCTGTCCTCACCCCTTCCCTGCTTTATTCCCTTTTCCTCAATATTTACTGCTCTCAATTTATACGTACTTATTAATTTTGTCTGGTGTCCTCTCTCCCAGTAGAAGCTGAACTCCATGCGAACAGGGACTGAGCTCTTTGCTGCTGTATTTCAGCACCAGGAACGGTGCCGGCACGTAGTAGGCGCTGGTTCATACTCATTGAATGAAAGCCCCTTGGGAGCTCCGGGCTTTCAGCAGAGCAGTTTGAAAACCTGCTCTCCACCCTCCTGCTTCCACAAATGTCAATGAATGTGTCTTCATAGAATAAATATCTAGGAGAACGAGCGAGTGGGCCAGTGCTGTGTGACCTGAGCCTCTGAGGTCACTGTTTACCGCGGGGAAGCGTTATTGCGGCCTCCTTCCACTTAACGCCCTCCCACAGCTTACTGGAAATGTGATGCTAGCATTGTAATATTTTTTTAGCTTCCTGGTTGTAGCAGTTTCCAGATCCATCGCCCCTAATCAGGCACATGTCAGGAGGGCGCTTTTAATACCAGAGGCCGATATTTCGGGAACCTGTCTGCCAGGCACCTGGTTTTGGTCGTCTTTCAGATTTGAGACCAGGCAGAAGGTAGCTCCACCGGATTTGAATTCCGAGGATGCTCCTGGCCACGCATACTGCTGCTGGCGCTGGCTCAGCTTGCAGCGCTGGAAATGCAGGGACTGGTGGCTCCCTTTGCAATGGGGGTGTGAAGAGGAGGAAGTATTCAGAGCAGCTGGAGTGGGCTAAAAGCAGCCAGCCTGTCTGTCTGTCTGCAGCACCTTTGCACAGAGCAGGGGTGCTAGGCAGACCTAACTGCCTACCTGCCTCTCAGGGGTTCTCTGGGTGGCATTTGGATGCCACTGCTGGTTTTCAGTTGACAGGTAGCGTGTGTGTCCAAGACTGGTGCATTGGCTGTGTGTCCAGCGATGGCTAATGGTTTCCTCCAGCCCCTTCAAAGCTCATCCTCATAGATGCAGGCACGTGGCCAGGGGGCTGCTTCTTCCCTCCTTAGGGGAGACGAGGGAGAACCTTCAGGTCTTTCAAGGTCTCTGGCAAACAGAAACCCACCAAAATTCCAGGTGGTAGGGGTGTCGGGGGGAGCAGTGCAGTGGTTCAGGTGTCTGCACACGTGGGGCGGCCACGGCAGCAGGGCTGGAGGAACTGCGGTCCGGGTGGGCTTCTGGGCCATGGAAGGTTTTGTAATGAACCTTTTATCTTACTGAACAACATTGATGCTACTTGCTAAGATACAAGGGAGTTTGGGGAAAAGACCACGTGAGCCGAGGTTGGTCAAGGGCCAGAGCAGTGCGGCGGAAACACCCTGTCCTGTCTCAGATCCACTTCAAACCCCCATCCAGGTCTCCAGGAGCCTCTGAGAGCTGCCTCACCCCTGTCTGGTTTTAGCTTCTGGTGGCTGTGTTGAGGGTGCTCTGTGCTATGTTGAGCTCTCCTGGGGTCAGAAGTGCTGGAGTGTCTTCACAGATAAGAGAAAGGAATGTGCATTTACTTCAAAACCGAAACTCGTACCTAGGTCTTAGCCTGCCCTTCAGGGGAGCCACGAACCACGGAGACGCCATGCCTCAGTTTGTTGGCATGTGCATTTTCCTGGGGAGGGGGCTTCCATTTACTCTCTTAGCTATCTACCTCTGCTCCCCAGGAAGCAGGGTGTGAGACAGAGGACACGTGTGATCTTATTTTATTTCTGGAATGCGGTCCAGGGAGAGGAGGGAGGGCAGGGCCGTGAAGCAGAGAAGAGAGAAGCTCCTAGAAAGGAGGGGATGTCCTGCCCCTCCCAGTGGGCTGCACCTGCCTTGTTCAGGCTTCAGGTGGGAGATGGAGAGAAGGCCTCTGTCCAGGGAAGTGGAGGGGTAGGATGCTCGGTGAGGCCTGCTTGTGTCGGCAGGAGGTCACGATCCACACGGAGCTGGACCAGGAGACAGGCAGCACCTGGGGTCCAGAGGTTCTGATACAGATTCTCCAGCTACCTGCCTGCCTTCAGGGCTGCCGTGTACAGGTGTACGGTTTGTGCACTGCCCAGAAGTTCCTGATCTGAACTCTGTTCACTGAGCCTTGTGTCCAGGGACCTGTGCCCGCCCAGAGGCAAATGCCTTTATCTCTCAGCTCTGAGGGAATACTGGTCACCTTCTTTCCCAAAGTGACCAGTGGGGTCCCCCATGCCACCTGTGCCGCTGTGGCCTGTGCCCCCGCCTGGACGCCCCGAGTATGGCACAGACACCCCCTCATGAGCAGACTCTGTGCTCACTGCTCGTGGGGCCCCTCCCCCACCTGCCCTGAGTTTGGTTCCAGACCCTGCTTCCCAGAGGCGTTTGCTGTTACCTTGGGCTTCCTGTGCCTGCTCAGATGTGAGGATTTGGCCCTGGGTACTTCCCCTCCTTCAGCCAGGCCCTCAGTGTGCCCCATGTCAGGATCCTCGGGCACTGGGCCATAGTTTTCCTCTGGCAAACAAATACATCTGCTTATGGAATCTGACAGCCTCTGTATTTTTATTTTTAACTTATGGAACTATATATTCTTGCTTTCATTGAGCAAACGTTTGTTAACTTTGACTACGTAGCAGGAACCATGTCTTAGTGGTGAGATTCTGGGGAAGTGACTTAGTTTTCCAAGTTTCATTTTTCTCATCTGTGACATGGAGATAATAATTATTTACCCCAGAGGGGTCCTGCCCTTTAAGCAAGGCAATGGATTTTAAAGGGCTTCACCCAATACCAGGTGTGGATGTCCCCCCTGCCATTGCTCCCTCTCCTCCCCAGAGGACAATATGCTGACACGGCTGCCACCAAGGTGCTCGCGGCCAGCCCAGCTTTTTGGACACTTAAGCTGCTCTCGGAAGTATCGGAAATTGGGGTTTATAACAGAACCAGAAAAATAAAATACATAATGAAATTTAAGAAAAGCCTTGACCTTCTTAGCCATTATTCTCTTTGTGGTCCTTGCCTTTTGAGTCATAGACGTGAACTGATATCCTTGGCTCTAGGCAATGAAGGATATTTTGACGCAGAAAGAGAAAGACTTTTGGGTTCCTAAAGTGGACCCAATCTACTGGAATCACAACATCCTCCGAGGTGGCTGGACGCTGTGGGCTTTGCAGGTGTTTCCTTTTTGTTTGCTACCTCTTTGGACCCGCTCACTTTCTGGGAGCTCTGTGATTGTTTCTGCTCTATTTCATTTTAGAAACAGCTAAACACCAACTGGTAGAGATGAATTTTACGCTAGGTCTGGGCTTTTCTCCATCCAAATTACACATTTATTGAGAATAGCTATGCCTATAATTTTCACTGAAAATGAAAAGATCACTTATGCAAATTGACAGGCAGGGCATTATGTACCTTTAATTATATTTACAATGTATTTCTGATTTGGGCTTTTTGTAAAGTTTTGCTATTTTATTTCCATTGTAGCAGTTGGCAAGAGATCTGTCCCTTTTTTCTCCCCGATATATGAATCTAAAATCAGCCATGTTAAATCAGAAATACTGGAACGGTCTAATTTTTTTAGTGCTGGGAAAAAGGCATTTAGGGATTTCTGTGCTTATTTGCCCTGAGAGTTTTCTGTGATTCTTGGTGGCTAGAGTAGCACCTGTGTCTCACATGGGTGGCTGTAGGGACAGGTCTGCCATCCTGTTGCATCTTCTGGTTGGCAGGCAGTCATCCTGGTGTAAACATGCATGTTTAAGCCATGACGCCACATACATGGTGTTGGGCTTATTCTGTTGCCATGAGTCATGCAGTGATCGAAACGCCGAGGGGGTGCTCGCCATGGGCCGGGCCCCTCACCCAGGGTCCCTGTGTTCTGGTGACATGCATTCACGCACTAGTTTGGGAACATTCACCATATCAGTGAGCCCAGCATCAGCTAGGTTCTGAGTTAACTCACAATGTTATGATCCCCAAACTTGAAAGAGGTTTACAGGGGACAAGATCTATTGATGGTGACTGCCATATTTGATCTATTAACAAAGGCACCAAGCCCTACCCAGTTTCAGAGTCCTTGGGAAGCTGGTTCTCATCGGGGTTTGCTTGGTGAGGATGATGTTTGTGTAAAGGGATCTGCAGGGTTCTAAGGACACTTCACGTGGGTCTTTCCACATCATTCCTCCCGAACTTCAAATGCTGGCGATGCTGAGCTGCTGCAGGGCTCCCACATGGCTTTCTAGCCCAGGCTCCTGCACTCCCAGCTCTCTAATTCCACTGTGGTCTGTGCCTTTCTCCCCCACCCCCTGATGAAGCCTGGGGGCCACCAAAGCCTTGCTCATGTACGCAGTTGTGCCCGACGAAGCTCTGTGCCTTGCTTTTCACCCAGAGTCGTATTGAAATGAAAGACAGTCAAGGAGAGGTATAATTTGCAAATTGCAACAGCTCATTTACAAACATCAGTATTTTAACTTTTACTGGTGTCACATTTTCCCCAAAATACCTTACAAATGACCCCACCATGCCAGCAAAGGGCAGACGCTGTCCTTCAGTGTCTGTCCTCCCCTTGCTGAGGAAGAGATTCACCAGGGATGTGGCCACGGACCATAAAGGCTACGCCTCCCAGCCTACCTGGCGTGGCCACGTGGCTAGTGGGGCATGACTGGAAGTCATGTGTGCATCTGCCCTGTTGTTCTCCAGGAGGAGAGGGAACGGGTTCTTTTTCCTGCTGCCTGGAGTGCAGCCACGTAGACAAGGCAAATACTCTGGGGCCGGCAGGTGACCAGGCAGAAGAGCTAGGGGCTGCACTTGAGTGTCCATCTGTGCTTGCAGAGCCAGGGGTCACCGTTCACCTCACGTCCTCGTGCACCCCTTTCCCTGGCAGCGAGACACATCTGTGCTCAGCCTTCCAGCCTCTGTGTCTCTCCTCCGGCACAGATGGAGCTGGTGGAGACGCAGGTGTGGGGAACAGATCCACAGGAGGCTTGAGACGTAGTGAGTCTAAGACTTACCATTTGGATGAGCACGGACAATTCTTTACTACATGAATAAATGAATGAATGAATCATCTGTCCACCCTTCCATCCACCCATTCATCAACCCACCCATCCATCCATCCATCCTTCCATCCACCCATCCATCCATCCATCCATCCACCCATCCACCCATCCACCCCATCCATCCTTCCATCCACCCATCCATCCATCCATCCATCCACCCCATCCATCCTTCCATCCACCCATCCATCCATCCATCCATCCATCCCTCCATCCACCCATCCAAACCAAAAAAAAAAAAAGTCTCTGACCCCGTGGAGCTTATTTTCTCACTAGTAAGGGAGTCAGAGAAATTTAAAATTCTTAATCACTGATCCCTTATTTCCCAGATCCCATTCAGTTACTTAGTTTTTTCCAGCAACATATAAAAAATGTCTTTTATTTTCTTGGTTGTGATCACGTTATATCATAACTCCCTAATACTACACCCCATATCTTGATTATACTTAGGAGTCCCAAATCTCCTCATTCTCACATGTATAGGCAATATTTGGGGTTATTTTTACAGCTATGGTATTTTAGTGTATCTTATTATTAATTTCATTCCCAGAAGCAACTTTATTTCCAAGTTTGGGGGGCATTTACTTCTGCGTCTAAATGGCATTCATTCATTCATTCAAAAGCATTCATTCTTTTAACAAATACTTCTTGGGCAGTAATTGTGTGCCACACTGTTCTCGGTGCTGCGGGTATAACAGTGAAGTGACCAGACAAGTCTGCCCAGTGATGCAAACGGGCAGCAACGTACCATTCAGCTGTGATCGCAAAGGCATATGTGAGTGAGGCTGTAAGGAAGTGTTTTAACCAAATTATTTTCATTCTAGTTAAAACTAAAATTGAGGAATTTGCCTAAAATCTGCATCCTAACTTAAACATCAACATATAACTTCTTTACTGTGTGTCACAGCAATAAAGATGTTTAAAAAGTTGGTACAGGTCCACATTTTTCTTCAGAGAACTTCTGGTTTCTGTAGCTGGTGTCATAAAGACATCAGCCCATTTTCGCTCATCATCGTCCCATTTTTTTCTCATTAAGATTTACACTCCATCCATTTGTTGCAGAGGCCGGATCTTAGCCACCATTTACTTCAGTCTGTGTTACGAAAACCACGTCATGAGCGAAAACTATCACAGGTGATTCTCAAGTGAATTTAACAGTTTTCTTTTATGTTTAAATCCAAGAATCCTTTTTGATTAGCCAAACTGTGAATTCTTCACTTCATGGTATTAGGCCTATTCGTTTTTCATTTTATTCCTGACTTAAATAGAAACATCAGAATATTTTGTTCCCAGTTTTAACCTGTATGCTGAATACTACCTGGCTGACATTCCAAGTCATATTTTATTTGACATCTTCATATATTTTGATGTACTTTCTACTAATACGTCTTCCTCACCAATTCCACCTCATTCCAAGTTCCTTCTGTTCTCATTGCTTTCTTTCAATACTTAATGAAAACTTCATTTATAAGGCACTTTATTTCCGTTATAAAGAAGAGAGGAAAATCTTTCAAACAACAATTCTTTACTACATGATCAAAGCTGTGCTTCAGGGCTTCCCTGGTGGCGCAGTGGTTGAGAGTCCGCTTGCCGATGCAGAGGACGCGGGTTCGTGCCCCATTCCGGGAGGGTCCCACATGCCGCGGAGCGGCTGGGCCCGTGAGCCATGGCCGCTGAGCCTGCGCGTTCGTGCTCCGCAGCGGGAGAGGCCACAGCAGTGAGAGGCCCGCGTACCGCAAAAAAAAAAATCTGTGATTTAAAGGGAGCCCCCTCATTTGCTTCCATCTGTAATCCAACTGCGCACACTGGCCATTGTTTATTTGATTATTAAAGTCCTTTTCTATTTAGAATTAAACAGTAAGAATCATTGCTTTTCTTTTCAAAACAATTGAGAGAACAGAAAATAGTATTGGCATATGAATTTGTATTTCACATGTTGTTCTTAGAATAGTTTTAGATTGCATTTCATAGAATTCCGCCTATTGATACTGAAAAATAATATTTATGAGATAATATTGATCAAAATCAAATTATTCCATGTAGATCGGGTGACCATCCATCCAGGTAAACCTTTCTTAGTTCCTCAATTTTAACAGAAATGACAACTAGGGCTCCCTGTATAACTCCTGTTCAAATATGTATGGAGGATTCCCTGAACGAAGTGCAGTCTGTACACACACACACACACACACACACACACACACCCTGGCTCAGATCAGTTGCTCAGAGAGCTGTGAATTGGACTGCATTTGTTTGGCCTCACACAGAATTTCTTAAACTCACACATTCTTTTGTTTTATCCTGACTGCAATGAAGCATGTGAATTGCAAGTGTATGACGTATAAAACTTGTCATTGTACTTATTGTAAAGATGTGGTTAGGACATTATCCATGGCTTCACACAGTTTTATTCTCTTTGTGAAGACTCACAGGTAAAATTCGCTGTAGCAGAAAAACTGGGGCTATCCTAATTTTTTTTTTTTTTTTTGGCCACATCAGGTGGCTTACAGGATCTTTAGTTCCCCGACCGGGGATTGAACCTGGGCCCCCTGCAGTGGAGTCCTAACCACTGGACCACCAGGGAGTTCCCAGTTTTTATCTTAAGCATATTGCTACTCATAATTAGTATTCTTCTTTTTTGCTTTGTCTACTAGGAATCTTTAGTATTTTGGGCTCATTCCTGACTTCCAATCAGGATGATATAGAATGTAATGATATAGAATGTAATTCTAGGGACTTCCCTGGTGGTCCAGTGCAGGGGACGCGGGTTCGATCCCTAGTCGGGGAACTAAGATCCCACATGCCGCGGGGCAACTAAGCCCATGCACCACAACTACTGAGTTCTCGCACCTCAACAAAGATCCCACATGCCGCAACTAAGACCCGACGCAGCCAAAATAAATAAATAAATAAACAAAATAAATAAAAATTAAAAAAAAAAGAATGTAATTCTAGGAGGTAATCAGGCTGTAATTTCTTAATCATGTTTTTCCTTTACCTTGACTTCTCAGCTATTTCTCCTAACGGTTAAGACCTTAAGGCCTCAGACCTGATTTGAATTCTAGCTTTACCACATACTAACTGTATCACATTGTACAAATTAAAGTCTCTCTAAATCCCAGTTTTTTCACCCCCCAAAAGGGAAATAATAATGCTACCTACTGTAAAGGGTTATTGCAGATAAAATGCAATAGTGTAGGTAAAAACTTTAGCATGTATCTGCCGCATGGTAAATGTTTAAAAAGTAATTTTTGAAAATTATGTATTCTTATGTGTCTCTCAGAAACTTTATAAAACCAAGTCATTATATCAGAAAACAAACAAATGAATAACTTTATGAGCTTTTTCTTTCATACTTGCTTAGACTGGCAAAATATTTTTCTACCCAAAGAGCTGTAGTGATGAGTAGGGGAGAGAGCATGGGCTTTGGAATTGGATAGACTTGGCCTCAGAGCTCAACCTGCAAGTTACTAGTTCTGTGAACCTGAACTGTGAATCTTTCTGGCTCCCTTGGACTGCCCTCAGCTCCTGAGTTTCCCATCACCACCTTGCTAGGACTGTCTTTCTTGGTTTTGGCTTCAGAAAATAAACAAACAAAAATATAGCCCAAGCTTGTGTGTAGCTGCTTTATTCAATATGGTGTCTCCCTCTCTGTCCCTACTAGGTAGATGCTGGGGCCCCTCTTACAGGGTCTTGTAGCCCTCTGTGTTTACCGCCGACCCTTAGTACACCGTGTTATAGATTATATTCCGATGCTTCACACTCACCATAGCAGATATCTCTTGTTCTTTTGCTTTCCAGTAGCAGGCGTCTCCTGATCTGTTGGATTGGCCGCATCTGAATGATACTAAAACCTACATTTTGAAACTTGGGTGTATTGCCAGCGGGTGTCACCAGCACCCGGGTCAAGAAACAACGTTAGCAGCCCTTCGAGGCACACCTTGCTCTTTTATGATCCAACAAACCCTTATTCAGTGCCTCCTATTCACCTGTACATTCACATATTCACCAAATATTTATCAGTTATGTGCTGTGTGCTAGAGAGTGGGCTGGGAGTCACTGAGGTGCAGAGACGAGCGGAACGGACAGGGCTTCTGGCTTCGCCGAGCGTGTCTTTCAGTGGAGCAGACGGTTCTTAGTCAAGTGATCACACACATGAATATGCGATAGCAAATGACGACAAGTGCCAGGAAGGGAGATCAAAGCAGCTGACCTGCTCTGCGCAGGTCACGTCCATGCGTGACCTCCTTCAGCCCCTGAAAGGCCTGTTAGGTGGGCATGTGGGTATCGACATCCTACACATGAGGACACGAAAAGGAGGCCTTGTCCCGAAGTTGTGCAGCCAGAGAGCCAGAGCTGGAATCATCCTCACCACGCCCTTCCACCCCCCCCCCCAGCCCCCGACCCGGCCAAGCCCTTGCCAAGCCACCGGCTCTAAGGACGTAACAGATCCTCAGCTGGGGGAGCCACGCCAAAGCCTCACGCCACTGTTCACCCCTCCTCTTACGCCCGATGTTCGGGAGCTGATATATCAGATTAGGTGCCCAAGTGAGGAGCTGGCAAGCAAGGGCCTCCCCGTGGGAGCCGTGCGTGAGGAACGTTAGGGCCCAAACGCGTAACCGTGACCCTCACTCAGAAGGGATGCTATGACCACCTAACAATCTCAGGTGGCGGGAACAGAGCCATGACAACCACGGAAGGGCCTGATGTATTGTCACATGGATGGTAGCTACCAGGAGGGTGTGTCCATTTCAGAGGACGGAGGACTCGCTCTGAAAAATCCCAGCTAATCCACAAGGACATTAGGAGGGGGCAAAACTTGACCCTGGCCTTGAAGGAGGGGCGGGATTCAGGTAGGTGGAGAGGCTGGGAGAGGCTTCCCCTAGTCAGCCCCGGAGTTAGGTCCATGCTGTGGAGATGGGTGCCGCTGACACACCCGGTCCCCACTCCCGGAGGAGAGGCACAGTCCTGGGTCGGCAGCCCTGGCCACCCCTGTCCGCAGCCTCCAGGCAGCTCTACCACAGCGGAGAACTTCCCAGCGGGGACCATGCAGTGTCTCCAGTTGGAAGGGACGTGGTTTTCTAACTCAGTCTGGGATGGACACTCAACATCCTTTGGGAGTCAGCCCAACGCTGAGCCTCTGACTGTCCGCAGATGGGCCGCACGCGCACAGAAGGAGCTGTGTTGAGGGCTCAGGTGTCTCGGTCTCAGGCAGGGCTCTCACTGAAAGCAGGGTGACCTTGGGCAAGGCGTTCAAACCTCACTTCTTAATTGAGGGTTTGGACAAAGCTGGCACTTCACATCTTCTGAAGAATCATTGACTGACGGGGTGTCTCGAACAGGACAGATGTAGACCACAATTAGAGAACCCCAAAACTAGCCCTGGAAAAATATGGCCTGCCCAGTGAGGTTGATCCAGGATTATATGCCGCTTTCCTCCCTGCCAGACAGAGCTGCCTCCTGGGGTGCAGGTGGAAATGTACTTCTTCAGGATGGAGGCACTTGGTGCCCTTGAAGGAAGGCAGGGCTTCAACAGGGTTGAATCCTGGTTTGGCCGCTGTGTAACCTTGTACAAGTTACTTACCCTCTCTGAGCTAGCCTCTGCATTGATCCAGTGGGGATACAATGTAACTCTTGCTGGGTTGAGTCAGAATAGAGTTCAGACACGTCTAGACCTTGCACGGTGCCTGGCATGGAGCAGGCAGCTCTGGCGCTCTGCGTTTACTCATCCACATTGACACATCCTTTCCACAGCCCTGGACCACACGTGGCAGTCACAGGGAGTCAAATAGCTAAGCCAAAGCACGCTGGGGAGCAGCAGGCAGACCCTTCATGGTAGCGCATGGATGCATTGATGCAATGCTGTTTTTTGTATCTTCTTGCTTTTTTTTTTTTTTTTTGGCTCCTCTGAGACTCCCGTGCAAGGCCAGACCAACAGGCAAAACTGTGGAACCAAACACGTCCTCCCAATTATTACTGTGCACAAACACAAGTGACCTCTAATACCCCCATCCTTGGCTGACCTCAAGTTTGTAAACGTACGCGCACACGCTCAGACTGCTTATCCCCCAGAGAACTTTGCTACATAGTTTCTCCCGGAGCATAAATGCCAGGGAAATAAACAATTTCCACGCCAGTGAGAGAGAACCACTTATGGGTTTCAGGACAGCTGGGCCCCCTCATTGTGACTTGTACAAAAGAAGTGTGCTTGGAAGAGATTAAACTCCCTCTTTAATTTTTTATGCTGTTTCTTTGTTCCTTGTCTTGACCCAACAGTGTCTCAGAAGTTCTATAAGAAAAAAGTCCCCACCATGTAGAAATGACTTGAGGTCACGTAATAACTGAAATCTTTTACAGAAGTCTTACTTATTTCCATTAAATATGTTGAAAAATAACAGGAAAAGATGCCATAAAAATGAATAGTTTTCCCCACACACATACTCATCCCAGACTCAATGGAGGACCAAATTCGCTGTTTCTGTATGTATAGAAAGCACTGTTCCCGGTCTTGATAAGTCTGCAGACCAATTTATGCTGGCTTTGCTTGGGGGAGGGAGCTATATTTGGGGTGCCTTCTAACTCTATTTCTGTGACAGAAATATCTGCCATTTCTAGGTTATAAAGTTATATTTTATCTGCTTTCAGGGACAAGAATTAGGATTCAGGGGAGGTACCTTCTTTGGTTCCCACACTTCAGGGTAGATGTGGCTGGCTGCCAGCATGTACTGTCCTTTATTGTAAATGCTGAAGTCACTTTGTCTCCCACCTTGGGATGGCGGTGGAAGGATGTGCTGTGTGTTAATCTATGATCATAACCATTGCTAATTCTGATAATGAAGGTCCACTGAGCTACGCGTACTCCAGAGATCATTCATCCTGCTCACTAGATGGCATCAAATATGCCAGTCTTTGAGAGGGCGTTGGGATGGCTTAACCAGGAATTATATCTTTGTGTATTAGCCTGAAATTGTTTAAATCAAAAGAAAAAAAAATTTACTGCAGGTCTAATCTTTTTTCCTTACGCATTTGGATGTCTTGTAACCAACTTCTCAGTTATGTGATTAGCATTTACCCTGGCTTATCTCACCATCAGTAATGTCGTTTCTCTCTTCTTTTCCTTGTTTCCCTAAAAATGTTTTTATTAAATATTTAGTTAAATATTTTATTAAATGTTAAGGAGAGTTTTCACCGCTACTTAGGATGCCTGCAAGACCACGTCGCTCCTACCCTCATGAGAAAAATCCGGATAATGTGCAACACTATAACTTTTTAAAGGCCTACCTAGAGCTGAGGCTGTTGACTTCCGAATGGGGGTAAATGGAGGCAGCAGCTGTACAACAGTTTGCTAGTTCCTCAGACAGATCGAAGGTGAGAGTATCAGTCACACAAAAAGCTCCTTGAAGGGATGAAAGTCCTCAGGGTTAGGGTCAGGAAGATCCCACATGCCATGGAGCAACTAGGCCCTTGCACCACCACTACTGAGCCTGCGCTCTAGAGCCCTCGAGCCACCACTACTGAAGCCCTCTTGCTCTAGGGCCTGTGCTCTGCAACAAGAGAAGCCACAGCAACGAGAAGCCCGTGCACCGCAATGAAGAGTAGCCCCTGCTCGCCACAGCTAGAGAAATATAGCAACGAAGACCCAATGTAGCCAAAATAATAATAATAATGATTTTGAGAGAGTGGAGTGACAAGAGGAAGAAGAAGTAACTGAAGAACTGAAGAGATTCACGACACGGGGAATGGCAAGGGCATTTTCTTTATTTGAGGAGGCACTGTTAGTCTTTGAGGCACAGGACCTGAACATAGAACGGTACACAAATGCAGCCATTCAGAATGCAATCCAGTGCTACCATGTCATCCATGACAAGAAAAAAAGAGCTACTACCCAGACATCACTGGATCGTTTCTTCAAGAGGGTAGGTAGAATTGAATCCATCAAGGAACCAGAACATGTGCCATCAACGTCAGGCATGCATGAAATTGCAGCTTGCCTTCCATCTCCTGTTGCTGACCATCCTTCAGTTCCATCATCTCCCACCTCCTCTCCCTCCTTCAGTCAGGAACTCTTCTTGCCTGTTCACTCGATGCCAGCCCCTGGATGCCAGCTGTTATACTGCTCTACTGTACTTTTCAAGGAACTGTACTGTAAGATGAAAAATGTTTTCTTTATTTTTTGTGTTTGTTTTTTATGTATAATTTGTGTGAAAAGGATTATAAACCTATTACAGTACAGTACTCTATGGCTGATTGTGTTAATTGCCTACCTAGGCTAATTGGACTTGCTAACGTGCTCTCAGAAGGGAACTTGTTCATATGTAGGGGACTTAACAGTATTTTATTCCTTTTGATGCAATTGTAAATGGGATTGTTTTCTTAATTTCTCTTTCTGATAGTTCATTATTAGCATATAGAAACCCAACCAATTTTTATATAGTGATTTTATATGCTTCAACCTTACTGAATGTGTTTATTCTAACAGTTTTTTGATGGAGCCTTTAGTGTTTTCTATATTTAATATCATGTCATCTATAAATGGAGGCAGATTTACTTCTTCCTTTCTTATTTGGATGCCTTTATTTCTTCTTCTTGCCTAAATGCTCTGGCTAGGACTTCTCATACTATGTTAAATGAAAGTGGCTAAAGTGGGCATCCTTTTCTTGTTCCTGATCTTAAAGAAAAAGCTTTCAGCTTTTCACCATTGAGTAGGATATTGGCTCTGGTCTTTTCATAAATGGCCTTTGATGTTGGTGAGGTACGTTACCTCTATACCCACTTTGTTGAGAGGTTTTGTTTTTTTTTTTTAATCATAAATTGATGTTAAATTTTGTCAAATGATTTTTCTGTATCTACTGAGATGATCATATGATTTTCATTCTTCATTTTGTTAATGTGGTATATCACATTTATTTGTTTGCAGATATGAACCATCCTTGCATCTCTGGAATAAATCCCACTTGATCATGGTGTGTGATCCTTTTAAAATATTGTTGAATTTGATATGCTAATATTTTGTTGAGGATTTTTGCATTTATGTTCACCAGGGATATTGGTATATAATTGTCTTTCCTTGTAGTGTCCTTGTCTGGTTTTGGTATCAGGGTAATGCTGGCCTCATAAAATGAGTTTGGAAGTATTTCCACCTCTTCTATTTTTTTGGAAGAGTTTGAGAAATATTGGCATTAATTCTTCTTTAAATGTTTGGTAGAATTCACCAGTGAAGCCGTCTGGTCCTGGACTTTTGTTCTGGGGAAGTTTTTAGTTACTGATTAAATCTCCTTACTGGTAAACAGTTTGTTCAGATTTTGTATATATTCATGATTCACTTTTGGTAGGTTATATGTTTCTAGGAATTTATCCATTTATTTTAGGTTGATCAATTTGTTGGTGTATAATTGTTCTTAGTAGTAGTCTTATAATATTTTGCATTTCTGTGGTATCACTTGTAACATCTCCTCTTTTATTTTTGATTTTATTTATTTGAGGCCTCTCTTTTTCTTGGTGATTCTAGCTAAAGATTTGTCTATTTTGTTTGTCTTTTCAAAAAAACATCTGTTACTTTCATTGATCATTTCTATTGTCTTTAGTCTTAATTTATTTCTACTTTGATGTTTGTTATTTCTTTATAGCTATTAAATTTGGGCTTTGTTTGTTCCTCTTTTTCTAATTCCCTGAGGTGTAAATTTAGGTTGTTTATTTGAGATCTTCCTTGTTCTTGATGTAGTCATTTATTGCTATAAACTTCCTTCTTAGAACTGCTTTTGCTGCATCCCATGTTTTGGTATGCTGTATTTCCATTTTCATTTGTCTCAAGGTATTTCTTTAATTCTCTTTTGATTTCTTCTTTGACCCATTGGTTGTTCAGTAGCATGTTGTTTAATCTCCACATATTTGTCAATTTTCCAGTTTTCTTCTTATAACTGATTTCTGGTTTTATACCATAGTGGTTGGAAAAGATGCTTAATTTTATATGTCTTCTTAATTTATTAAGATGTTTTGTTGGCTAATATATGATCTATCCTGGAGAATGTCCCATGTGTATTTGAGAAGAATGTGTATTCTGTTGCTTTTGGATGGAATGTTCTGTATATGTGTGTTAAGTCTCTGTGATCTAATGTGTCTGATGTTTCCTTATTGATTTTCTGTCTGGATGCTCTACCCCTTGATAGAGGTGAGGTGCTAAATCCCCTACTATTATTGTATTGCTGTCTATTTCTTCCTTTAGTTCTGCTAATATTTGCTTTATATATTTAGGTGCTCCTGTGTTGGGTGCATAAATATTTACAAGTACTGGATCCTCTTGTTGGATTGACCCTAGGACCTAATTTTTAAAAAGACCAAGTTTGAGATTTTTCAAACTATACAGGTAGTATGAATTTGGGTTGAAAATCCATGTGAGAACTACCATGTGGTTATGAATTTCAGGGTAGTTTTTTCCCTCCTCTCCATCCAGAGCCAGTGTGAGTCAGCAATTTTTCTCATAGTCACTCTGGGTGAGGACAGGTTTACTTCTCATTCACCCTTGCAGTGACAGCATAGCCTCTTTAGATCCTAGCATAAAGGAGGTGTCTCTTAAAAATTTCCCACCTTAGGTAGGCCCTGGTTTTTGTCTCTGGGTCTTGTGTTCCCTGAGGGTGTAAAAACTGAGAACAAAACCCACTGGTCTGGCTTTCAAGACAGATGTTGGCTTCAGTTCTTCATTTACCTCTTCAGTTCTCATTTTCTTGAGTGCTGCCCTTTAGGTATTCCTTAACTTCTCCTCAGACTTACTGTGTTTAAAAGTTGTGTTATGTATTAGCCAGCACTAAAGCTATTTTACGATATAACATGAAAGTAATCTTGTGGGGTTGAAGTCAAGGTAGATAGTCTGCCATATTTTGAAAAACAATAGATGTTCTTGTCCAGAGATCTGTGGGTTAAGATAGTATTTTTCAAAATATTGCTCTCTACCGTCTAAATCAGGTCTGTTTACTTAAACTACAGGGTATTAAGTCTCAATCAGACCTATTGAATCAAATTTTCTAGGGGATGGGGCCCAAGAATCTTCACTTTTAACAAGTAACCTTGGTGATTTTGATGTGCACTCTTATGAGAGTCACTCCACTAAGTCTTCCATAAAAATGGAGTAATTCTCATATAATTTCATTGGAGTATTGTGAAGATTAACTAATTAAAGATTATAAAGCTTTAAAAGAATGCTTTAAAAAAAGTACTATTCTAGGAGGGCACTGGCAAAAATCATTAAACTACCGTAGAAATCTAGTAAAGCCCTTAAATGGACTTGATTGAAGGAATTAGTCAATAAATTACAAGGTAACAGAAAATCAGCTTTAATGTATGCAGCAATGCATTCCACAGTGGAGTGTTGAACTTAAATCAATTAATCATTGCTTGCCTGGTGACATAGCAAAATGTTTATAATCTTTGAGGGGAGAAAAAGTGCCAAATTTTTTTCCAGGTATAGAAAAAATATAGGTCTCTTCAAATGAGGCAAAAATATTTTAATTTTTATTAGTTAATAAAAATAGTTATGTGTTATTCTTTAAATTAATTTTAAAATTTAAATTTTTTCTTCTATTGGTATCTGATTAATTTTTGTATACTCTCATTTTTTCATATATTTTTCAATGTATATGTCATACCAAGAGTTCTAAATAAAAGGTGGTAGCCTGATGATCACTCCCAGGTATTCCCTGCCTCCTCAGGTGAACAATTCTCTCATGACATTTTTAGGAGTGCTGGGAGACTGATGTCATTTTCCTGTGTCTCCAGCTCTCAAAATAACAGGCAGTTAATATTGTTTAGAAAGATATGGACAGGACACTTTCTAATTTTTAAGGGAGGATCGAGGACCCATTTCCACACCCCCTACTCCTCCCCCTTGATTTGGATCAAGGACCAGCAAATGGGTCAATTGTTGGGTGTGGAAAAACAAAGAGATTAAAAGCTTTTGTTCCTTCAGAAGGAGGCATTCTTTTGGGAACACCCCTCTTTTGGTGTTCCTGGATCCCTCTTCTGCTTTGGACTACTTCTTTCTCTTCCTTCTAATGGAATGTGGGCAATAAAGTAGGCCTAGATTATCTTCCAACCAGGAAAGAAATATCTCTTCTCATACTCTTTATTTCTTTGTTGTTGATTTTCTGCCCAGTTGTTCTATCCATTATTGAATGTAGGGTATTGAAATCTCCAACTATTATTGTTGAATTGTATATTTCTCCTTTCAA
This sequence comes from Monodon monoceros, assembly GCF_005190385.1. NCBI lineage: Eukaryota > Metazoa > Chordata > Mammalia > Artiodactyla > Monodontidae > Monodon > Monodon monoceros. The sequence goes on from NW_021703781.1 coordinate 837,943, forward strand.
TTCTGTCATTTTTCCTTCATGTATTTTGGGACTCTAGTATTACATGCATACAGGTTTATAATTGCTATATCTTTCTGATGGATTGCTCCTCTTATCATTATAAAATGTCCTCCTTTGCTTCTAGTAACAATTTTTGTCTTAGTCTGTTTTGTCTGTATAGCCATTCCAGCTCTCTTTTGGGTACTATTGTACTAAAGTATGATATGTCTTTTTCCATCCTTTTACTTTCAATCTGTTATGCCTTGAATCTAAATTGTCTCTTGTAGACAGTGTATATAGTTGGACCATTTTTTTTTAAACCATGCTGCCAATCATCTCTACCTTTTGGTTAAAGTGTTTATTCCATTTACATTTAATTGTAATTACTTATGAGGTAGGGTTTACATCTGCCATTTTGCTATTTGGTTTTGGTGTGTTTTATGTCTTATTTGATCTTCTCTTCCTTTGTTACTGCCTTCTTTTTAATTAGATATTTTCTAATATATCATTCTTATTTCCTTGCTATTTCTTTTACCATATATTTAGTTATTTTCTTAATGGTTTCCCTGGAATTACAATTAACATCTTTTTTTAAAAAATTATTTATTTTATGTATTTTATTTTTGGCTGCGTTGGGTCTTTGTTGCTGCGCGCAGGTTTTTCCTAGTTGCAGCGAGTGGGGGCTACTCTTCGTTGTGGTTCACGGGCTTCTCATTGCAGTGGCTTCTCTTGTTGCGGAGCATGGGCTATAGGCACGCAGACTTCAGTAGTTGCGGCACGCGGGCTCAGTAGTTGTGGTTCACGGGCTCTAGAGCGCAGGCTCAGTAGTTGTGTGCACGGGCTTAGTTGCTCCGCAGCATGTGGGATCTTCCTGGACAGGGCTCGAACCTGTGTCCCCTGCATTGGCAGGCAGATTCTTAACCACTGCACCACCAGGGAAGCCCTACAATTAACACCTTAACTTAAAACGATATGGTTCATATTAAAACTGGCTTCATTTAAATAATATACAGAAACTTTGTTCCAATAAAGCTTTGTGTCCTCCCCCTCCTTTGTACTATTTTTATAATACAAATTAAATCCTTATACACTATAAGCCCATCAGCACAGTTTTATAATTACTGCTTTGTGCAGCTTTTTAAAAAGTCAAATAGGAGAATAAAAGAGTTACAAACAAAATACATTCATATTGTCATGTTCACCTATGTAGTTACTATTATTGTTGCTCTTTATTTCTTCCTGTGGATTCAAGTTATTGTCTAGTGTCCTTTAATTTCAGCCTGAAGGACTCCCTTTACTATTTCTTGTAGGGCCAGTCTGGTAGTGATGAATTCTCTCAGTTGTTGTTTCTCTGGAAATATCTTAATTTCTCCTTTGTTTTGTGAAAGATCGTTTTGCTGGATGTAGAATTCTTGATTGATTGTCTTTTTCTTTCAGCACTTTGAATATGTCATCCTATTGCTTTCTGGCCTCCATGTTTTCTGATGAGAATTCAGCTGTTAATCTTATTGGAGATATTTGTACATGGTGAGTTGCTTCTCTGTCTTGTTTTTTGAGAATTTGATGATGGTGTGTCTAGGTGTGGATATTTTTAATATATCCAACTTGGGCTTTATTGAACCTCTTAGATTTGCAGATTAATGTTTTTCATCAAATTTGAGAAGTAATTGGGCCATTATTTCTTCAAATATTCTTTCTCTCCTTTCTCTTTCTTTCTCATGTGTATGTTAGTATGTTTGATGGTGTCTCTTAGGCTCTATTCACTTTTCTTCATTTTTTTTTTCTTTTTCTCAGACTAGATGATCTCAATTTCTCTGTCTTCAAGTTTGCTGATTCTTTCTTCTGCCAGTTCAAATATTTGTTGAGCTTATCCAGTGAATTTTTCGTTTCAACTTTTGTGCTTTTCAACTCAAGAATTGCTATTTGGTTCTTTAAAAATAATTTCTATCTATTTATAGATATTCTCTATTTGAGGAGACATCATTCTCAAGAGTCCCTTTATTTCTTACACATAGTTTTCTTTAGTTCTTTGAACATATTTATAATAGCTCATCTAATATCTTTTTCTAGTAAGTGCAATATCCAGGCTTCCTCAGGGACAGTTTATCATGATAGCTTATTTTAACTATCGATGTGCCATACTTTTCTGTTTCTCCTCATGTCTTGTAATTTTTTATTTGAAACTGGACATTAAATAATATAATATGGTAATTGTAGAAATAAGATCACCCTATTCTCCAGGGTTTGTTGTTTCTGTTAGTTGTTGTCACTGTTTGTTTAGTGATTTCTCTGGAGTACATCTGTCAAATCTGTATTCTTTGTTATCTGCAGCCATTGAAATCTATACTTGTTTAACACAGTGGCCAGATAATGATTAGACAGAGATTTCTTTACATACTTTGGATCAACACGTCTGTGTGTGTTAAGGTATTGCCATCAATGGTACTGGCAGGCAGTTTTACAACCCCTCCTCATAGTCGTCACTGTTTGCTTGTGCAAAGCTTGAAGGTCAGCCAGAGGGAAATTAGGGGCTTCTCCGGTCTTTCTTGGGCATGCACATAACTCTGTACCTGTGTGGCCTTCTGGAGTCTTAGGATGATGTTGGAAAATTTCAACCTATGGGATTATTCCCCTTACAGATAGCTTATTCTCTAGTTTTTCCTTTTAAGAGTTCTGTTCAGCCTGTTGTCAGTCCCAACTGGTATTCTGCCTCAGGCAGCTGAGATGTTAAACAATTGTTACTGATTGTTTTTGACAAATGCCCTGGGGATAGGACTGCTTGCGCTGAGTCAGGTCAAATAAAGACAATTCCAGAGAATGGAGTTTTTCAGGCAGCTGTCAAACCGTTTAAGTAGTGATAATTCTCTGGGGACAAGGCTTTGGAAGAGTTCCAAACCCATTGTCCCCCACCCAGTGGTTGTTAGGCCAAAGTTTTCACAGACACTGTATTGTGAGGCTATTGGTTTTCAAGGCTAACGTGGAGCTGGGAAGAGGGGAGTGGAATTAGGACAAGTGAAAATACTACAAAGCTCATTGTTCTTACTGACATTCAGCTGTTTTTCTTGAATAAATAGTTTTTGGATTGTTGCAAGCCTTTGGTTAATTTCCAGAGTTCTGAAACATCAACTTTGGTAATTTTTTGCCAGTGTCACAGCTGCTGCTATGGAGGAGAGGAATTTTGGAGGTCCTTACTCTGCTGTTGCAGAAGTGCTTCCTCTCTTATCATCATCTTTAGAAACCATGTGGAAACAAGGGCCCTTCCCTGGAGAAAGGAGACAGGGAGCCAGAAATTGTTTCTTAGTCCAGAGGGGCTAAAGGAGTTTTCACAGCCCAGTTCTCTAGGGTAGGAAATAAAATAGGGATTTGGGGCTAAAAGATGCATAAATTTGAACTGTCTTCTAAAGAAACCCATGGGAATTCATTGATGTGGCAGGTGGCATTCTGAGTTTGGAAACCCTGGGGTTACTAATTACAACTAGCAGGTTGGTCACCTTTGCCCTACACCAGGGATTTCTTCATTCTTGGGATATTCTGTCTCTCAAATTCCTTTCACATGTGTGAATGTGAATCCTGGCTCATTTTCCCAATGATACGTCACCGATCTGTCCATTCTTCCTCCACCACCCTTTCTTATTGTTAACCATGTCGTCTCTTTCTGTTTCTTAGCTCCTCAATTTGAGTTTTAATAGTACTTTCTAACTCTAAAGACCACCATATGGGTCCCAATGTCACAGTTTAGAAAAAGAAGCTGGGTGTAGTAGGAGCATGGAGAAACACCACACTGGTGAACCCCTACACTGGAGAACAGGACAGATACTGTCACCTAAAGTCAATTTATTAGTTTTTATATGATAAACAGTACTCTTGGCAATTGCAACAGTTTTATGGTAAATGCCAACTGTAGGGTGGTAATGGAGCTTAGGAAAAGAAGAATTTGGAAGCAAAGAGTTTATGTTTATCTAGCACTGTCTAATGGGGAGAAAAAGAGACTCTGAATTTTAAAGAAAGGTAAAATATTATAGTTGCTTCAACAGTAAACTCTAGGCAGCACTGAGGTCATTCTGCATGGTCTTCTCTAGACTGGATAAAATAACCTACCAGCTCCTTTTGCTCTGATTCTCTGCTTAATCTTCCAATCACTACTTCAGATAACTTCCTAGTGAGGAGATGCCCTGCACAGTGAGTCTGAGTGTTTCTGTCTGTACACACTCACCCATCTCCTCCTGCTACCTCATGTTCTCATTCCCTGGCTGTATGTCAGCGGCCTTCTCCTTTACAGCTCAGTCTCCCGTGGCCTTGGCTGGTGAGACATATCCCCCTAGAGACTGGTCTGAGATCAGCAGAATCCCAAGAAGCCTCTAGCTGAACCCACCTCTCTCCTTGCTCTTCATTACCACACTGGAGAAACCCAAGATCACAACCACAGGCATAAGGAAAAAAGGCCCTATGAGAAAACAGTGCATCTCTTTTGGCACCAGTGTTATTTAAAAATGACAGTCAGTAACCTTGTTGGCAAATAACCAGGTCCATTCAAAAGAACTGTGGATGTGGGTAATTCCAAGCCTCAAGCAACCAGCACCAGGATCTGAGTGGTACATATGCAAACCTGTGAAGAGAGGCCTTTCATTTTACTGACAATACTTCAGGTCTTCTCATTTAAAAACACACCATTTCCCTCACCCTACTAAATGGAAGCCACACTCATTTATATTAGTGAGGGTTTTCAGGGCCCCTGGGTTTCTTGCTGATGTCTCTCAAGACTGCTGGTCGTTGCATGAGCCAGGCTAAAAGGAGCATCTCCACTGAAACAGATGTTGACATCCGCAGGCACAGTGTGCTCTTGCCCTGTGATTTTCTCTCCAAATTTGCGTTTGTGTTGTCAGTTGGGGAGTTGCACGGAATGACAATTGATGCCACCAGTGAAAGAAGTTATGATGGTAATGAGGGATGGGGAGGGGAAAGAAACAGACTCGTTAATTAATGGCTCTAGAAGGGGGAATGGGCTCTCTCAGCTCACATAAGCTGCTTGAACTTGAGTGGGGTTAATTGTTTCCTATGCGAGCCCCAGCTTCCATATCCGGAGTTGGCAGTGAATGTGTCTTAATTAGCCAACCTGATGGAATGTCATAGTCAGTTCCATGTAGGACATCACCCCGTTCTCAGTTCTTCTGGAATGGGTACACACACACACACACACACACACGCACACCACCTGGTTAATCATCCTTTCACCGAAAAGTGTAGGAGGAAGAGTTCGTTTGTCATTGTAAGGCATCTGAGTGAGCCAGGCTTCAGGCCCGCCAGTGTGTGGGCATGGGTGGGTAGCTGTCCTAGGTTAGCTTAGCTTCTTTGCCGAGTGACAGACTCTGAGCTGGAGAATGAGTATGGGGGTTAATGGGGGGGGGGGGACTCTGGTTCATCTCCCAGGGACTCTGACGTGGGGACAGCCCTCTGGGTTGGGTTAAATGAGGCTGGGGGGCTGGGCCTTTGGACCCCACACTATGAGGAGCCTCAGGGAGGACAGTAACCTGGAGCCCTGGCATTCCCTCCACGCGAGGGGGGTCCTCAAAGAGCAGCTTGGGTGGGGCTCTCGGCAGCCAACCTCCTGAAGCCTTGGCCCTGGAGCTGGAGCCTGGGGGTGGGCAGGGCTCCATCACAGGGCTGTTGCCCCTCTCAGTGAATGGGCCAGGAGTAAAGGTGGGCCATGACCTCACCCCCTGACCAACTGCTGGATTTCTGTTCAGAGCAGAGTTTAGAAAATGGTTCTGGTGGCATAATGAAGCAAATATAGAGAGTCTAATGGTTATTTTTTTTAAATTATTATTATTTTTTTTGCGGTACACGGGCCTCTCACTGTTGTGGCCTCTCCCGTTGCGGAGCACAGGCTCCGGACGCGCAGGCTCAGCGGCCATGGCTCACGGGCCCAGCCGCTCCACGGCATGTGGGATCTTCTCGGACCGGGGCACGAACCCGTGTCCCCTGCATCGGCAGGCGGACTCTCAACCACTGTGCCACCAGGGAAGCCCTGGTTACTCTTTTATAGAGGTAAGGAATGAGGGACCTGCCCTCAATTCTCCTATGAAGAAGGACCCAGACAACAATGGGCTCCACGTACCTTCTGAAATGCACACCCTAAGTACGGGGGTAAATGGGTGACCTGAGCTGTCTGAGTGCTGTGAAGCGACTGACCCAGAACTTATTTGTGACCGAGCTGAGATGCCAGGTCTTCTTAAACTTCAGGATAGTCAGTGCTCCTTCAGTTTCACGCCTTCAAAACATGTTATCTTTTAAAAAGTAAGGGAGGTCACATTTGCGAATATTGACTTTCCCGTGATATGGTTTACTCTTTTTTCTAGCTTTATTGAGATATAAATGACATACAGCATTGTGTGAGTTTAAGATGTTCAACGTGTGGATCTGATAGATGTATATATTGTGAAATCATTTCCAAAACGTTAATGAACATCTCTACCACCTCACATAATTACTGTGCGTGTGTTAAAAACACCTTACTATCTGCTCTCTTAGCAACTTTCCAGTTATACCACAGTCTTGTTGCCTATAGTCACCATGCTGTCCACTAGCTCTCCAGAGCTTATTCATCTGACAGTGAAGATCGTGTTGTTGGAACATCTCCCCATTTCCACCAGCCCCCAGCCCCTGGCAACCACCCATCTACTCTCTGTTTCTATGAATTTGGCTTTTTTAGGTTCCACATATCAGAGAGATCATACAGTATTTCTCTTTCTCTGTCTGACTTATTTCACTTAGCATAATGCCCTCAAGGTCTATCCATGTTGCTGGAAATGTCAGAATTGCTTTCTTTTTTATGGCTGAATAATATTCCATTGTGTGTGTATAGATGTAAATATAGGTATATAAATAAAATAGATATAGATACAGATTACATTTTCTTTATCCACTTAGGTTGTTTCCATGTCTCAGCTGTTGTGAATAACATTGCAGTGAACATGGGTGTGTGTGTGGGGGCAGATATCTCTTCAAGATGGTGATTTCATTTTCTTCCAGTAAATACCTGAGAGTGAAGTTGCTGGATCATACGGTAACTCTATTTAAAAATTTTGAGTAACCTCCATAGTGTTTTCCATAGCAGCTGCACCAGTTTACATTCCTACCAACCATGCACAAGGGCTAACCCTTTTCTCTACATCCTCATCAGCGTTTGTTAGTCTTGTGTCTTTTTTTAATAGTAGTATGACTTCCTTTAAACCCATCTTGAGGTACAGTAGAGAATGACACCCTGAGGGATTTCTAGGCCCACGTGTGGTCTGAAAATCAGAGTTAATTGAGAAGCAAAGTAGTTGCATTTCATTTCCAATTTCCTGCTCTACCCAGACCAGAATGAAGGATTCCATTATAGTTCTGCTGGTTCCATGTGACACAGACCCGGCCACCCTTGTGGGGCAAGACGATCACCCTCTGTGGACCTCTAAAGTCTGGGGAGGGAAACAGGAGACATGGGGACAGGCAGAAGGGGCACTGGCCCCAGAGTGGAGTCCGGGATTTACTAGGCAACTGCAGAGACTGTACCGAGTCCACAGGTACCGCAATCTCCTCCTTGTTCGTTTTCCTAGTCTGTTCCTGCCCTCTGCCCGACTCTTGCTTTCCTCCCGACCACCAGCACCCAGACTCTCCCCTGGTGCTTGGTGCACAGCGGCCACTTGATAGCCTTTTGCGAGTGAATGAATGCTGGTCCCAGTGCCTCTCAGGTTGGCCCTGGGAGAGACAACAGGATCTTATCAACCTTCCCTGTTGACATTCTCTGTGGCCCACCTGTATTTCCTCCTCACACTGAGATGATATTTGCATAACTTTTCCTCCTTATACCATGCAAGTAACTTACATGCCAACTGTCACAGTTTTTGACCGACCTCTCTAAGTGTCCTAACCGTGACATGGCCACAGCCAAGGGGTGTGGGAAAGAGTGGGTAGGAATGTTCCTAGGTACCAAGGAATCCTATTTTTATTCAGCAGGATGTTCTAAATGTAGGTAGTCTGCCTGTCTCCAAATTCTAGGACTCGCTGAGGGCCGGCATAGCCTGGTCTTCTGGGGAGTTTATCTCCAGGCTGCAGTCCTTTGCCCAGATTGGGCTGTTTCTCCAACTTTTCCCGTTGCTGCGGATGGGCTGGGCTGGTGTTGGCAGTGGCCCTGGCATCTGCTTCTTTCTTTGAGAAACAAGTTGTCAGGGAATGCAGAAATGGGGAGGGAGGAGGGGGCATGCTGGGCTGTTTCCGGTCAGTTGAGGGGCTAGAACAAAGTGAAGTGTGACAAAACATTAAACACACTATTTCTTTTCCAGGCATTTTCATGAAGGAGGAAAGATACATCTACATACATGCATATGCACACGCACACACGTATTTTATATAAAGGCATTATTGTGCTCAGCACACACACATAAACTCTTGGGAAGGGAGACAGACCCAAACCCTGAGACCCGGCTGACAGCAGGCAACCTCAGCCACCCGACGTCTGACTCTATCTCTTCTGCTAACTTGTAGTGCTGACTTAAGCAAGTCAATTAACCTTTCTGTGACCCACTCCCTAGCCATCTAAGTGGAAGAGAGAGCACTGGCCCCGCTCTGAGGGGTGCCAGGAGATTAACCTGTGCCTTCCAAGGGCTCATCATCGTAGCGTGCTGTGTAAAGGCAGGTGCTGTATTTTTATTAAAGCCTGGATGATTATTCATGAGCATCTCTGCGCTGCCACCCTCCCCAGCCTCCCTGGATCCTGCTGAGCTGTGGGGCTGAGGCTTCTGGAATGTGTAAAATGGAAATGTCCCGGGCCTCAAATGCTCTCTGCAAATAGCACACTTCAACAGTGTGTATTTACCAATGAAATGTTAACGAACAGGAGTGGCATTTGGGTGTGAAACCAAATGGATCTTTCAAGGTGGCAGGGGTGTTGGTGAGAGAAAGAAGGAAGTAACATTTAGGCAGTGCCAAGTATCGTGAACACTTCTTATCTGACGTGATCGGACTGGTGCTATGGTCTGTTAACAAGTCGAAGTGGGGAAGCATACAGAGTGATATACTCAGACCTTAAACACATTTTACTTTAAGACATGAATCTGTTCATTTTGGGGGCTGATCTGTTGATTTAAGGCCGAGACTCTTTCTTTGAGGATAGAAGCTGACTGGTATTCCATCTCATTATTCTTGCATAAACTACATCTGTGATCCCTCAGCTAAGATTTCCAGCGTGAGATCCTCAAAAGGGGAGCAAGGACCTGAAAGTATGTGGACCAGTCAAGCAAAGCATCTTTCTAGATTTTGACTGTTTCCCCCACTCTTTCACAGATGTCTCACGTGCATGTAATCTGATAGTAATTTATTCAAAAAACTGGCCTTTATGGAGACTTTCCAACGCATTCAAGTTGTCTTTCATAGAAACAATAGTGTCCTTTCTTTTTGCACTCATATTTCATCGATTTAAGTAATATTGAGTTAAATTACATAATTACATTGTGAAGTACAGCCAGCAAACAGGCTTGATAATAGACCCACCTGATGTGGAATGCCTCTGACTCCGCTGGTGAGAGCTGAAGTATCCTTCAGTATCCATGTGGATTGGTGCCAGGACCCCCGTGGGTACCAAAATCCACAGATGCTCAAGTCCCTTATATAAAATGGTGGAGTACAGTCAGCCCTGCATATCCAAGTGTCCTGCCTCCGTGGATACAGAGGGCTGATTCTATGGGAAGCACAGGCAAGGGCAGGTAGACTGTGAATCCGCAGCAGGCCTAGGTCAGGAAGATGGAGAAATTAAACTGGCAAGTTCGTTGAGTAGCAGTTGGGTAAGAGAGCTCCTCCTATGTTTTATTTACTCTGCCTCATCCAGTCCTTATGATTACCCTATGAGCTTGCGGTTATCATCTCTATTTTAAGGTACAGTATTTGAAGTCCAGAGAGGTTGGATAGTTTACCCACAGTCACACAGCTAGCGAGCAGCAGACTCAGAATTTCAATCCATTTCTGGTTTTGCCTATATGGGTCTCATTGAAGACTAACTTCCTCAGGAACTGGTTTCTTCACCTGTTTCATTGAGTAAAAATTTAACAGTCACATACATGAAAAGCCATATTGCTTTCTTTTTCTTTCAATCTAATTAAATCTGGCTTTCACATTTAATTTGCCAGTTAGTATGGCAAGAAATCAGTCATGTTTTGAGCTCCCCAGCCTAGGATTTTAAAAAGAATCTAGGGGTTTACATATTTACTTAGACATTTGTTGAAGGGACCTGGTCCTTCAACAATGGTGATTGTTCCTTCTAAATCAGTGGTTCTCAATGTGTGGTTCCAGACCTGTGGCATCAGTGTCACCAGGAAACCTGTCAGAAATGCAAATTCTCAGGCTCATCCTCCATCTATTGAATCAGGAGCTCTGGGCTCAGCAATGTGTGCTCTGACAAGGCCCCCAAGGATTCTGATGCGTACAGATACATTCTGATGTCATACATTATGATAACGGTTTGAGAACTACTTCTTTCTAGCATTCACTCAACAAATACATTTTGAGTGTCTGCTGTGTGTCAGGGACTGGTGATAAAATGATGAACCTGGCCTCCTGGAGCCGATGTTCCAGTGGTGTGCCTGATTCCCTGCCTTTGCCAAGGCCCTAACGCTCCAGGCAGGCTCAGATATCTCTCCCTGGCTGTAGGCCCAGCCAACAGATTACCTCCATAGGCCCCTGAAATTCTTTTCCCGTCTGTGAAGCACTGATTTTTTTATCTTGCAACTTTGCTGAATTGATTTATTAGCTCTAACAGTTGTGTGTGTCTGTGTGTGTGTAATCTTTAGGGTTTTCTACATATAAGGTCATGTCATCTGTGAACAGAGATAATTTTACTTTTTCCTTTCCAATTTAGATGTCTTTAATTCCTTTTTCTTGACTATTTGCTCTTGCTAGAACTTTTGTTACTATGTTAAATATTGCTGTAAAAGCAGTCATCCTTATTCCTGATATTAGGGGAGAAGCTTTCAGTCTTTTATCATCGAATGTGAAGTTAGGTATGAGTATTTCATATATGGCCTTTATTATTTAAGGAAGTTTCCTCCTATTCCTAATTTGTTGCTTTTTTTTTAAAATCATGAAATGATGTTGAAGTTTGTCAAATGCTTTTTCTGCATCAATTGAAATGATTGTGTGTCTTTCCCCCTTTGTGTGTCAATGGGGGTTGAAATGATTGTGACACACAATCATCTGAAATGATTGTGTGTCAATGTGGTGTATTATATTGATTGATTTTCGTATTTTGAACTCTCCTTTGTTTCCAGGAACGAATCCTACTTGGTCATGGTGTGTAATACTTTTAATATGCTGCTGAATTCAGTTTGCTAATATTTGTATCAATATGTGTAAGATATTGGTTTGTAGTTTCCTTTTTTTTTTGTAGTGCCTTTGTCAGGCTTTGGTAAAAGAGTAGTGCTGCCCTCATAGAATGAGGTAGGAAGTGTTCCTTCCTCTTCAATTCATTGGCAGAGTTTCAGGAGGAAGAACATTAGCTTTTCTTTAGATGTTTGGTATAATTCTCCGGTGAAGTCATCTGGTCTTCAGGCTTTTCTTTGTTGAGAGGTTTTTGATTGCTGATTCAATCTCCTTACTTGTCTATTCAGGTTTTCTATTTCTTCGTGAGTCATTTTGGAAGATTGTGTGTTTCTTATATATTCCATTTAAGTGATCCAATTTGTTGCCATATGATGATTTATAGTATTCCCTTGTAATGCTTTTTATTTCTGTAATATCAAAATTAGTAATATCCTATCTTTTATTTCTGATGCAGTAATTTGAATCTTCTCTCTTCTTTTCTTGGTCAATCTAGCTAAAGTTTTTCAGTTTTGTTGATCTTTTCAAAGATATAACTTTTGGTTTCATTGATTTCCTTTATTATTTTTCTATTCTCTATTTCACTTATCTCCATTCAAATTTTTATCATTTCATTCCTTTTGCTAGCTCTGGGTTTAGTTTGCTCTTCTTTTTCAAGTTCCTTAAAGTGTATAGTTAGGTTATTGATTCGAGATCCTTTTTATGAATGCATTTATAGCTGTAAACTTATCTCTTAGTACTATTTTTGCTGCATCCCATAAATGTTGGTACGTTGTGTTTTTATTCCTCATTTGCCTCAAAGTATTTTATAATCTTCCTTATGATCTCATGTTTTACCTATTAATTTTTAAGAGTGTTGTTTTCACATATTTTCATATATCTTTATTTTCACATATTTTCAAATTTTCCAGTTTTACTTCTATTATTCATTTGTAGCTGGTCAAAAAGATAATTTTTATTTCATTCTTTTAAAATTTATTAAGACTCATTTTATGTCCTAACATATAGTCTATTCTAGAGGATGTTTCATGTACACTTGAGAAGAATGTATATGTTACTGCTGTTGGATGGAGTATTCTGTAGATATCTTTTAGGTCTAATTGGTTTACTGTGCCTTTTAAATCCCTCTATCTCCTCACTGATCTTCTGTCTGGTTGTTCTATCCATTATTGAAATATCCAGCTATTATTACAGAACTATCTTGCCTTATATGTTTATAAATGTTATATCTTCTTCCTGTTTCAAATCTTTTACCAATATATAGTGTCCTTCTTGTCTCCTGTAACCTTTTTTGATTTAAAGTTTAACAATAATGTAGCCACTTCAACCCTCTTTTTGTTATTATTTGCATGGAATATATTTTTACATCCTTTTACTTTCAACCTCTTTGTGCCCTTTTATTTGAAGTGAGTCTCTTGTAGAAAGCGTATAGATAGTTTCTTTTTTTTTAACCCAATCTTTGCCTTATAATAGGAGAATTTAATCAATTTACATTTAATGTTATCACTGATATAGAAGAATTTACTTCTGCCATTTATGTATTTGTGTTCTGTATGTCACATATTTTTTGTTGTTCAATACTTCCATTACTTCTTTTTCATATTACCTCCTTTTTTCATATTCATCTTTATTTATTTATTTTTTTGTAGTGCATCATGTTGATTCCCATCTTTTTTCTTATCTGTTCATTTTTAGTTATTTTCTTGGAGGCTACCTTGGGGATTACAGTTAACATCTTAAATTTATAACAACCTATTTTGAATGAGATAAACTTCGTTTCTGTAGAATACAAACACTCTGCTCTTACACACCTCTATCCCTCCCCCTTTACATTGTTATTGTCACAGATTATATCTTTCTACATTGTACTTCTATAGACATAGATTTATAATAATTGTTTATTGTGTTTGCCTATTAAATCACATAGGAAAAAGAGAGAAGTTACAAATCATACCAAAAATACAATAAACTGGCTTTTATATTTATTGGTCTTTTATATTAACCTATGTAGTTACCTTTACCAGTGCTCTTTATTTTTTCTTATGGCTTTGAGTTATTCTCTAGTGTCTTCTAAACCTGAAGAATTTTCTTTTGAATTTCTTGTAAAGCAGGTCTACTGGTGATAACTCTCTCAGCTTTTGTTTATCTAGAAATGTCTTAATTTCTCCCTCATTCTTGAAAAGCAGTTTTGCTGGATATGGACTTTGGGGTTGATAATTTTTCTCTCAGGACTTTAAATATGTTATCCTGCTGTCTTCTGGCATTTATAGTTTCTGAGAAGAAATCAGCTGCTTATTTTATTGAGGATTCCTTGGCCAAAATGAGTCATTTCTTGCTTGCTGCTTTCAAGATTCTCTTTTTGTCTTTGGGTTTTAACAGTTTGGTTCTAATGTGTCTCTGTGTGAGTCTTTTAGAATTTATCCTTATTGGAATTCACTGAGATTCTTGGATGTGTATGCTCATATATTTCCTCAGATTTGGGAAGTTTGGGGCCATTTTTTTCTCAAATTATTTTTCTGCTCTTTTCTTTCTTCTCCTGTGGGAGTCCTATAATGTGAACATTGATACATTTGATGGTGCTCCATAGGTCCCTCAGGCTCTGTTCATTTTCCCCATTCTTTTCTCTTCCTGCTCCAAAGACTGGATAATATCAATGGTCTTATCTTTAAATTCACTGATCCTTTCTCCCACCTGCTCAAATCTGCTATTGAACTCCTCTAGTAAAATTTTCATTTTAGTTACTATACTTTTTAACTCACAGTGTGTTTGGTTTCTTTTTATAATTTCTATCTTTTTATTGATATTCTCATGTTGATCATACATTGTTTCCCTGATTTCCTTTAGTTTGTTGTCCGTAGTTCCCTTTAACTCATCGAGTGTATTTAAGACAGCTGATTTAACATCTCAAGTAATAATTTCAATGTCTAGGCTTCCTCAGGGATGGTTTCTGTCAAATTCTTTTTTTCCCATGAATGGGCTATATTTTCCTATTTCTTTGTAAGTTTTATAATTTTTTTATTGAGAAGCTGGACATTTTGGATATTCTGGTAACTCTGAAAATCTAATTCTCGCATTCCTCAGGGATTGGTGAATCTTACTTGTTGAGAGCTGGAGCCATCCTTTGTGACTTTTCCAAAATATTTTTGCAATGCATGTATTCCTTATTGTGTGTGGTTGCTGAAGTTCCTATTCCATTTTCTCTGTGGTCAGCCAATGTCCTGACAAAGATTTACTTAAATGTCTGACTCCCAAAAGGGGAGTCTTTTTAAGTTCCCTGGAAGCCACTTCAGCCCATGGGGATTGAAAGAGTGACTACCAGCCCCTCAGTGATCAAAGGCAGCAATCAGCAATCAGAACACACAGTCTTGACATTTGGAAGACAAGGTCCTATTGTCCAGCCTGGCTCCAGAAAGCCACACCAGGAATGCAGGCAGCCACCACCATGGATGCCTGCCACAGGGCTCGGGACTGGTGGCTGGTAATCTCTAACATGCAGCAGGTTAAAATTCACTGAAATTTACTGGCCTCTTCATCAATGTCTCCCCTGGATGCTGCAAGTGTTTAACTAGACTATAGGGTCCCAAAATAGTTACGTCACACAGTTCCCACCAGTTTGATCACTGTTTAGGTGGAAGGATGGTTTCCTGGAACTTCCTACTCTAATTTCTTCTATAATGTCACTCCTTTGATGATCTCTTTCTGCTATTATCTGCTTGTTAACTCTTTTCCTTGCCAGACTTTGTTTAAATTCCACTTAATCCAAGTGGATTTTATTATCAACCAGCTTATAATCACCTTCCCCATATCACTTTTGGCTTTCTATACCATAACACTTTATTGCAGTTTTTGCCTTAAAATTATTTCTGTATACATCTTTCTCCACCACCAGGTTACTACTAAGTATCTTTATTTTATCTTTTCTGCTTGCAATCCATGCTCCATTATGGATGAGTATTTTGATCTACAGCTCAATGAGTCTTGGCTTGGAAGCCCACAACAGTGCTTGGGCACTGTCACCATTTCCATCTGTACAATGGTGTGTGCATTTAAATATTTTATTGCATTTGTCCCTTATT
Organism: Monodon monoceros; assembly: GCF_005190385.1. NCBI lineage: Eukaryota > Metazoa > Chordata > Mammalia > Artiodactyla > Monodontidae > Monodon > Monodon monoceros. Next base: position 853,344 of record NW_021703781.1, read on the forward strand.
ATTTTATAAAAGTGAAAGGAAAATGAAAGTGTCAATAATAGTGATAAAGGTATAGATCTTATAAACTTAATTTGATTAAAACAATGATGCAAATCATTAGGTATGCTGACAGTGGAAACTTTAGTCTCACTTGGCTGTTCTTTAGAATTAAGCCCATTGAGAATGTGTTCAATTGTGAAAGAAAAAGTACAAAATTAAGGAATGTGTACAGAACACTGAAAATGTCATCAGATATCAAATGAAAAGCCCTGGTGTGAGGAGCAATTTCACAATGTTTTAGCTCTTTGGGAAATAGGATCCTCTTATAACATGTAAACACATTTAAAAATTTCCTTTCACTTTATCATAGTTTTCAGGGATCATTAATATTAATGTAGAGGACTTGGACCTTAGCGACCACATTTGTTCTTCAGGTTTCTCAAACCATTAAGGGAAGATCTTATTGTCTGATTTTCTTCCTGTTTATTCACTGATCCAACAATGATTGAGTATTTGTGCCAGATATAGGCTAGGTCCCAGAGAAACTATCGTGAATAAAATTCTATACTAGGCTTACATTCTAATGAGTGAGAGGGATGTTAAGCAAATAATCACTAGAATAAATATAAAACTACCACTGGAAAGAAGGGTTGGCACTTGTAGGATGGCTGGAGCCCAGGGGTCTGAGCTGTGGGTGAGGCTTCCTAGGGAAGGGATGTGGGAACTGAGGTCTGAAGAGTGAGCAGTAGGAGTTTCCTGGGTAGTCATGGCGGGGGGGGGGTGTGAGGCTCTGGGTGGAGGGAAAGCATGTGCAAATGCCCCATGGTGAAAGGGGACATATAGGGCTCTAACAGGGAGACAAGATGAATGGATGCAAGTCACAGGGGGGCTGTAGTCTTTACTGGAGCATATTACTTGAAAATATATTGTTATATATATATTCCTGTTACCTAATTCTATTAGGTTTTAGACCTATGCAGCTCATTACCATACCTTATAACATATGAAAGTGAGGGATGTGAGTTATGTTCCAGCCTCTAATCTTTCTCACACAGGCTGTTGGTGACATTCACAGTTGGAGGTGGCTGGGCTACGTCTCTGGCTGCCTTTCTAGCCCTGACTTTCCCCTGAGCTGCCGACTGTCACACCCAACCACCTCCTCAACTGCTCCACATCTAAGCAGCATCTCAGACTAACAGTCCAAACCTGAACTCCTGGGCTCTCACCAAATCTGCTCCTCCTCTGGTCTTCTTCCCAGCAAATGGCAATCCAGCCCTACCAGTAGCTCAGGCTGAAGTCCAGACATCATTTAACCCTCTCTTTCTGTCATACCCCACGTCCAAACCATCACCAAGTGTTGACAGCTCAACCTTCAACATACATCTAAGCCTTGACAACTTCCTTCCACAGCCATCACTCCCACCCTGATCCCAGCAACTGCCATCTGTCATGGGTTATGGCAAGTGCCTTCTCACTGGTTTCTCTGCTTTTAACCCAGCCCTAGACAGTTTCCTTTTCTTGCCAAATACCCTGACAGAATGATATTTTAAAAACAGAGATTAGGACTTCCCTGGTGGTGCAGTGGTTAAGGATATGCCTGCCAATGCAGGGGACACAGGTTCGAGCCCTGGTCCAGGAAGATCCCACGTGCTGTGGAGCAGCTAAGCCCGTGTGCCACAACTACTGAGCCCACGAGCCACAACTACTGAAGCCCCCGTGCCTAGAGCCCGTGCTCTACAACAAGAGAAGCCACTGCGATGAGAGGCCCATGCACCACAACGAAGAGTAGCCCCCGCTCGCCGCAACTAGAGAAAGCTCACACAGCAACAAAGACCCAACACAGCCAAAAAAAAAAAAAAAAAGTTAGTTGTCAATGGAATTTATATAACTTTAAAACTTTAACATAATTTCAAACTTACAGAAAAGTCACAAAAGCAGAACAAAAAATTCCTATACACCTTTACCCAAATTGGCTACTTATTAACATTTTACCCCCTTTGCTTCATTACCAATGTAATTTTATAAGCATGATAATGCAGAATAAAATGATTTCATAGCAACTATAATTAATCAATATTTTTTAAGATGGTTCAAACTCAAGTTAAAGGGAACACCACTTTGCTGCCAGGATCACCAAGTACCAAGGGGTCCAGATTTCTACCCTTCTACTCTTGACACCATGTCCTATCACTTTCCCGTCATCCATCCCTTCAAGCCACACAGATTTCCTTACTGCCCCTCCGACATGACTGGGCTTGTTTCTGCTCCAGTGCTTTTTCACATGCCTGGATGTCCCTCCCCCAGATATCTGCATGGTTCACTCCCTCTCGATCCCTCTCTTCGCCCAGGTGTCTCTTCAGATATCACTGTAATAGAGGCTCCTCTCCTGGTCTTTCTGTATAACATGGGAACACATGGCAGTCCCACCAACGTACTCCTTTTAGCCTTGCCCTGTGTCATTCTCCATAGGACTCACCATTTGAGATGCTATGTATTTATTTAATCATCTGCCCCCTTCTCTATAATGAAACGCCATGAAGGTGGCACTTGTCTATTTTGTTCAACGGTGTAATCTCCAGTGTCTCCAAAAGTGCCTGACACATAGGACAAGCTCAATAAATAAATGAGTGACACCATCACCCTCTGTTCACTTCTCTCAAGATGTTTCTGCTGGTATTTCTCATCTCGAGGAGACAGCAGCAAGTGGTCTTGAAGCTGGATCTTAGTTCCCTGCCCAGGAATTGGACCTGGCTAGCCTGGATGAAAACCAGGCATCCTAGCCACCCGTCCACCAGGGGCTAGAGGCTAGAAGCAAAGCTCCCCTGGCTCTTGCCCTGTTTGAAAAATGAATTTCTCAAAGAGGCAAAAACTGTAAAAACAGGTACAAAGTTTATTATTAGAGACACAGCACAATATGTGGGAGAGCACACAGAGAAACAGTTTGTTTATTTAAGGCAGAAGCAAGGCAGAAATACACACCTGGAGAGAAAGGGTGTGGGTGTCCTCCATAATGAGGAGAAGTGCAGTAAAGAGACGGTTAAATCATTTATATAGTGCAGTTCTTCCGCGTCTTTGTTCTCCTTTGGCCAATTATCTCACTTCTTTTCCCACATCTGACCTGCCCTAGGCTCTTTCCCAATATGCGTACGCATCTTTTTGCCAAGACGGGTTTCAGAGCAGAGGCTAATGGGAGGTTTGACAACACCAACTATGGGGTGGCGACCTTTCCTTTTTGACCCGCAAGGAGCCTTCCTGTGCATGTTTAGTAGGGGAGGTCTCCTTGACCTCAGGAGTGATCATCTTATCTCTTTGCTCTGGCAGAGCTCAGCTCCTGCCATTAACTTGGTCCTGGGAGCGTCCAGGGAAAACAGAGCTTCAGTGTTGCTCCAGTTGACAAGCACCAGCTGCCCAGCCCAGGAGCCCTTCTACCTCCTACCTCACTCCTGCTGTCCTTACAGCTGGGGGCCTGCAGAGGACTTGCAGCCTCTTATTCACAGGAAACTTGGTTTCTTTTCCTCTCTTGCTCCTAACTGCAGTCTGTATTCCTTGAAATGCATAATATTTCCTATCATTTATCCTCTTGTTTTATATTTTTCCAATTATTCTCTTTTGCTGCTCTTACGTATGTTAAGAGTTGCCATTCTTTTTTATCCTCAGGAAATGTCTGGCTTCCTGACAATGACACCAGGAAGATAATTACAATAGGAAACAACCCATGCTTCTCCAAAATTTTCTGGTTCTTGAGAACAAGAAATGGAATGTTTCTTTTTTTTCAAAATATACATGTAGATGTGGGACAGGGACCACACTAGGGGCCAATGAGAGATTGTCATTGCCTGTTTTCTTGGAAGAAACTCCCTTTCAACACCTTTAACACGACACTACTCATCTTGTGTTCCATATCATCTTTATGGGACATAAAATCCTCAGCTCATACCCATTAGGATGGCTACTATATATAAAAAAAAAAAAAACAGAAGATAAAAAATGTTGGTGAAGATGTGGAGATATTGGAACCCTTATGTGCTGTTGCTGGGAATGTAAAACGCTGTAGCCACTGTGGAAAACAGGGTCTTGGACAGATATCTGTACATCCATGTCTGTTGCAGCATTAGTCACAATAGCCAAAAAGTGGAGACAACACGTGTCCATCAATAGATGAATGGATAAAGCAATGTGATATACACATGCAACGGAATACTATTCAGCCTTAAAAAGGAAGGAAATTCTGACACAGGTTTACAACATCATGAACCTTGAGGACATCATGCTAAGTGAAATAAGTCAGTCATGAAAGGACAAACACCGTGTGATTCTATATATGGGAGATATGTAGAGGAGTCCAATTCATGGAGCTAGAAAGCAGAATGGTGGTTGTCAGATGCTGGCTGAAGGGGTAAATGGGGTGTTGATGTTTCATTGGTATAAAATTTCAGTTTTACAAGGTAGAAAGAGTTCCAGAGATTGGTTTCACAACAATGTGTATGTACTTAACACTACTGAACTGTACACTGAAAAAAGGCTAAGATGGTAAATTTTATATTATGTGTATTTTACTACAATTTTTAAAAATCCTCAGAGACAATTCACTGTGGAAATATACTGGAAGCTGTAACTTGGAAAGGGAGATTTATAAAATCTTACTGAATAGCTTTTAAAAATGTATAGACCAACTTTATAGTTAATATTTTAGCTCTGCAAATGATCAACTTTGTTAATGATTAAATGCATGTACAATAAAGCATCTTAAAAATCTGCTAACACATATTGTATTATCAGAAGTGAACCAAAACAATAAAACTCAGTGTTGGCAATTTTGGGGGGAAATAGCTATCCTAACATACATTACCATTATACTATTCTTTACCACAATTCTATTATACATTGATACTTCTTTTTTTTTCTGGAGAAGAGTCTGGCAACAAGTAATAAGATCTTTAAAAAATGTTTATTTCCTCTGGCTTGGTTATTCCACTTTGGGGAATTTTTTCATTCAATAAATAGTCACTAACCATTTCCCTTTCCTGTGTCAGGCACTGTTCTGGGTTCTGTGAACACAGTGGTGAAGTCAGTATAACCCCTGCCCTCAGAGTTTATAATCCTACAGGGAGAAAGAGATACATTCATGGGTGTAGTGGACACATGTGGTTTGGTGCCCAGAATCCATGCTCCCTCTTTCTGACAACAAGAGTCTAAATCTTCTTTATAAACATCTCCTCATTTCTACCATGTGAATAGATTGACCACTCACCCAGTCGCCCCTAATTTAATTCTACCGCTGTATTTCACCTCCCTGGCCACAGTAATTCGTTCAGAGATGGTACAGAACTCATTTGGAGCCAATGAGGTGAATACAGATGTTTGCTGGGGCTTGTGGGAAAGATACACTTTCTTTCCCTGTATTTCGTGAAGGTGTGAGGCTTGGAAGCTGCTGCCGCCATCGCAGTTCCCTGGAGTGAAGTCCACTCCTGGAGAAAGTAGAGCAAAGAGATCAGAACACAGCCGGCTGGTGCCTTCCGAGGCTCCGGATGGGGGAGCCTGTAGTCAGCTCTGCCCTTGGACTTTCAGCTGTGTGAGTCAATAAGTTGTCTTCTGTGTACAAGCCAGCCTGAGTTGCACGTCATCACCTACACAGAAGGAAAACCAACCCATGCATGTGCTATACTGATAGGATGTCACTGTAGATGGACAGGGGTAGATGTGAGCTAAGGGACTGGATGGAAGGGAGTCTTCCGGCATACACCAAAGGACAGAGCTAAGAAGAAATGTAGAGCGATGTATCCCAAGATGTTTACAGCAACCTTGTTTCTAAGGGGAAAATGGAAATAACCCAAATGTTCAGTGACACATCATTGCATCTAGATATAATGCAGCACACACAAATGTGACGAAAAGTCATTGAGATTGACAAATACGTGCACTATTTAGATACACGGCAACACTCTATCTGGTTTTGTTAAGCTCTTGGAACCCAGTGGGATATAGACCTGAAACAGTCTAACGTTTTCCCTATCACTGTACTCCATCAAGTCCCCCTCCTTTACCTTGGCAGCATTTTCGGCCAGTCCCACAGCGGTTTCCAGTCGCTTTCAGTTATTCAGACGCCAGGCCTGGGTGTGACTTCGGGCTGAGCTCATCCCCTTCCCCCCGCAGAGCCCACCGGTCTCACTTAAGAGGGAGGGCGTGTGAGCTGCTCTGTCACTGTCTCCTCTGCAGCATTTTAGAAGGAAGCTGTAGGTGGGGGTCTGCTTCTGGACTTATTAGTCGCTCAACTCCCACTGATTTTCGAGGTCTAATTTCTGTGGTGTTGGGGACTGCAAGAGGAGGAGGGGCAGGGACCCTATGGTCCTGACCTGAGAGTGCCCTGCTTGGCAGGTGGCTGCTGGGCCATAACCTTGGCTTTGGTCTCTTTGTCTCCTCCAGCCTCGGGGCTCTCTGCATTCGGGGCTGCAGGGACTTCCCCTCTGACTCTGTGAGCTGGGAGAGGATGCTGAGAATCTTCCTCTTGAGAATCACAGCACTTTCTTTTCTCTCTGCCTTCAGCTGTTCCTATAGGCTGCTTGCCTCCAGAAACTTCCAGGGGAGAAGAAAATGCCGTTGTCAAACTCACAAGTGCTGCACAGCTCCCAGGGCTACAGATCAAGCTCTCCCCATAATTCTCTTATTTCTCTCCATGCCGGTGGCTGCATTATTATGGGCCTGCTGGCTTACAGCTCGCCAGGGATGCAGCCAGTGGAGAGATGCTTCTCCTTCAGACAAGTCATCTCAGACGCTACAATGGATTTTCTTTGGTCCCCCTCCCAAAACTGGGCTGGGGAGCCTCTTTAATATGAATCTTGGACTCTTCCCTAAGCCAAAGACTTCCAACTTTAATCCTTCCCCTTGACAACTGTTGCCCCATATGGGCTTGTGGTGAGGCAGGTGGATGGTAGTTGGAATGCTGGTACGGGGTAGTAGGGCTAACTTGTCCATCACTTAATAAAGGGGTGCTGGCTTCCATTTTTGGCAGCTTTCTTTAGAATATGGAATACTTCGAGCCTATGGTTTTCAGCTATAGGCCTTAGTGCCAATTCCAGGACAGTGGTCTTACTGAACATCCTAGTTCATGTATTCTTCAAGTCTCATATATTTCTGCTGACTTTCTGTCTACTTGTATCATTGCTGAGACAAGAATGAAAGACTCTCCAGCTATTATTGTGGATTTTTCCTTTCAGTTCTATCAGGTTTGCTTCATGTGTTTGAAGCTTTATTTTTAGGTGCTTATATATTTAGAATTGTTGTGTCTTCCTGATGAATTCCCCCCTGTATCAATATAAAACGTCCCTCTTTATTCTTGGTAGTATTTCTTGTTCTGAGAGCTACTTTTCTGATATTAACATAACTATTCTGGCTTTTGGGGGGATAGTGTTTTAATGATTTATCTCTTTCATTCTTTGACTTCTAACCAACTTGTGCCTTTATATTTAATGTGAATATCTTATAGACTGTATATAATTCAGTTTTGATTTTTAAATTTAAACTGGCTATATGCCTTTTGATAGTATGTTTAGATTCCGTAATACAGTTATGGGTATGATTGGAATTAAGTCTACCATGTTGTTATCTGTTTCCTTTCTATCCATATTGTTCCTTTTCTATTTTTCCTGCTTTCTTCGGATTAACTGGTTATAGCTTTAGGATTCCATTTTATCTCTACTATTGGCTTATTAGCTAATCTTGTTTCCTTTTCTTTTTACTCTATGTGCTGCCTAAGCAAGCACCGTTTTCTTTACTTTTTAATTGTTGCTCTAAGGCTTAAAATATGCATTTTTAACTAATCACATTTTACTTTCGTATATTATACTACCTCAAGTAATAGTGTAAGAAACTACAAACAGTGTACTTTCACTTACCCTTTCTTAACCTTTATGCTATCGTTTTAATAGATTTTACTTTTATATGTCGTCACACATAATTCATTGTTACTATTTTCCTTTATAGTCAATTATCTTTTTAAAAAAAAAAATTCATTTATTTATTTTTGGCTGTGTTCGGTCTTCATTGCTGCACGTGGGCTTTCTCTAGTTGCGGCGAGCGGGGGCTACTCTTTGTTGTGGTGCGCAGGCTTCTCATTGTGGTGGCTTCTCTTGTTGCGGAGCACAGGCTGTAGGCATGCGGGCTCAGTAGTTGTGGCTCGCAGGCTCTGGAGCACAGGCTCAACAGTTGTGGCGCACGGGCTTAGTTGCTCCACGGCATGTGGGATCTTCCCGGACCAGGGCTTGAACCTGTGTCCCCTGCATTGGCAGGTGGATTCTTAACCACTGCACCACCAGGAAAGCCCTATAGTCAGTTATCTTTTAAGGAAATTTAAAATGAGAAAAATGTGTTATATTTACCTACATATTACCATTTCTGGAATTTTTCATTTTTGTGTGTAGATACAAGTTTTATCGTGTTTCCTTCTTCCTGAAGAACATCATGAAGAATTACATTTCTTTTTTTAAATTGAAGTAAAATTGACCTACAAAATGTATCAGTTCTATGTGTACAACACAGCAGTTTGAAATTTTTATACATTACAAAATGATCACCACCATAAGTCTAGCTGCCATCTATCATCATACAAAGATGTTACAATGTTATCTACTACATGCCTCATGCTGTACATTTCACCCCCCTGACTCATTTATTTTGTAACTGGAAGTTTGCACCTCTTAATATCCCTCACCTATTTCACTCATCCTCCCACCCCCCCCTCCTCCAGGAACCACTTGTTTGTTCTGTATATCTATGCGTCTGTTTCTGCATGTTTGTTTGGTTTTAGAAATTCCACACGTAAGTGAAGTCATATGGTATTTTTCTTTCTCTGTCTGATGTATTTCACTAAGCATAATGCCCTCTAGGTCCAATCATTGCAAATGGCAAGATTTCAGTTTTTTTTTAATGGCTGAGTAATATCCTAATGTGTATGTGTATATATATGTATACACACACACACACACACACATATATACACACAAACGTATACATATATACACATATACATATATATGTATATATATATTCATGTCTTATTCATCTATTCATCCATCAATGGACACTTAGTTTGCTTCCATATCTTGCCTGTTGTAAATAATGCTGCAACAACCATAGGGCTGCATGTATCTTTTTGACTTAGTGTTTTTGTTTTCTTTGGAAAAATACCCAGGAGTGAAATTGCTGGATCATATGGTAGTTCTAGTTTTAATTTTTTGAGGAATCTTTATTCAGTTTTCCACAATGGTTGCACCAGTTTACATTCCCACAACAGTGCAGGGGGGTTCCCTTCTCTCTACATTCTCCCCAATGCTTGTTATTTGTTGTCTTTTTGATAACAGCCATTTGAACGGGTGTGAGATTTGCATTTCCCTAATGATTAGTGATGTTGAACATCTTTTCATGTGTCTGTTGGCCGTCTGTATGTCTTCTTTGGAAAAATGTCTATTCAGGTCCTCTGCCCAGTTTTTAATCAGGTTTTTTTTTTTTTGATGTTGAGTTATATAAATTCTTTTTCTATTTTGGATATTAACCCCTTATCAGATATATTGTTTGCAAATATCTTCTCCCATTTAGTAGGCAGCCTTTTCATTTTGTTGATAGTTTCCTTTGCTGCACAAAAGCCTTTTAGTTTGATGTAGTCCCATTTGTTTATTTTTGCTTTTATTTCCCTTGCCTGAGGAGACAGATCCAAAAAAAAAAATCGCTAAGACTGACGTCAAAGAGCTTACTGCCTAGGTTTTCTGCTATGAGTTTTATGGTTTCAGATCTTATATTTAAGTCTTTAATCCATTTTGGGTTTATTTTTGCGTATGATGTGAGAAACTAGTCCAGTTTGATTCTTTTTTTTTTTACATATTAAAAACTCAAGGTGCTAATAGAAGGTCTTTTACATACAGAGAACCATACAAAATTAGTGCCAGATCTCTGTGACCCTTTCTACTCAGATGATGTAGACACATCTTCTTTCTGAAATCCCTAATCACTTTATCTCTCTCTCTAATTTCTCTTTTGTCTTTGACTCCAACAGAAGTTTTTTTTTTTCTCAATAATCCATCTCAGTCTTGTCTACCTCAAATGAACTCAGAGTGATAGCCATTGTCCATATAATGTCCTAGAAGGTCCCATATAGTCTTGTCCTCCATTACTCATTGGTCCCATCTCCTCCTCATTCTCATTCTCTTGCAGCTGCACTGGCGTCCTTGCTGTTTCTCTCTTTTTTTAAAAAAATTTTATTTTATATTGGACTATAATTGATTAACAATCTTTTGTTAGCTTCAGGTGTACAGTAAAGTGATTCAGTTATACATATACATGTATCTATTCTTTTTCAAATTCTTTTCCTATTTAGGTTATTACAGAATATTGAGCAGAGTTCCCTGTGCTGTACAGTAGGTCCTTGTTGGTTATCCATTTTAAATACAGCAGTGTGTACACGTCAATCCCAAACTCCCAGTCTATCCCTGTTCCCCTTCCCCCCAGTAACCATAAGTTTAGTTCTCTAAGTCTGTGAGTCTTTTCTGTTTCTGTTAAATAAGTTCGTTTGTATCATTTTTTTTTTAGATTCCCCATATAAGCGATATCATATATTTGTCTTTCTCTGACTGACTTACTTCACTTACTATGATAATCTCCAGGTCCATCCATGTTGCTGTAAATGACATTATTTCTTTCTTTATAATGGCTGAGTAATATTCCATTGTATATATGTACCACATCTTCTTTATCCATTCATCTGTCAATGGACATTTAGCCTGCTTCCATGTCTTGGCTATTTTAAACAGCGCTGCAATGAACATTGGGGTGCATGTATCCTTTCAAACCATGTTTTTCTCCAGATATATGCCCAGGAGTGGGATTGCTGGATCATAGGGTAGCTCTATTTTTAGTTTTTTAAGGAACCTCCATACTGTTCTCCATAGTGGCTGTACCAATTTACATTCCCACCAACAGTATAGGAGGGTTTCCTTTTCTTCACACCCTGTCCAGGGTTCACTGTTTGTAAACGTTTTGATGATGGCTATTTTGACTGGTATGAGGTAATATCTCATTGTAGTTTTGATTTGCATTTCTCTAATAATTAGTGATGTTGAGCATCTTTTCATGTGCCCTTGGCCATCTGTATGTCTTCTTTGGAGAAATGTCTATTTAGGTCTTCTGCCCATTTTTTGACTGGGTTTTTTGTCTTTTTGATATAGAGCCACATGAGCTGTTTGTAAATTTTGGAGACTAATCTCTTGTCGGGTCACATAATTTGCAAATATTTTCTCCCTTTCTGTGGGTTATCTTTTCATTTTGTTTATGGTTTCCTTTGCTGTGCAAAAGCTTTTGAGTTTAATTAGGTCCCATTTGTCTATTTTTGTTTTTATTTCCATTACTGTGGGCGACAGCTCAAAAAAGATATTGCTGTGTGTTCTGCCTGTGTTTTCCTCTAAGAGTTTAATAGTATCTGGTCTTACATTTAGGTCTTTAATCCATTTTGAGTTTATTTTTGTGTATGTTGTTAAAGAATGTTCTAATTTCATTCTTTTACATGTAGCTGTCCAGTTTTCCCAGCACTGTTTATTGAAGAGACTGTCTTTCCTCCATTGTATAGTCTTACCTCCTTTGTTGTAGATTAATTGACCATAGGCGCATGGGTTTATTTCTAGGCTTTCTATCCTGTTCTATTGATTTATATTTCTGTTTTTTTTCCAGTACCATACTATCTTGTTTAATGTAGCTTTGTAGAATAGTCTGAAGTCAGGGAGCCTGATTCCTTCAGCTCCTTTTTTCTTCTCAAGAGGGGTCTTTTGTGTCTCCATACACATTTTAAGATTTTTTGTTCTAGTTCTGTGAAAAATGCCATTGGTAATTTGATACGGATTGCATTGAATTTGTAGATTGCTTTGGGTAGTATAGTCATTTTCACAATGTTGATTCTTCCAATCCAAGAACATGGTATATCTCTCCACCTGTTTGTGTCATCTTTGATTTCCTTCATCAGTGTCTTATAGTTTTCTGAGTACAGGTCCTTTACCTCCTTAGGTAGGTTTATTCCTAAGTATTTTATTCTTTTTGTTGCAGTGGTGAATGGGATTGTTTCCTTAATTTATCTTTCTGATCTTTCACTGTTAGTGTATAGGAATGCAAGAGATTTCTGTGCATTAATTTTGTATCCTGCCACTTTACCAAATTCATTGATTAGCTTTAGTAGTTTTCTGGTGGCATCTTTAGGATTATGTACCTGTAGTATCATGTCATCTGCAAACAGTGACAGTTTCACTTCTTCTTTCCAATTTGTATTCCTTTTATTTCTTTTTCTTCTCTGATTACCATGGCTAGGACTTCCAAAACTATGTTGAATAATAGTGGCAATAGTGGATATCCTTGTCTTGTTCCTGATCTTAGAGGAAATGCTTTCAGTCTTTCACCATTGAGAATGATGTTTGCTATGGGTTTGTCGTACATGGCCTTTACTATGTTGAGGTGGGTTCCTTCTATGCCCAGTTTCTGGAGAGTTTTTATCACAAATGGGTGTTGAATTTTGTCAAAAGCTTTTTCTGCATCTATTGAGATGATCATATGGTTTTTATTCTTCAATTTGTTGATGTGGTGTATCACACTGATTGATTTGTGGATATTAAAAAAATCCTTGCATCTCTGGAATAAATCCCACTTGATCATGGTGTATGATCCTTTTAATGTATTGTTGGATTCGGATTGCTAGTATTTTATTGAGGATTTTTGTATCTATATTCATTAGTGATATTTGCCTGTAATTTTCTTTTTATGTGGTATCTTTGTTTTTGGTATCAGGGTGATGGTGGCTCATACAATGAGTTTGGGAGTATTCCTTCCTCTGCAATTTTTTGGAAAAGTTTGAGAAGGATAAGTGTTAGCTCTTCTCTAAGTGTTTTGTAGAATTTGCCTGTGAAGCCATCTGGTCCTGGACTTTTGTTTGTTGAGAGTTTTAAAATCACAGTTTCAATTTCAGTATCTGTGATTGGTCTGTTCACATTTTCTATTTCTTCCTGATTCAGTCTTGGAAGGTTGTACCTTTCAAATAATGTGTCCATTTCTTCCAGGTTGTCTGTTTTATTGGCATACAGTTGCTTGTAGTAGTCTCTTATGATCCTTTGTATTTCTGTGGTGTCTGTTGTAACGTCTCCTTTTTCATTTCCAATATTTTTTTGTCATTTCCTTTTTTTTCTTGAGTCTGGCTAAAGATTTATCAATTTTGTTTATCTTTTCAAAGAACAATCTTTCAGTTTCTTTAATCTTTTCTATTGTTTTCTTCATTTCTATTTCATTTATTTCTGCTCTGATTTCTTTCCTTCTACTAACTTTGGGTTTTGTTTGTTCTTCTTTCTCTAGTTGCTTTAGCTGTAAGGTTATGTTGTTTATTTGTGATTTCTCTTGTTTCCTGACGTAAGATTGTATTTCTATAAACATCCCTCTTAGAACTGCTTTTGCCATGTCCCATAGGTTTCTTTCAGTTTGGGTTTTCTGTTTGTTTTGTTTTTTTAATTAATTTTTACTGGAGTATAGTTGATTTACAATGTTGTGTTAGTTTCTGCTGTACAGTAAAGTGAATTAGTTATACATATACATGTATGAACTCTTTTTTAGATTCTTTTTCCTAAATAGGTCATTACAGAGTACTGAGTAGAGTGCCCTGTGCTATACAGTAGGTTCTTATTAGTTATCTATTTTATATATAGTGTATATGTCAATCTCAATCTCCCAGTTTATTCCTCCCTCCCTTCCCCCTTCATAACCATAAGTTTGTTTTCTACATCTGTTACTCTTTTTCTTTCTTGTAAATAAGTTCATTTGTACCATTTTTTTAGATTCCACATATAAGCAATATCACATATATGTCTGTCTCTGTCTGACTTACTTAACTCAGTATAACAATCTCTAGGTCCATCCATTGTGCTGCAAATGGCATTTTTTCATTATTTTTTTATGTCTGAGTAGTATTCCATTGTATATATGTACTACATCTTCTTTATCCATTCATCTGTTGATGAACCTTTAGGTTGCTTCCATGAATTGGCTATTATAAATAGTGCTGCAATGAGCACTGGGGTGCAAGTATCTTTTTGAATTATGCTTTTCTCCATATATGTATGCCCAGGAGTGGGATTGTTGGATCATATGGTAGCTCTATTTTTAGTTTTTTAAGAAGCCTCCATACTATTCTCCATAGTGGCTGTAACAATGTACCAGTGTTCTCCATAGTGACTATAGCAATGTACCAATGTACATTGGCTGTACCAATTGTATACCAACAGTGTAGGAGAGTTCCCTTTTTGGATCATCATGCTTTTGTTTTCATTTGTCTCTAGGCATTTTTTGATTTCCTCTTTGATTTCTTCAGTAATCCATTGGTTGTTTAGTAGCATATTGTTTAGCCTCCACATGTTTGTGTTTTTTTTACAGTTTTTGTTCTTGTAGTCGATTTCTAATCTCATAGCATTGTGGTTGGAAAAGAAGCTTGATATGATTTCGATTTTGTTAAATTTGCAGAGGCTCGCTTTCTGGCCCAGCGTATGGTCAATCCTGGAGAATGTTCCATGTGCACTTGAGAAGGATGTGTATTCTGGTGCTTTGGGATGGAATGCTGTATAAATATCAATGAAGTCCACCTGGTCTAATGTGTCTTTTAAGGCCTGTGTTTCCTTATTGATCTTCTGTCTGGATGATCTGTCCATTGATGAAAGTGGGGTGTTAAAGTCCCCCAGTGTTACTGTGTTACTGTCGATTTCTCCCTTTATGGCTGTTAGCATTTGCCTTATATATTGGGGTGCTCCTATGGTGGGTGCACATATATTTACAATTATTATATCTTCTTCTTGGATTGATCCCTTGATCATTATGTAGTGTCCTTCTTTGTCTCTTGTAACAGTCTTTATTTTAACGTCTATTTTGTGTGATGTGAGTACTGCTACTCCAGGTTTCTTTTGATTTCCATTTGCAAGGAATATCTTTTTCCATCCCCTCACATTCAGTCTGCATGTGTCCCTAGATCTGAAGTGGATCTCTTGTAGACAGCATATATAGGGGTCTTGTTTTTGCATCCATTCAACCAGTCTATGTCTTTTGGTTGGAGCATTTAATCCACTTACATTTAAGGTAAATATCAATATGTATATTCCTATTTCCATTTTCTTAATTGTTTTTGCAGGTCTTTTTTCTTCCCTTCCTCTTTTATTCCCTTCTCTTGTGATTTGATGACTAACTTGTGTTGTGTTTGGATTCTTTTTTCTTTTGTATGTGTGTACGTATTGTAGATTTTCAGTTTGCCATTACCATGAGGTTTTGATATAGCAGTCCATATATAAACAAAATTGTTTTAAGTTGCTGGTCTTTTAATTTCAAATGCATTTCCAGTATCCTGCATTTATTCTTTCCTCACAGTTGCTGGTTTTGATATCATATTTGTGTGTGGATGATTTCTTACCTGTATTGTATGTTTGCCTTTACTGGTGACATTTTCCATTTGTAATTTTCTTGTTTCTAGTAGTAGCCTTTTCTTTTCTGCTAAGAGAAGTTCCTTTAGCATTTGTTGCAAAGCAGGTCTGGTGGTGCTGAATTCTCTTTTGCTTGTCTGTAAAACTTTTGATTTCTCTGTTGAATCTTAATGAGAGCCTTGCTGAGTAGAGTATTCTTGGTTGTAGGTTCTTCCCTTCCATCACTTTAAATATACCATGCCACTCCCTTCTGGTCTGCTGAGTTTCTGTTGAGAAATCAGCTGATAACATTATGGGAGTTCCCTTGTATATTATTTGTTGCTTTTCCCTTGCTGCTTTTAATTATTTTTTCTTTGTCTTTAATTTTTGTCAGTTTGATTACTATGTCTTTCAGTGTATTCCTCTTTGGGTTTATCCTGCCTGGGACTCTCTGCACTTCCTGGACTTGGGTGACTAGTTCCTTTCCTATGTTATGGAAGTTTTCAGCTATTATCTCTTCAAATATTTTCTCAGGCCATTTCTGTTTTTATTCTTCTTCTGGGACCCCTATAATGTGAATGTTGGTGCATTTAATGTTGTCCAAGAGGTCTCTGAGACAGTCCCCATTTCTTTTCATTCTTTTTTCTTTATTCTGTTCGTGGCAGTAATTTTCACCATTCTGTCTTCCAGCTCACTTATTCGTTCTTCTGCCTCAGTTATTCTGCTGTTGATTCCTTCTAGTGTATTTTTCATTTCAGTTATTTTATTGTTCATCTCTGTTTGTTCTTTAGTTCTTCTAGTTCTTTGTTAAAAATTTCTTGTATCTTCTCGATCTGTGCCTCCATTAGTTTTCTGAGATCTTGGATCATCTTCATGATCATTGCTGTGAATTCTTTTTCTGGCAGGTTGCCTATCTCCACTTCTCTTAGTTGTTCTTCTGGGGTTTTATCTTATTCCTTCCTCTGGGACATATTCTTCTGCTGCCTCATTTTGTCTAACTTTCTGTGATTGCAGTTTCCTTTCTGTAGGCTGCAGGATTGTAGTTTTCTTGCTTCTGTTGTCTGTCCTCTGGTGGATGAGGCTATCTAAGAGGCTGTGCAGGCTTCCTGGTGTGACGGACTGGTACTTTCCCACTGGTGGGTGGAACTGGGTCTTGTCCCTCTGGTGGACAGGGCTGTGCTCAGGAAAACTTTAAGCAGCTTGTCTGCTGGTGGGTGGGGCTGTGTTCCTGCCCTCTTGGTTTTCAGCCTGAGGCATCCCAGCACTGGAGCCTACTGGCTGTTGGGGGTAGGGGGCTAGGTCTTGGGGAGGAAATGGCAGCCTCCAGGAGGGCTCATACCAATGAGTACTTCCAGAACTGCTGTTGCCAATGTCTTTGTCCCCACAGTGAGCCACAGCTGCCCCATCCCTGCAGAAGACCCTCCAATACTAGCAGGTAGGTCTGGTTCAGTCTCTTATGAGGTCACTGCTTTTTTCCCCTGGGTCCTAGTATGCATGAGAACCTGTGTGCACCCTTCAAGAGTGGAGTTTCTTTTTCCCCCATCCTGTGGAATTCCTGTGATCAAACCCTGCTGGTCTTCAAAGCCAATTTCTCTGGGGGCTCCTCCTCCTGTTGCCAGACCTCCAGGCTTCGAAGCCTAATGTGTGGCTCAGGACTTTCACTCCTGTGGGAGAACTTCTGTGGTATAATTATTTTCCAGTTTGTGGGTCACCCAACCAGCAGGTATGGGATTTGATATATTGTGATTGTGCCCCCCCTACTGTCTCATCGTGGCTTCTTATTTGTCTTTGGATGTAGGGTATCTTTTTGGTAGTTTCCAGGGTATTTTTGTCAATGGTTGTTCAACATTAAGTTGTGATTTTGGTGTTTTTGTAAGAATGGGTGAGCTCATGTCCTCTACTCCTCCACCTTGCAACTTCCTCCTCCAGTTTGATTCTTTTGCATGTAGCTGTCTAGTTTTCCCAACACCCTTTATTGAAGAGGTGGTCTTTTCCCCATTGTATATTCTTGCCTCCTTTGTCATAGATGAATTGACCATGTAAGTGTGGGCTCTCACTGTGATCATCCATTCTTCTGAGTTTATTGAGCATCTTTATGATCATTGCCTTAAACTTTTTATCAGGTAGGTTACTTATCTCCACTTTGCTTAGTTCTTTTGGGGTTTTATCTTGTTCCTTCATTTGGAACATTGCACTATTCCACTATCGCCTCATTTTACCTAAATCTCATAGTTTTTATTTCTATGTATTCGGTATGTCAGTTACATTTCCTGATCTTGGAGAAGTGGCCTTATGTAAGAGATGTCCTGTGGGGCCCAGCAGCACACTCCTTGCTGGTCATCAGAACTGTACGCTCTTGGGGTGCTCCCTATGTGGGCTGCATGGTTCCTTCTGTTGTGGCTGGGCCAACTACTGTGGGCATGCTGGTTCACAGGGCTGGGCCCTGACCCCATTGGCTGCCAGGCCCTGCCTTGTGTGGAGGCTGCTGGCTACTGATGGGTAGGACAGTGTACCGGTGTAGCTAATGTTGTTGTCTGGGGCCTTTGAGGCTGGTGCCAGCCCACTGATGGGCGGGACTGGGACCTTGGGTGTCCTGGAGCTGGTTCCAGCCTACCTGTGGGCAAGGTCAGGTCCTGGGCCTGCTTATGGCTGGGGCTGGACCTTAGGGCTGCTGGCTGGGAGGGCCGGGGAAGTGGTCTGTGGCTGGTGCTGACCAGCTGGTAGACAGTTAAACCCCAGGTGCAAGTAGGCTAGAGGGAGGACTCCAAAATGGCCCTTTTCAGCACTAGTGTCTTCACAGATGAATGAGCTTTCAAAAATGGCTGCCACCAGTGTCTATATCCCCAGGGGGAGTCCCAACTGCCTCCTATCTCTCTGGGCAGCTCTCCAAGTTCAGCAAGTGGGTCTGATCCAGGCTCCTTAAAAATTGCTGCCTCTGCTCTGGGTCCTGGAGAGTGTGAGGTTTTGCATGTGTCCCTTAAGAGCAGAGTCTCTGTTTCCTACAGCCCTTGGCTTCTCTGTACACAGGCCCCAGTGGCCTTAAAGCCAAATGTCCTGGGGGCTCATCTTCCTGGTGCTGACGCACCCGATGCGATGCGGGGCTTGGAGAACCTCTAGTATTGTGACTATCCTCCCGTTTGTGGTTTGCTTGCCTGAGGGTGTGGTTCTTGACTATACACTCCCCTCTGACCCCTTTTGTTGATGATCCTTCTTTATACCTTCAGTTGTGGATTCTCCTTGATGGTTGCTGCATAAATAGTTGCAGTTCTGGTTTTCTGTGGCAGGAGGTGAGCCAGGATCTTCCTACTCTGCTATCTGGACACCCCTCAGAATTACATTTCTTTTAGGGCAAGTCTGCTGCTGGGAAATTCTTTCAGCTTTTTCTCATCTGAAAGTTTTTATTTTGCTTTTAGTTTTACACTGGGTATAGAATTTTTTTTCCTTTCAGCACTCCATTGTCTTCAGGCTTGCATAATTTCCATCAAGAAGGTCATAGTAATTCATATCTTTCTTCCTTTGTCTGTAATGTGTCATTTTCCTCTGGCTACTTTTAAGGTTTTTCTCTTTATCACAGGTTTTCATCAGTTTGATTATAATGTTCCTTTGTGTAGTTGTCCCTGTTAGTTATTGTGATAATTGGGGTTTGTTAAGATTCTTGGATCTTTGGGTGGTGTTTTTTTTTTAGTTAAAAAATTATTTTTTTGGCCACGCTGCACAGCTTGTGGGGTCTTAGCTCCCTGACCAGGGATCAAACCTGTGCCCCCTGCAGTGCAATCGTGGAGTCCTAACCACTGGACCACCAGGAAATACCTGGATCTTTGGGTTTAGAGTTTTCATTGGTTTTGGAAAATTTTCAGGCATCATTTATTCAAGTTTTTTTTTTTATAATTAATTATTTATTTATTTTTGGCTGCGTTGGATCTTCGTTGCAGTGTGCAGGCTTCTCATTGCGGTGGCTTCTCTTGTTGCAGAGCATGGGCTCTAGGCACATGGGCTTCATTAGCTGTGGCTTGTGGGCTCTAGAACACAGGCTCAGTAGTTGTAGCGCATGGGCTTAGTTGTTCCATGGCATGTGGGATCTTCCCAGACCAGGGCTCGAACCCATGTCCCCTGCATTGGCAGGAGGGTTCTTAACCACTGTGCCACCAGGGAAGCCCCATCAAGTTTTTTTTTTGTTTTTTTTTTTTTTCTATCCTCCTTCTCTTTCTTCTTTGGATTCTAATTATATTTATGCTAGACTACTTGATAATGTCCCAAAGATCACCGAGGTTCTTTTCCTTTTTTCTGTAATTTTTTTCTTTTTGTGTTTCATTTTGAATTCAAGCTCATTGCTTTTATTCTCAGATGTCTAGTCTGTAAGCTCTACTCTGTAAAAATTTCATTTTCAATGTTATACTTCTCATTTGCTTCTTTTTTACACTGTTCACTTTTCTCCTCATTATTCATGTGTTTTCCTTTAAATCTTTGATCATATCACACCTTTATAATATCTATTTTTATGTTTTTTAATAACTCCATTTCTCTTTTTTCTGGGTCCTCTTAATTTTTTGAGGAAAATTTATTACCTATATTTTTATTACACATATACAATCAACTAGAATTTACTCTGAACATTACATTTTCATTTCATTTAAAATTATTTTTATTGAAATATAGTTGATTTACAATGTTGTGTTAGTTTCAAGTGTACAGCAAAGTGATTCAGTTATACATATATGTACGCTTATATATATATTCTTTTCCAGATGATTTTCCATTACAGGTTATTATAAGATATTGAATATAGTTGCTTGTGCTATACAGTAGATCTTTTTTGTTTATCTATTTTATATATAGTAGTGTGTATCTGTTAATGCCAAACTCCAAATTTATCCCTCCCCCCCCACCATTTCCCCTTTGGTTACCATAAATTTGTTTTCCATGTCTGTGTCTCTTTCTGTTTTGGAAATAAGTTCATTTGTACAATGTTTTTTAGATTCCACTTATAAGCAGTATCATATGATATTTGTCTTTGTCTGACTTAGTTCACTTAGTATGATAATATCTAGTATCCATGTTCCTGCAAATGGCATTATTTCCTTCTTTTTTTATGGCTGAGTAATATTCCATTGTATATATACCACAGCTACTTTATCCATTCATCTGTCAATAGACATTTAGGTTGTTTCCATGTCCTAGCTATTGTAAATAGTGCTGCAGTGAACATTAGGGTATATGTATCTTTTTAAAATATAGTTTTCTCTGGATATATGCCCAGGAGTGGGATTGCTGGATCATATGGTAACTCTATTTTTAGTTTTTTAAGGAACCTCCATACTGTTTTCCATAGAGGCTGCACAAACTTACATTTTCCTGGGTCTTTTTTAATTGACTGATTTTTCTACTAGTTATGTGTCACATTTTTCTGCTTCTTGGAAATCTAGTAATATCTTATTGGATGTAAGACATTGCATTTTTTTTTCATTGTTGAGTGCTAGATAGTATTTTATTCCTTTAAAGTTTGTTGGAGTTTTTGTTTGTTTGTTTGTTTTTTGACAGGCAATTAAATTCCTTGTGGATTAGTTTGGTCCTTTCAAAGCTTGTTTTAAAGCTCTTATAGAGTAGTTGTAGAGTACCCTTTACTGTAGGGTTAGTTTAGTCCCATTTCTAAGATGTGACTGTCTCTGGGATCTATACTGAATGTATTCAGTGAGGTCCCTCTATCTGGCTGGTGGATACTCAAATGGTTCCCAGCCCTGTGTAAGCTCTGGGAATTTTTTGGCTTGAAGCTCCTGGTAATGCTCTTTTCTTGGATGTTCTCTGTCCCACTTGTGGAGTTTTATACCTGTGGAAGTTGGTCTTTCGATCAGAGATGCAAGGGGACCCCGTTCAGATTTCTGGAGGTCTTTCTCTATGTATCTCCTCCTATCTGTACTCTGCCCTGAATTCTAGCTGGCTTGGCCTCCCTGAACTCTGATATCTGTCATCTCAATTTGATGAGACTGCTGGGATCAGAGTTCTCCCTCAGCCCAAACTGCAGTACAGAAATTGCCTCCAGGCAGGAGGACCGGAGGGTTGTATAACTCACTTCACTTGTCCCCTTCTCTCAGCAATCACAGTCCTGCACTGCCTGCTGTCCATTGTCTGAAAGCAGTTTGTTCTGTTTTCTACATTTTTTTTTATGGTAGAAGGCAGTTTTGGACTCTCTTATTTTTTCATGCCTTTCTTTTGATGAGAACTAAAAAAAAACTAGAGATATGAAATGCTAAGTTCATGGGAATTTTAGAGTGAGGGGTAAAGTGAAAAGACAGCAATGTGTTTAATACTATAAGTCTATGGGTGTGAGGCAGGTGGGGTTTCTCTGCAAATAGGTAAAAGGTTTTCTAAAGAAACAGCCAGATCTACAAGGGCTGGTTCTTAAACTAATGCAAAGAGAAGCATTCGGGTGTTAATGGGGAAGATTCTAGGCTTCTTGCAAAAGATCCTATTCAGAAGGTCTAGGGTGGGACCTCATGATTTGTATTTTTAACAGGCACCCTATGGTGATTCTGATGCAGGTGGTCTGTGGATCTTTCTTGGAAAAACCCCAGCTAAGGATCCCAGTTGGGGTATCCTGGTGTGAACCTATAGAATTCCATCTCAGGCACATGGGCAGGGCCTCTACACAGGTAAAAGCCTAGAAGGGGAGCAAAAATGGGGTGACAAAGGGCCAAAAAGAAAGGAGCTTGTCTTCAGGACCAGATGGAAGGTCAAGGGATAGGAGAGTGTGATCAGGAGAGGGGGTATTGGGTCTCAGAATTGCTTTCACTTGGCAGGCTGCCTAGATTGTGTACGGAAGGTGCACCTCAGGAAAAGGGGGCTGAAGGCCTCCCACACAGAAAGGTTCAAACACAAGAGCAGCCCTCAGGGAAGACAGCTAGAGTCAAAGCAGCAAGAAAACCTCACTTTGCTGGCAACTACGAACACTGATTTAGATGAACCCTTTACCTCTGCAGTGGTCTGGCCTTTTTCATGAGACACTAATCTCCATCTCTGTGAGCTCTCTAGGGACATGGTTTTAGCTTTGTAGTGATTCACGCTAGGTTGTTACACAGGACAGATTGCCTTAGTGCTGTATCGAAGAGCTGAGTACAAACAGAGGAAGTGGGGTTTATCTCATCATCAGGGTTCCTAGAAGCCCTATCTCAGCAAGCATTTAAGAATTCAGTTTCACTGAGTGCTTCTCCGAATCCTTTATTAATTTTCTCTTGATCTATCAGCAGTGAGGAGTTAAATCTTCCTATCCTCTGGCGAAACCCACTAACCACCTCTAGTGCTTGGAGCAAAGAGAGAAGTCTTTCAACTGCAGATAAAGGGACCACACAAGAGGAGTCTTTGGGGACAAAGAATGCATACTCTCACAAACAGGCCCACCCTGTGGCTTCTTCAGAATGGGGTGTGCACTTGGACCCATGAGCAAGGAGAGAGCATTGGACTTTCATGTTAATTAATGACACTAGGAAGGTGAGAACAGAGGTAAAACAACAGGGAAATGTCTTCGTGGCCTATCTTATGATCTTTGGTGATTGAAGACAGCTCACGGAGCCGGGAAGTGACCCTGTTCAGAGGGGACTGGCACTAAAGAAAGGACAAACCTGCTGTGTGGGGAGTCAAGAGACTCCAGTGTTGCAGGATTTTGCAACCACAGTTGCAAACTGTCCATCACAGTTCCATGGTGGGTGTGCTCAGAGGAGTCACAGAAATCTTACTCTTGGAGAGGATTGATGAATTTAGGAGGTGATTTGATTAAATAAACAACAAAGAGAACCCTTCACTTTGTGGAGAAAAAAACTGTTTCACCTAATGTAAACTTATTGAGAATCCATAGATTATTTTTCTTCTATGAATTATAGCAGCATTTTCCAAATGTGTTTTGCCCAATATTCACCCTTCAGGATGCTCCATAGGAAAAGAGTTTCACGGTCAAATTTTTGGAAACACTGCCTAGTATATCTTTCTTGTGGACATGTGCAGAAGGCTATTCAACCAAAAAAAAAATGAGAAATACAAAAAATATACATAGTTGCTTATACTTTTAAAAAGATGGAAGGATAAAGCATTAAAAAATTATTATCTATAGGAGAGGGAGGCAATAGTGTAGAAGGAGCATAGACAGAAATTAGACTTAACCTGAATATACATTATTTGTTATATTTAACTTCAGAATCATGTAAATACTATGGAGAATTCTAAAACAAAGCTAAATAAATTTTTAAAAGCAGTCACTGAACATTGAAAGTAAAATAAAACAAATGAACCTGTTCCTAGGTGGGACATAGTTCTTTTTTAGAATCATTCTAATTGACTTTAAAACAGAATCATTTAACTGTATATCCGTTGTTAGGAATACACCCTTAGCATGTAAACCAAAACAAACCAAACCACTCAACCAAACAAGAAAACCTCCAAGGCATGAAACGGTCTTCAGTAATCATATTGTCGATAGTAGTGTTGATATTGTTATTTGGAGACTTTTGTGTGTATTATTATAGGAAAAGTAATTGTGCTAGTGGTGTTGAGAATTGAGATTTTTGGCAGGGTTGAAAGGAAATACAAATGTAAAATTGAGGAAGTTATTTTTTTAAAATAAATTTATTTACTTATTTGTTTACTTTTGGCTGCATTGGATCTTCGCTGCTGTGCGCGGGTTTTCTCTAGTTGCGGTGAGCAGGGGCTACGCCTCATTGTGGTGTGTGGGCATCTCATGTGTGGGTTAAGCCTGGGAGAATTACCTGATGACACGAGACAGAGCAAAAGAGTGGAAATACTGGGCTTAGGAAGCAGGAGTGCCGCGAGATGGTCCCAACTACACCCATGACAGGCTTCCCAGCCTGGCTTAGAAGTGGTTCATTCTGCAATTCTGGGATAAGTTCTGGGAGGTTTGAATGTTCCATATACATAAATTTCAAACGTGTCCTTGAGTTGGGTCCTGAGTGACAGAAGGAGTAACAGACTTAACCATTCATTCATTCATTCAATAAATATTTACTATTAAATATTTATTAAGCATCTATTATGTTTTTAATGGGAAAAAAAGATACGGAAAAGAAAGACAGCAGCTATTATAATCATATAATTGAAGTACTTCAATTTTTAAAATTGGTTAAAAAAAAAGGCAGTGGCAACATTATCGTTTTTGTCCCAATACCACCAGGTACAAGGCCCTATAAAATTTTTTTTTAAATCTTGAAAATCAGGGTGTTAGGTCACTTGAGAACAGCCGCTCCCATGAACTCAGTAATTTAGACAGCTTCCATCAAAGGAGGAAGAGTTGTCATGCTCTGATAACCTGTTTTCCCATCTTTAGCCTTCTGCTTTCAGTCCTTTTGACCTGGGAACAATAGCTCTTCTATAAGATGAGGGGAAGAGCCTCCCTGAGTACAGGATACCCAGTCCCAGTGGCCATGACTCCCAAGCAGGACAGAATTTTTCAGAGACAGGAAAACATAAGAGGAATCCAGCCAAGCCAGCGAGAGAAGACCCCCACTGTCTGCCTCTCTAGGCTTTGAGACACAAGGCTACGGTTGCCGAGGGGAGCACGGTTTACTCAGGGACAGCTATTTGGCTTGGCAGGATTTTTTCAGATCCTGGTTTAACACTTTGCTGGTGGTGTTTGAAATCTAAAGTACCTGGAATAATCTAGAAGTCTAAAGTACCCAGAACACCTCGTGGTGGAGGTCTAACAAAAGTGTGTGTATTAACAGCCTTCCTGTAAGTTTTTGTTAAGTTTTCAAATTTCATCTGGGCTTATTGGGAGGTTCATTCAGGTCCTCGAAGGCAAATGCTTTCTTGGTTTCTTGAAACATTCCTCTACAAGTCCCTTCATGGTTTCAGGAAGAGTGGGGAGCCTCCCCCTCTTCTTCCCTGGGAAAGACCCTGGCCATCTATGACAGATTGAATCTAAAGCTACTGAATAGTAAAAACTCATGAAAAATAAATGCAGTCAGACAAAGAAGTCTTTCTAGAGCAGCCCTTTCCGTCATATTTTCCTGATGGCCTATGTAATTTATGATGGCAATTCCATGGCGATTCCTCTTAATTTCCTATTATGGGTAATTTAGTTTTTGCCCTTCCGAACGTGTAGTGTAAAGTTTTTATTTCACACATAAGGGAAAACGAGACAGCCTCTGACACGGAGCCGATGCCAACACGACATCTTGAATTGCCCCTTGGATATAAGCTTCTGTAAAAGTTAACCAGTTGAAAGTCTGACTGTATAGTGAGAACAGTTTTAATTAGAGTCTCTATTTAACCCCTGGATGCAAGGAAAAATTTTAGCTGTCACAAGGTGAAAAGCATTGGGGAAAAACAGGGCCTGCAACCATAGATTCCGAAAGCATTTCCAGCAAGATCCAGAGGGATCGACCAACTTCCCCACATGTTCCCAATCCAGCGCTGAGTGCACAGCCCCTGCCACTGGTCATCTGAATGTCTTTGGGTAACCAGGGGACAGAGCAGCAGCAGGAAATGGGAGCAAACAGGAATACAGTGGTTGGCTAAGTGGAACACACAAGATGAAACCCATACTGCTGGACCCAGCCCATGGAAGTTTCCTTTAGGGAGAAGAAAACTGCGGAGAAGGTCTAGAGTTGTAAAGCGGCTGCCTCCCCAGGACACCCCCAGGGGTGAAGGAGATGAAGCAGCAGGGGCTGCAACATGCGCTGTGGGCAAAGACACTGCTTAACACAGGTTAGCAAATCCAGCTTTGCCCACCCTTTTGGCCAATAAATGTGGATTCCATGAA
Organism: Monodon monoceros; assembly: GCF_005190385.1. Classification (NCBI taxonomy): domain Eukaryota; kingdom Metazoa; phylum Chordata; class Mammalia; order Artiodactyla; family Monodontidae; genus Monodon; species Monodon monoceros. The sequence goes on from NW_021703781.1 coordinate 879,537, forward strand.
TCTAACTATACTGCCAAAGAAGGCTGAAACTTTCTTCCCCTCCCACACAGAATGAAGAGCAAGTATTTAAATTTCTAACATCTACGAAATTGATATAGTGGAAAGGACAGAGATCTTAGAGCCGGAAGACCTACCTCTGAATCCATGCTGTGTGGTGGTTTGTTTGATATTAACTTCTATTTCCCATTTGCAAAGAGCTATGAGTTGGAATGATATCTCTGCCACGAAGAATGGTGTGAAGTGGGCAAACACCTTCCTCTCACATCTCTCCATGAAACATTATTTTTGCTCTGTTTTCAGCTTTTACTACATTTACCGTCATTTCCATGCAATTCAGTACTTACATCATTGTATCTGTATGTATTTGGTCTCTTGAGCTAGTCTAGGAGGCCCTAGAGACAAAGGCCCATGTCTTAGTGACTTTGGCGGTAGAATGGCTGGAAGCAGGACCTTGGTCCTTGTCTTCTTTGAAGAAAGAATTCAGCAAAGAGACCGAGATTGTGAAGCAGGTAAAACGTTTATTGGAAGCAAAGTACCTGTGGAAGAACACATGGGTGAACTTGGAGTGAGTTGTATCCAATAGGGGTGGGTTAGGTCACTTATATGGGGAGGTCTTCCAGGTTGTCTCTGGCCAATCATCTTGTTTGTGCCTATAATCTGGTCTGACTCGGTGTCCTTCCTGGTGGGTGCATGCATCTCTCAGCCAAGATGGATTCCAGCATGAAGGTTTCTGGGGGGTTGGCTGGGTGTATTATGGGCTGGTGCCCCCTCACTCCTTTGGCCCCTCCCCAGACTGAGGACCTTCTCTGTGCACATGTCAGGCTGGGAAATCCCTTTGACCACAGGAATGAGGAGGTTGTGGTAGCTTCGCCTTCCACCCAATCAGGGCCCAATGCTCCTGCTGGTACCTTATGTCAAAGCATCAGCAGAAGGGTCGTAGCTGCTCAGCCCGGGGCCCATCTACCTCCTACCTCATCAGGTCACCCCATTCTGCATGGCACCGGGTGTGCGCTGCGCTGGGACTATACAGAGTAGATGAGGACACGCTTGGTAATTAAGGAAAAGACCTTCAGTTTCCTCACATATAACTGCCCAGTAGTGACCTAAAATGCCTGGTAATTACCCCTCTGGACTCTGGGACAGCACAGACTCTTGGAGTGTCCATGCGCATCGCTGAGAAAGTGTAGATTTGATCCTGCCACGCACATGTGAGCCATGTGACGAGGCTTCCTCCCTCAGCTCACCAGAGTGTCTTTTTAATTAGCTGAAGTCTGTAGGCTTTAAGTCACAACGAGACCGTGCAAGTCGGTTACAGCACAGTAATTTAAATGTAGGCACAACTGTAATACCTGAATTACAAAAAGTGCGATTGCTTTATGGCACTGCAGTTTTCCAGAGGCTGGGAGCCTCTGCTGCGAGTCCTGGCCATACCCAGCTAGCTGGGAGAGGAGGGGTCCTCAGACCCTTGGTCTGGACAGCCTGAGCCCTGCTGACGAGGTGGGGCAGACCCCACAAGCTGCCAGGCCCCCTCCGGCCACACCCCATCTGCAGAGGAGGAAGAGTTGGTAGATCTGATGGAGAGCCACCCGGAGGCTCGGCCTTGACTGGGCAGCTACATGGTACCCAGCACTGTGCTCAGTAGGGGGATCCAGAAATGAATCAGACAGTTCCTTGAAGATGTGGAGTCATTTAATGATTCAGGGTCAGTAGACAGATTCGGTGGATGTTTGTCCATGTCTCTCTCGCTCTCTCTCACACGCGCACACACACACACACACACACACACACACACACACACACACACATCAACCATCACAGTTGGAGGTAATTAGTAGCTCTGACCCTACAGTTGGAAAGGGGAGGTGTCAAGAGCTCCAGGAACAGCAGGATCAACATGGGTGAAGATGACCTAACAAACAGGAAAGCTTTACCTTAAGGATGGGCAGTTAACTGGTGGCCTATGGGGGTCAGTGCTTTGTATGTTTCCCCAGTGCAAAGCGCCGTTGACCCTTTAGCTTCTATCAATTGTACTTTGCAGACTGGCTCTGTGGGGGAACTCCCTCGCCCTTAGGTAGAGATCCCGAAGTGACGATCTCTATGTCAGTTCCTCTGACACTGGCATCGTCATCATCACCTCTTGGCTTAATTGGTGACATGGTCTGATTCCTCAAGGCACGATGTCACCCTATAGCTGGCTCCCGCTTTGCCTGGCTCTGACATCTGGAAAACCGTTTTCTATGTCATACGTCTTCTTCCATGTGGTTTCCTCCAGTTCACTGAGTACTTGGCCCTGCAATGGACATGACCTCAGGATGTGTAGACACCCTCGGGAGCCTGCCTGTCTGGAAGGAGGAGAGTGTGGAAAAAGAAACAATTGTAAATCCAGCAGGTCTGCAGACAATTTCAATTTCTTGTTTTTCAGAAGAAGAGGTATGTCCAACGGAGCAAGCATCAGTAGGGCAGGGTGAGCTGCAGATTCTGAGGGGTAAGTTTCCCTCATACCAGGACAGGTGAGGACCTTGGAGGAAGCATCCTAATCTAGATTCAGGCAAACAAAGTGATATTAAAGATGGTCTGAGGAACCAAGTGGCCATTACTGGTCAGTGTCTGATGGGAAGATAGAGTCGAGGGGGTGGGAAAAAAGTTTCTATAAAAAAGTCCTGACTTTCTGAACATCAGGACTGCTACACATGGTCCAGGAACCTGTCATGACAGTGGCAGTGGCCCTGTGGGGGCTCCCACTAGAATCCAAGTTCTGGGAGGGTAAGAGCCCTGCTGGCTTGTTCTCTGTTGTGTCCCCAGAGCCCAGCCCAGAGCCTGGCAACTAATGGGGCTTCACAAACAGCTGTTGAATAAGTGAATGAATATTAATTGAGGAAATAATGTAATGCCAAGTGATCATAAATTCACTTTGGGTTTTTTTTTTTTTTGATGTGGACCATTTTTAAAGTCTTTATTGAATTTGTTACAATATTGCTTCTTTTATTTTATGTTTTGGTATTTTGGCCCCGAGGCATGTGGGATCTTAGCTCCCCGACCAGGGATCGAACCCACACCTCCTGCGCGGGAAGGTGAAGTCTTAACCACTGGACCACCAGCGAAGTCCCCACTCTGGTTTTTTTGTTTTTTTTTTTAATTATTATTTTTTATTATTATTATTTTTTGCGGTACGCGGGCCTCTCACTGTTGTGGCCTCTCCCATTGCGGAGCACAGGCTCTGGACACGCAGGTTCAGTGGCCATGGCTCACAGGCCCAGCCACTCCGCAGCGTGTGGGATCTTCCCAGACCAGGGCACGAACCTGTGTCCCCTGCATCGGCAGGCGGACTCTCAACCACTGCGCCACCAGGGAAGCCCCCCACTCTGGTTTTTAAAGGACTTGCATTTTATAATCCAATAACATGCAGATTTATCTGAAATACTGTTGTGTAAACAAGTGTAAACTAGATTCCAGAAGCTACTCTACTTACTAAAGATTGGGTCTCAAAGGCTGTCTGTAGGTCTCTTTGTCCAAAATGAGAGGACACAAGCAACGTTAATGCCACCCAACAGTGGCAGTGGAGTCGATGCGTTTTTGCTGATATTAATACACAACAGATTTTGCGTTCTTACCACGTGCCTCACTCATGCTAGCGCTTTACCTGCATTACTTCCTTTAACCCATCAGCTGTCTGAGGAAGGTACTGTAATAACCCCCATTTTACAGATGAGGAAACCAAAGCTCAGAGGACTGAAGTGGTATGGCTGAGGTTTCTTACCTGCTGGTGAGTCACAGGGTCAGAATTAGAACGGTGGCAGCTACTTTGGAGACTTAACCACTACACAATGCTTTTGTTTCTGATATAGAAGTTTCTAAATGGAAAAGTTGTGTGTAGACTGGTTTCCATATTGATTTGTTTATTGGCCATGCTTAGCGCTCAAATGCGGTCCCGCCTGTAGGTACAGGTTTATTCTAGCTTAACCCCCAAAACACAGTCCCTGAGGCTGTTTATTCATTTCCAATCCAACATGGGACTCATACTTATCTAAAAGTCCATTTGAATGGAACTTCCCCCCAACCCGGGCAAATTCTCTGTCTGCAGGACAGGATTTGGGGTCATGTTTCCTGATTGGAGCTCCTCTTCCAATTCCTCTGCTTGAACTAGAGCTCAAAATGCAAGCTCCCACACCTGGGGCCCAGGGCACCCTACCTTAGCATCTTAGCCTGCTTCCTGTGGCCTATATAGGGTAGGCTAGACCCCCTTAACAAATAGATTCCAAATGCACAACAGATCAAGCCCACTAGAAGTTTATTTCTCCTCCACATAATTAGGCCTAGCGGTGGTTTTGGTTGTCAGGATGTTCTGCTCCTACAGTGATTCAGGGATTCTGGCTCCTTTTAGTTCGTGGTTCCATCACCATCTAGGGCATTATCATTGTCTATATTCAGCTGGGGGAGAGGACCAAGAAAATGCAGAGTCACTGCTGTGTCCTAAAAGCCACCCAGATTCCCACTGGCTAGAATTCATCACCCACAAACATCTCTAATTGCAAGGGAGGTGGATTCTGGCTATGTGCCAGACGAAGAAAGCTTGGGTTCTGGTGAACAGCTAGAATTCCGGGCCACTGGGATCATATTAGCTAGGATTAGCCCAGGCTGCTGGGAAAGAGCTAACAGTCATTTGAACAGGTAGGCAGCCTTCTCTCATACAAAAGAGTCAAGAGTTCAGCTGTCCAGGTCTACTGAGGGGCTTCCACAGCCCCCAGGTCCCCACACTCCTTCTGCTTTGCTGTTCCTCCAACCTATCATGTGTCCTCATGGTGCAAAGTAGCTGCTTGAGCACTGGACACCACAGTCCCCGCACAGCCCTTCTTCTTACACATCACTGCCCAGAACGTCAGTCCTGTGGCCACACCTCCCCACTAGAAAGTTGACAAAGGTGATCTTGTATTCTGGGCCCGGTATGCTAAGCAGGCAGTGGGATTTCGTTGCTAACAAGGAAGAGGAGGTTGGAGGGCTAACGGAATGCCCACGGGCCTCTCCTCGTTCGCAGTGTGCATGGGTCTCCGGGAGGTATGCAGCCCTGAAGACCCGTAAGCTCCTTCCCCTGGGACTCTGATTGCGGTGCAGTCTGTTCTGTCAGCTTGAAATGTTGCCTACAAACGAAAAGACAGGTGCCTGCCCTTGTCAAACCAACAATGGTGGAGAAGGAACAGGAAAACGTAAATGTGTATTCAGAAAAGGGGGGAGTGGGGAACCCACGGCAGGCCAGCAGCTAGCTTGCATCTGAAGCTGGTTGTTGGGCAGGGAACCAGGCTTCCTGCCTCAGCCCCTCAGGCAGCTCTACTTCTGCTTTCGCACCCACTTTGTCCTCTGGGGGCTCTTCGTCGTCCCTTTGCTTCTGTGGCCCAATGCTCTGCTTTTGGGTTTTAACCTGCAGACGGTTGCCAGCCAGGTTGGGATTTCTTTACAATGATATTTCTCTGAAAAACTTGGTAGGCTTTTAGTTTATCTTCTTTCAGCTAGTTCTATGTGTAAACAGCCAACTAAGGGTCATCATACTACGTGAAGTGAGTCAGACCGAGAAAGACAAATGTCATATGATACCACTTACGTGTGGAATCTAAAGTGTGACACAACTGACCTTATCAACGAAACAGACTCACAGCTTAGAAAACAAACTTACGGTCACCAAAGGGGAAAGGGTGGGAGGGATAAGTTAGGAGGTTGGGATTAACAGATACACACGACTCTATATAAAATAGATAATCAGCAAGGACCTACTGTACAGCACAGGGAACTCTGCTCAGCACTCTGTAATAACCTAAAATGGGAAAGAATAGATATAGGAATATGTGTGACTAAATCACTTGGCTGTACACCTGAAACTAACACAACATTGTATATCAACTATACTCCAATATAAAACAAAACATTTTTTAAAATCAACTAAGGATCTTGTCTGTACGTCGTTTTTAAGCCTGAAGACTCTTGTCTTTTACAGTTTGTTTTGTCTCCAACTTAGCACCTCTGTCTGAGGCCGTCTAAACGATGCGCTTTGTCGTGAAGGTTAATCTCCTTGCCAGCAGGCTCACTGCCTTTATGTGGAGATCACCAAGTTTTCTCTAAATGGCTGTTTTCTAGCTCTGCTGGGGGTGCAAAAGCAGGGGCTGTGGGCACACAATCCCTTTCTCAGCTCTGCTGTCTCCTTTCCTTCTCTGCCTTGGGCTGGATCACTCCGTGCTGAGCTCAAACTCTCTCTCTCTCTCTCTCTCTCTCTCTCTCTCTCTCACGGGACTTTGTTCATGGAGATGTGGAACTACTAGGCAGGGCTGCCTACCTAAAATTCTGGACCCAGTGCAAAGTGAAAATGCAAAGCCCCTTGTTCCAAAATTCCAAATGTCAAGAAGGTGACAGCAGAGCATTCATCGAGGGCAGGGTTGTTGGAAGTGGGATCCTGCGTGGGCCGCACACCTGTGCAGCCAGGGACATACATCTGAAGGAGGCTGCGGGGATGCAGGGTGGTGACAGGTCCACTGCTGCTTCCCACCAAAGAGGGGAGCCGGCAGGTCAAGTGATGCTGAGTGTGGTAGGGGGATCCGCACAAAGTCTGCTGCTCCCGCCGGCCTCCGAGTCTCCCGGGAAGCTCTCGTGTGGCCCACCTAATGGGCACCTGCAGGGAAGGGCGTCCTGGGATGCAGTCCGGCCTGGGTTACAAAGCCATTGCAGTCACCACCTGCCAACATCCGGACTCTCCCCAAGTCTCTGTACCCAGATCTCAGTTTCTGGTCTCTCATCCAAGGGACAATAGGTGACAGTTTTACCAAATGTTTTGTCACTGCATAACAAGGCTCACCCGCTTCTCATCTTAGAGTCTGAGCCCTTGTCTCCTGCCATCTGATAATGTTACATTAATGACAGCTCACGTTTTAGCTGTCACGTTCTTGTACCATGCCACTTCAGGGTACCAATTATTCGCCACGTTGCATCAAACTGAACGTGACCTCAAACTCAGAATAACAGTGGTTTAAACAAGACAACAGCTTATGTTTCTCTCACAGAGAGAATCTAGATGTACCGTCCTGGCTGATATGGTGGCTCCAAGGTCACCAGGGACCCAGGCCCCCTTCTAGCCTGGCTCTTCATAACATACGATGGCTACTGACACTGTCCCCTGCCGAAAGAGCTTCCCCAAGAGTCCCAGACAGCACTTCTGCTTCCGTCTCATTGTCTGGACGTTGGTCATGTGGCCACATGTGGCTGCAAGGGGGCTGGGAAATGGCTTTCATTCCGGGTGGCATGTGCTGAGCTGCAGTAACGGGATTCTGCTCTTGAAGAAGACAATACACATGGAGAGACAACCAACTCTCAGTCTCTGGAGTGAGACCAGCCCAATCCAACTTAGCAGCCCCACCTCCAGTCCTGGGCTGGGCCCTCCTCTCAGCAGAAGGACCATGCAGGGCACGGCTGCCGTTGACCTGGGTGTGCATCCCTGAGGCCAGGGGAAATCCCTCTCCCTGCTCTGCAGCTCTGGGAGTAGATCCCCTGGGTATAAATTTTGACTTGAAGTCACAGCGTCTGCTAAGTGTTGCAGACACAGCTGCTCGTGGAATAACAGGTGTTTTGCTGTGGATGGGATGGACGGTGAATAGTTTGCAAACATTCTCAGCAACGGGAGTGTTTCTTCAACTGCATTCTGAACATGCAGCCCCACGGGGAGAAGGGGTCAGAGGTGAGCTGCTTCTATTAAACATGGAGGCCTAGGGGGGTTGTGCCCCTGGCGGAGCTGCAGGCAGGCTTGCGTCGTCCTGGCTGGTGTGTGTGGTGCGGAGGTCATGGGCCTCACTGGGGGAGAGGGCTGAGACCCGCGAGGCCTCAGTGGTCTGCTGACACAGCGCACGTGACCGAGACCTTCCCGTGTATCACAGCAGGCATCACTCTTCATCAGAAGGGGCTGTGGGCTCTGGGATCAGGCTGAATTGACCCTGGCTATCGATTTTTGTTCCCTTTGGCGGTGGGCAGAGCAGATTTCAGATCCTTTTGATGGACTTTGAGGCATAGCGTAGGCTGTGCTTTAATTTGCAGCGGAGTAAGGAAGAGGCACGTGCACAGCTGTCGTCAGATTCCTCCTAGGTGAGAACTGCCTTTGCTTGGGAAGATGTGATGAGAAGGCAGCAGAGGTGGAAGGAGGGCCCGGGGCTGTGGGCCGGCGGTGAGGCTGCTCTGGCCGCCCCACAGCCTGCTTGCTCCCCGCTAACTCCAGGGTCCGGGCACCCCTGTCACACCCCCGCTTCTCCCGGCCCATCTGCTCCACTCTCCCCACTCCGCCCCCCTGCTTCCTCTGCTCTGTCTGAATTTTATTCTCCAGTAACGTTGGCTTGCTCATGGCCCACTCTGGCCGCCCCAGCTCTTCCATCATCCTTACCTTTTTGTTTTTATTTCCTCTGCTAATTTCTTCTTTCCCTAAGCATTTCTTAATTCAGATTCCTGAGACAAGTGATGGGATGGAACCAGCTCCTCTTTTCTGATTAAAGCCTGGCCTGAAGAATTGCTGTGGGAGGTGGTGCCCACCTGGACCTCTCAGCCGTGGCCCCCAGAGTGGGAGGGGCCACGCAGGGAGGAGGGACTACCGAGGGGCTGCTTCTTGAGCAACAGTTACAGGCAGGGCCAGCATCATTCCAGGGGGTGAACAGTCCCCAGGGTTGCTATATTTAGTATCTGACCAAAAGCTGAAACAGCCTTCTAGTTTCCTGGATTCAGTTGTTTAGGGAATTGCTAGTCTTCTTGGGCAGCAGTACGGTCACACCCTCCACTGTACCTTTTTCCCATCGCTGAGTTCATCAGAAAGTGCTTTCTAAGTGTCTCCTTGCATGTGGCGCTAGGAGAGCTGTTTTGCAGAAAGAATTAAAGCCTTTTGCTGCGTTTGAATGCAGACCATCTTGGAAGATGCTGGTCAGAGAAGACGCCCATCTCCTTGGCAGACTCTAATTTATTGGTTGTTTTCTAAAGCAGGGAGCCCAAAACTCAGAAATATCTGACAGGTATTAAGCAAAAGAATTTTCCCAACGTCCTTTCATTTCCTGGTCAAGACAAGTTTGTTTCAAAGTCGAATATCAGCTGAGCCGTTCTGCAGCCCTTTGCAAGGGAGTGTTAGCATTCTTTCTTTGGACTCAAACACCTGATCTTGGAGACCCTCCCTGTGGGAAGATGGGTCTCAAGGACAGGGCAGTCCAGGATTCAACTCTGAGGGCCTGACGTGGTCACGGCTTCAAGCCCGGTTCCCCTCCTTTGTAGCTGAGACAATTGTGCCCGATGACACCATGGTGACCTGAATTCTGACCCCAAATTTCCTCTGCCCCTCCCTGAAGTAGTTGGATACATCCCTGTTTGGCCCAAAAAACGTGAGTGGCAGTGACTCGGGCCACTTCAGGGCAGAGGCTTTCAGAGTCCGTGTAGTTTGCGGAGCCCTCAGCGTCTTGCCGTGGTGACTGGAAAGCGTGGGCTGACACAGGGCCTCTGTCAGCCGCTGTGCCTGACTCGCTCCCTTGAACGAAGCCTACTTTGTTGTTGAGGTCACTGACATTTCTGTTTTTTTGTCACTGCGGCATAACCTAACCTATCCACTCACACAATATCCAATGACAACTCTTTTCTCACCGGGATGTTGAGAAGCGTCCAGCTGTTTTTCAGAGTAGCTGTGCCATTTTACATTCTTGCCAGCAATGATGAGTGACTCAGTTTCCCCACATCCTCACCATCACTTGGTGTTATCACTATTTTTCACAAAGTCACTAGCACATTGGGAATGTGGAAATGATTGCACATTGTTTTGATTTGTACTTCTCCAATTGCGAAGGATGTTGAAGATCTTTTCATGTGCTTATTTGCCGTCTATGTATCCTCTTTGGTGAAAGATGTCTTCATATTTTTTGATCACTTTCTAATTGAATTGTTTATTTTTTATTTTATTTTAATTGTTTAGTTTGAGAGCTCTTTATATATTCTAGATATTGGTTGTTCGACAGATGCGTGGTTTGCAAATATTTTCTCCCAAGCTGTAGCTCATCTTTTTATCCTCATAACAAGATCTTTCACAGAGCAAAAGTTTTTAATTTTGATGAAAAATTTTAAAAAATTATCAATTTTTCCTTTTATGGATCATGCTTTTAGAGTTGAGTCTGAGACGTCTTTGCCTGGCCCTAGGTCCTGAGGATTTTTTAATTTCTTTCTAAAAGTTTTATCATTTTATGTTTTACATGTAAGTCTGCGTTCCATTTTGAGTTAATTTTTGGTTGAGGTGTGAGACTTAGGTTAAGGTTCATTTTTTTGCTTATAGTCCAAATGCTCTAAGCATTCATTGTTGAATACGGTGTCTTTCCTCATTGAATTGCTTTTGCACCTTTTTCAAAACTCATTTGGACATATTTGTCTGGTTCTATTTCTGGTTCTCTGTCCTGTTCCATTGGTTTATAAGTCTATTCTGCCAATACCACAGAGTCTTGATTACTGTAGCTATATTGTAATTCTCTTTTTAAAAATTAATTAATTTATTTATTTTCGGTTGCATCAGGTCTTAGTTGCAGCACACGGGATCTTCGCTGAGGCATGTGGGATCTTTCGTTGCAGCGTGGGCTCTTGGTTGTGGTGCACGGGTTTCTCTCTAGTTGTGGCATGCAGGTTTTCTCTTCTCTACTTGTGGTCCACAGGCTCCAGGGCTCGTGCACTCTGTAGTTTGTGGCACAAAGCCTCTCTAGTTGAGGTATGCGAGCTCAGTAGTTGTGGCATGTGGGCTTACTTGTCCCGAGGCATGTGGGATCTTATTTCCCTGAAGAATCCAAAGTGGATTCTTTACCACTGGATCACCAGGGAAGTCCCTGTAATTCTTGAAGTTGGGTAGACTTACTCCTCCAACTTTATTCTTCCTTTTCAAAATTGTGTTAGCTATTCAAGTTTGTATGCCTTTTCATATGAAGCTTACAATAACCTTGTCTATACTTAAAAAAATCTTGCTGGGATTTTAATAGGACTTATGATAAATCTGTATATCAATTTGGGAACAAGCATCTTTACTATGTTGATTCTTCCAATCCATGAACACAGTATACCTCTCCATTTACTTATTTATTTATTATTATTTTTTTAAGGTAAGAATACTTTTAAAAAATTTAATTTAATTTATTTATTTTATACAGCAGGTTCTTATTATCTATTTTGTACATATTAGTATATATATGTCAATCCCAGTCTCCCATTTCATCCCACCACTACCACCGCCGCCCCCCGCCCCCGCTTGCCCCCTTGGTGTCCATATGTTTGTGCTCTATTTCTGCCTTGCAAACTGGTTCATCTGTACCATTTCTCTAGATTCCACGTATGTGCATTAATATACGATATTTGTTTTTCTCTTTCTGACTTACTTCACTCTGTATGACAGTCTCTAGGTCCATCCATGTCTCTACAAATGACCCAATTTTGTTCCTTTTTATGGCTGAGTAATATTCCATTGTATATATGTACCATACTTTATCCATTCATCTGTCGATGGCATTTAGGCTGCTTCCGTGACCTGGCTATTGTAAATAGTGCTGCAGTGAACATTGGGGTTCATGTGTTTGTTTGAATTATGGTTTTCTCTGGGTATATGCCCAGCAGTGGGATTGCTGGGTCATATGGTAATTCTATTTTTAGTTTTTTAAGGAACCTCCATACTGTTCTCCACAGTGGCTGCGTCAATTTACATTCCCACCAACAGTGCAAGAGGGCTCCCTTTTCTCCACACCCTCTGCAGCATTTGTTGTTTGTAGATTTTCTGATGATGCCCATTCTAACTGGTGTGAGGTGATACCTCATTGTACTTTTGATTTGCATTTCTCTAATAATTAGTGATGTTGAGCAGATTTTCATGTGCCTCTTGGCTATCTGTATGTCTTCTTTGGAGAAATGTCTGTTTAGGTCTTCTGTCCATTTTTTGATGGGTTGTTTGTTTTTTTAATATTGAGCTGCATGAGCTGTTTATATATTTTGGAGGTTAATCCTTTGTTGATTCACTTGCAAATATTTTCTCCCATTCTGAGGGTTGTCTTTTTGTCTTGTTTATAGTTTCCTTTGCTGTGCAAAAGCTTTTAAGTTTCATTAGGTCCCATTTGTTTATTTTTGTTTTTATTTCCATGACTCTAGGAGGTGGCTAAAAAAAGATCTTGCTGCGATTTATGTCAAACAGTGTTCTGCCTATGTTTTCCTCTAAGAGTTTTATAGTGTCCGGTCTTACATTTAGGCCTTTAATCCATTTTGAGTTTATTTTTGTGTATGGTGTTAAGGAGTGTTCTAATTTCATTCTTTTACATGTAGCTGTCCAGTTTTCCCAGCACCACTTATTGAAGAGGCTGTCTTTTCTCCGTTGTATATCCTTGCCTCCTTTGTCATAGATTAGTTAACCATAGGTGTGTGGATTTATCTCTGGGCTTTCTATCCTGTTCCATTGACCTATATTTCGGTTTTTGTACCAGTACCATATTGTTTTAATTACTGTAGCTTTGTAGTATAGCGTGAGTCAGGGAGTGTGATTCCTCCAGCTCCATTTTATTTTCTCAAAATTGCATTGGCTATTTGGGGTCTTTTGTGTCTCCATACGAATTTAAAGATTTTTTGTTCTAGTTCTGTGAAAAATGCCATTGGTAGTTTGATAGGGATTGCATTGAATCTGTAGATTGCTTTGGGTAGTATAGTCATTTTCACAGTATTGATTCTTCCAATCCAAGAACATGGTATATCTCTCCACCTGTTTGTGTCATCTTTGATTTCTTTCATCAGTGTCTTATAGTTTTCTGAGTACATGTCTTTTACCTCCTTAGGTAGGTTTATTCCTAAGTATTTAATTCTTTTTGTTGTAATGGTGAATGGGATTGTTTCCTTAATTTCTCTTTCTGATCTTTCGTTGTTAGTGTATAGGAATGCAAGAGATTCCTGTGCATTAATTTTGTATCCAGCCACTTTACCAAATTCATAGATTAGCTCTAGTAGTTTTCTGGTGGCATCTTTAGGATTCTCTATGTATAGTATCATGTCATCTGCAAACAGTGACAGTTTTACTTATTTTTTCCAATTTGTATCCCTTTTATTTCTTTTTCTTCTCTGATTACCACGGCTAGGACTTCCAAAACTATGTTGAATAATAGTGGCAAGAGTGGATATTCTTGTCTTGTTCCTGATCTTAGAGGAAATGCTTTCAGTATTTCACCATTGAGAATGATGTTTCCTGTGGGTTTGTCATATATGGCCTTTATTATGTTGAGGTAGGTTCCCTCTGTGCCCACTTTCTGGAGAGTTTTGTCACAAATGGATGCTGATTTTGTCAATAGCTTTTTCTGCATCTATTGAGATGATCATAGGTTTTTATTCTTCAATTTGTTACTATGGTGTATCACATTGATTGATTTGCGTATATTGAAGAATCCTTGCATCCCTGTGATAAATCCCACTTGATCATGTTGTGTGATCCTTTTAATGTGTTGTTGGATTCTGTTTGCTAGTATTTTGTTGAAGATTTTTGCCTCTGTGTTCATCAGTGATATTGGCCTGTAGTTTTCTTTCTTTGTGACGTCTTTGTCTGGTTTTGGTATCAGGGTGATGATGGCCTCATAGAATGAGTTTGGGAGTGTTCTTTCCTCTGAAATTGTTTGGAAGAGTTTGAGAAGTATGGGTGTTAGCTCTTCTCTAAATGTTTGATAGAATTCACCTGTGAAGCCATCTGGTCCTGGACTTTTGTTTGTTGGAAGATTTTTAATCACAGTTTCAATTTCATTACTTGTGATTGGTCTGTTCATATTGTTTATTTCTTCCTGGTTCAGTGTTGGAAGGTTATACCTTTCTAAGAATTTGTCCATTTCTTCCAAATTGTCCATTTTATTGGCATAGTGTTGCTTGTAGTACCCTCTTATGATGCTTTGTATTTCTGTGGTGTCCTTTGTAACTTCTCCTTTTTCATTTCTACTTTTATTGATTTGAGTCCTCTCCCTCTTTTTTTTTTTTTTGCGGTACGCGGGCCTCTCACTGTTGTGGCCTCTCCTGTTGCGGAGCACAGGCTCTGGACACATAGGCTCTGGACGCACAGGCTCCGGACGTGCAGGCTCAGTGGCCATGGCTCACAGGCCTAGCCGCTTTGCAGCATGTGGGGTCTTCCCCAACCGGGACACGAACCCCTGTCCCCTGCATCAGCAGGCAGACTCTCAACCGCTGCACCACCAGGGAAGTCCCCTCCCTCTTTTTCTTGATGAGTCTGGTTAAAGGTTTATCAACTTTGTTTATATTCTCGAAGAACCAGCTTTTAGTTTTATTGATCTTTGCTATTGTTTTCTTTATTTCTATTTCATTTATTTCTGCTCTGATCTTTATGATTTCTTTCCTTCTACTAACTTTGGGTTTTGTTTGTTCTTCTTTCTCTAGTTCCTTTAGGTGTAAGGTTAGATTGCTTGTTTGAGATTTTTCTTGTTTCTTGAGGTAGGCTTGTAATGCTATAAACTTCCCTCCTAGAACTGCTTTTGCTGCATCCCATAGGTTTTGGATCATCGTGTGTTCATTGTCATTTGTCTGTAGGTATTTTTTGATTTCCTCTTTGATTTCTTCAGTGATCTCTTGGTTATTTAGTAACGTATTATTTAGCTTCCATATGTTTGTGTTTTTTACTTTTTTTTGTTGTAATTTATTTCTAATCTCATAGCATTGTAGTTGGAAATGATGCTTGATATGATTTCAATTTTCTTATATTTACCAAGGCTTTATTTGTGACCCAGGATGTGATCTATCCTGGAGAAAGTTCCATGTGCATTTGAGGAGAAAGTGTAATCGGCTGGTTTTGGATGGAATGTCCTATAAATATCAATTAAATCTATCTGGTCTACTGTGTCATTTAAAGCTTGTGTTTCCTTATTAATTTTCTGTCTGGATGATCTGTACATTGGTGTGAGTGAGGTGTTAAAGACCCCCACTATTATTGTGTTACTGTCAATTTCCTCTTTTATAGCTGTTAGCCTTTGCCTTATGTACTGAGGTGCTCCTATGTTGGGTGCACATATATTTATAATTGTTATGTCTTCTTCTTGAATTGATCCCTTGATCATTATGTAGCGTCCTTCCTTGTCTCTTGTAACATTCTTTATTTTAAAGACTATTTTATCTGATATGAGTATTGCTACTCCAGCTTTCTTTTGATTTCCATTTGCATGAAATATCTTTTTCCATCCCCTCACTTTCAGTCTGTATGTGTCCCTAGGTCTGAAGCAGGTCTCTTGTAGACAACATATATATGGGTCTTGTTTTTGTATCTATTCAAGGAGCCTGTGTCTTTTGGTTGGAGCATTTAATCCATTCACGTTTAAGGTAATTATCGGTATGTATGTTCCTATTACCATTTTCTTAATTGTTTTGGGCTTGTTTGTGTAAGTCCTTTTCTTCTCTTGTGTTTCCCACTTAGAGCAGTTCCTTTAGCATTTATTGTAGAGCTGGTTTGGTGGTGCTGAATTCTCTTAGCTTTTGCTTGTCTGTAAAGCTTTTGATTTCACTGTCTAATCTGAATGAGATTCTTGTTGGGTAGAGTAATCTTGGTAGTAGTTTCTTCCCTTTCATCCTTGTAAATATATCGTGCCACTCCCTTCTGGCTTGTAGAGTTTCCGCTGAGAAATCAGCTGTTAACCTTATGGGAGTTCCCTTGTATGTTATTTGTCCTTCTTCCCTTGTTGCTTTTAATAATTTTTCTTTGTCTTTAATTTTTGTCAATTTGAGTACTATGTGTCTCGGCATGTTTCTCCTTGGGTTTATCCTGCCTGGGACTCTGTGCACTTCCTGGACTTGGGTGGCTATTTCCTTTCCCATGTTAGGGAAGTTTTCAACTATAATCTCTTCAAATATTTTCTCATGTCCTTTCTCTTTCTCTTCTCCTTCTGGGACCCTTTTAATGTGAATGTTGGTGTGTTTAATGTTGTCCCAGAGGTCTCTTAGGCTGTCTTCATTTCTTTTCATTCTTTTTTCTTTATTCTGTTCCACAGCAGTGAATTCCACCATTCTGTCTTCCAGGTCACTTATCCGCTCTTCTGCCTCAGTTATTCTGCTCTTGATTCCTTCAAGTGTATTTTTCATTTCAGTTATTGTATTATTCATCTCTGTTTGTTTGTTCTTTAATTCATCTAGGTGTTTGTCCTTTAAATCTTCTAGGTCTTTGTTAAACATTTCTTGCATCTTCTCGATCTTTGCCTCCATTCTTTTTCCAAGGTTCTGGGTCATCTTCACTATCATTATTCTGAATTCTTTTTCTGGAAGGTTGCCTATCTCCACTTCATTTAGTTGTTTTTCTATGGTTTTATCTTGTTGCTTCATCTGGTATGTAGTCCTCTGCCTTTTCATTTTGTCTATCTTTCTGTGAATGTGGTTTACGTTTCACAGGCTGCAGGATTGTAGTTCTTGCTTCTGCTGTCTGCCCTCTGGTGGATGAGGCTATCTAAGAGGCTTGTGCAGGCTTCCTGATGGGAGGGACTGGTGGTGGGTAGAGCTGGGTGTTGCTCTGGTGGGCAGAGCTCAGTAAAACTTTAATCCACTTGTATGCTGATGGGTGGGGCTGGGTTGCCTCCCTATTGGTTGTCTGGCCTGAGGTGACCCAACACTGGAGCCTACCCAGGCTCTTTGGTGGGGCTAATGGTGGACTCTGGGAGGGCTCACGCCAAGGAGTACTACCCAGAACTTCTGCTGCCAGTGTCCTTGTCCTCACAGTGAGACAGAACCACTCCCTGCCTCTGCAGGAGACCCTCCAACACTAGCAGGTAGGTGTGGTTCAGTCTCCTATGAGGTCACTGCTCCTTCCCCTGGGTCCTGATGTGCACACTACTTTGTGTGTGCCCTCCAAGAGTGGAGTCTCTGTTTCCCTCAGTCCTGTTGAAGCCCTGCAAGCAAATTCCACTAGGCTTCAAAGTCTTATTCTCTGGAGATTCCTCCTCCTGTTGCCGGACCCCAAGTTTGGGAAGCCTGATGTGGGGTTCAGAACCTTCACTCCAGTGGGTGGACTTCTGTGGTATAAGTGTTCTCCAGTTTGTGAGTCACTCACCACCAGTTATGGGATTTGATTTTACTGTGATTGCACCCCTCCTACCATCTCATTGTGCCTTCTCCTTTGTCTTTGGATGTCAGGTATTTTTTTGGTGAGTTCCAGTGTCTTCCTGTTGATGATTGTTCAGCAGTTAGTTGTGATTCCGGTGCTCTCGCAAGAGGGAGTGAGTGCACGTCCTTCTCAAGAATACTGAAGCAGGAGATAGATGGGTCCCAGGCTGAACAGTTTCTCCCCTGTGGACAGAAACTCCATAATAGCCAAAACTCCTATAAAAGCAGGATGATGGAGGAGGCTGTGCTCTGCCCAGATAAGAGATCACCTCTCCATTTATTTAGAACTTTAAAAAATTTCTCATCAGCATTGTGTAGTTTTCAACATATAAGTTCTGTACATGTTTTGTTAGATTTACATGTAAATGTTTCATTAAAAAGTTTTTTACATTGTCGTAAGATACACGTAACATAAAATTTACCATTTTTAAGTGTATAATTTTTTGGCATCAAGGGCACTCACCATGTTGTGTAACTATTACCACTATCCAATTTGATAAATTTTTAATCATCCCACGCTGAAACTCTGTCCACATTAGAAAATAGCTCCTCATTTCCTCCTCCCCCCAGCCCCTGGCAACCACCTTTCTATTTTCCATTTCTATGAATTTGACTCCTCTGGGTACATCATATCAGTGGAATCATACAGTATTTGTCCTTTCATGACTGGCATATTTCACTCAGCATAATGTCCTCAAGTTTCATCCATGTTGTAGCAGGTGTCAGCATTTCCTTCTTTTTCAGGACTGAATAATATTCCATTGTATGGATATGCCACATTTGTTTATCCATTCCTCCATTGGTGGACACTTGGATTGCTTCCATATTTTGGCTGTTGTAAAGGATGCTGCTATGAATATGTGTGTACAAATATCTGTTCAAGTTCTTGCTTTCATTTCTTTTGGTTATATATCCAGACATGGAATTGCTGAATTATGTGATAATTTTATGTTTAACTTTTTAAGGAACCACTAAATGGTTTTCCACAGTGGCCGAACCATTTTACATTTTTACCAGCAATGCATGAGGGTTCCAATTTCTCCACATCCTCACCAACACTTATCTTCCGTGTGTGTGTGTGTTTAATAGTCTCCATCCTAATGGGTGTGAAGTGGTATCTCACTGTAGTTTTGATTTGCTTCTCCCTAGTGATTAGTGACACTGATCACCTTTTCATGTGCTTATTGACCATTTGTATATCTTTGCTGGAGAAAGAGTGATTGATTCAATTCCATTGCCCATCTTTAAATCTGGTTATTTGGTTTTTTGTTGTTGCATTGTAGAAGTTCTCTATATCTGAATATTAACCCCTTCTCAAATATATGATTTGCAAATATTTACTCCTGTTCAGAGGGCTGCCTTTTCACTTTGTTGATTGCGTCCTTTGATGCACAGAAGTTTTAAAATTTGGTGTAGTCCAATTTATCTATTTTTCTTTTGTTGCTCCTGTTTTTGATGTCATATCTAAGAAATCATTGCCAAATCCAATGTCATAAAGCTTTCTCTTATGTTTTCTTCTAAGAGTATTATGGTTTTAGCTCATCATTTATGATCCATCTTGAGTCAATTTTTGTATATGGTGTAAGGTTTGGGTCCTACTTCATTTGTTTGCATGTGGAGATCCAGTTTTCCCACTGCCATTTGTTGAAATGACTGTCCTTTCCTCACTGAATGGTCTTGGCACCCTTATTGAAAATCATTTGGCCATATATACTAGTGTTTATTTCTGGGCTCTCTATTCCATTCCATTGATCTATGAGTTTATCTTTATGCCAGTACCACACTGTTTTGATTACTGTAGCTTTTTAATAAGTTTTGAAGTGTGAGACCTCCAATTTTGTTCTTATTTTTTAAGATTGTTTTGACCCTTGTGATCCCAAGTGAATTTTAGGATGGGTTTATGTATATCTGCAAAAATTGTCATTGGAATATTGATAGTGACTGCTTCGAATCTGTAGGTCACTTTAGTTAGTATTGCCATATTAACAATGTTAAGTCTTCCAGTACAAGAATAGTGAATACCTTTCCATCTATTTGTACCTTCTTTAATTTTTTTCAGCAACACTTTGTAGTTTTCAGCATACAGATCTTTTGCCTCCTTGCTTAAGTTTATTCCTAAGTATTTCATTTTTTTGATGCTATTAGAAATGGAATTTTTTCTGAATTTCTTTTTCTGATTGTTCATTGTTAATATATAAGAATGAAACTGATTTTGTGCATTGATTTGTATCCTGCAACTTTGCTGAACTCATTTATGAGTTCTAACAATTGTGTGTGTGTGTAATCTTTAGGGTTTTCTGTATATAACATCTGTGGACAGAGATCATTTTAACTTCTTCCTTTCTGATTTGGATGATTTTATTTCTTTTTCTTGTCTAATTCTTCTGGAAGAAAGCAATTTCCAGCTTAGGTGTTATGTGGAAAGCCTTCCATGCTGTGAGGATGTCTTTGGTCTGTGACATAGCCTCCTGGGCTTTCACCACCTCCCCCCTTCATGCTCCCAGTGGACAGACTCCATCAACTCCCACCAAATGGTGCCGTCACTTCCAAAGTGATTCTCCCTCCTGAACTTGACTTCCTGGAACTTTCATTCTCAGCTGGATGTTAGTGCAAGAGAGTGGGATTGAACCGTTTCACAGAAAGCAGTAAACTGTCAAGTGTCTACTTGAGTTAGAGGAAGCATTCTGTTTACCTAAGAAGAGTTTCCTTACTAGGTGGACTTTCAGACAGCATACCACACCTTGGGCAGCGTGCAAGTTTCCTGGTTGTCTTCCAGGAAGGTTTGGTTTTGGTGTTCTCAGAAAAGCATTCTTACTTCCCAAGAATATTCCCTTAGGCGTATCCCCTGCAGATCCCCAAGGTTAGAGCTTGCCTTGTTCTTGCTTTGTTCTTCGACCTATTCGTGGATTGGGTGGAGAAATCCTCCCAGGGACCATCTTTCTCCACATTTTCTCCACATCTCTGAGGTCCCACCTGGAGAAAGCCCTCCTCAACTTTGGTCCCAGATCCACCTGCATGAGTCCTATAGGAACTGGGGTGGGGAAGGGGGAGACCCTTGAGTGAAAAATTGGGACTCCAGAGGGAGGATGGACCCTGCTATTCAGTCTCGACCAACCCCCTCTTCACTTTTAACTAAACTCTATGTACATGTTTGGTCTTCAAAATTTCTTGCCTAATTAATTTGGCCACTTATTTACAACTTTTAAAAGCTGAGGGAACCATTTATTATTATTAACAGATATAAATATTAATATCAACCACTATTAAACAGCTATTTGGTCCAGACACAATGCTGGGCACCTGATTTCTTTTTAATATTTACATGTGTATTTGAGCTATTATCCCTATTTGACTAATGAGAAAACAGGCTTATTCAAGGTTAAGTTTCTTGCCTAAGGTCACAGTGCTAAGTACAGGTGAGAATCGTGTTTGAGGGACTCCAGATTCACACTCATCCCCTTAAATGTCCACCCTGTGTCATCTGCTCTGGTTTAAACATGAGGAGTAGGAAGAAAGAGACACAGCTGGGAGAATCATGCCCTGAGTAATTTGCTTTTCCCTGGAACCCTCACTAAGTTCTCAATAATTCATATTTGGGTGTTATGAAATATGAGTTTTTAAATCCAATCTACCTGGATGGTTATGAAGTTAGCTACACAGCTATATTTCAAAACATTTGCCTCTTGCAGAAATCAATGCTTTTTGTTAAACTTCACAGCATTATTAAAATGATGAATTAAACTGAGCATTGCTAAGAGCTTTGGATTTTTCAGTAGGGAAAGCACTTCACAAATGCAAATCATTATGATTATCATTCTCTCCTTTGCTCCTGGCTCTCTGCCTTTGGGCAAGTCATGCCGCATCTTTTTCCCCCCAGGTCTCCATCTGTAAAGGGGAGATGAGATAATGGAGGCTGCTTGTCCAGGTTGGGACCTTACCATGAGAGGTAATAAGTGAGTACACACCTCAGAAAACCTATACTGTTATTTGATTCCATCAGGATTAATATCAGTTACACACAATGATAAGTTCCCTGGATACGGATCATGGTCATTACGTCTTGGACAATTCTAGGTGCACTGTTGGTACTCAGAAATACTGATAAGGCTAAAAAGGAAAAAATACATAGTTAAGACACTGAATGCAGAACACACGAACAATATATTTAAAGGGTTCAGGTTCATTGTGTGAACTTTTGTGCAAGCAAATATTAACAACGGACCCTCATACCTTTTATGACTGCAGTCTCCCAGGAAACACCATTACCATGCCTATTTTATAGAAGGAAAAACTAAGCCCCAGCTACAGGCATCTTCCCAAGGCCATGCAACCCCTTTGGAAACACTTGCCTTTGGTGTTGCCCTGTGGCAGCTATGCTAAGTGCTAGGAATATAATGCAGATCAGAAAAAGGGAGGACACAGGCCCGTGTCCTGGGGAAGTTCACAGTCTACTGAGGAGATGGGCATTAGTTACAAACACTCAAGTAAAATGCAGAATTACAACTGTGATTGGTACCAAAGGAAGTACAAGGAGCTGGGAGAGAGTAAAATGGGGTAATTGACCTCTTCCATGAGATGGGGAGGGCTTCCTGGAGGAGGGGGGATGAAGCTGAGGTAGGACAAAAGAGCAGCCTCAGTCAAGGGTGGGAGGGTGGGGAGAACCCTGTATAGGCAGGGAAGGAGCAGGCATGAACAGCCCAAGGTGAGAAGGGACACGCCTGGTTAGAGGGGCCGAAAGGGGCTCAGAGTGTGTGCGGTGCAGAAGGTAAGGGGCACAATGTGGTGGGGAGACCCCAAGGAAGGGATCTGTTCCCCCAGGGACTGAACTCTCCAGGCCCTGTTAGGGACTTTTCCGATAATCGGAAGCTATTGTTATTAGAATAAAGCTGGCTCTTAAAATGAAACCTTGCCAAATTGCATCAACATGGATAGCCCTCAAGAGCATTGTGTTAAGTGAAATAAGTCAGACAGAGGAAGACAAATACCATATAATCTCACTTATATGTGGAACCAAAAAAAAAAAAAAAAAGCCCCAAACAAAAAACCGAGTTATAGATACAGAGAAAGGTTAGTGGTTGCCAGAGGTGGGAATGGGGGTGAGGACAGAAGCAGGTGAAATGGGTGAAGAGTCAAAAGGTACAAACTTCCAGCTATGAAATAAGTAAGTCCTGGGGATGTGATGTACAGCACGGTGACTATAGTTAATGATACTGTATTGTACATTCAAAAATTGCTAAGAGGGTAGACCTTGAAAATTCTCATCACAAGAAAAAATGGTTTTTTGTAACTGTATGGTGACTGATGTTACCTACACTTACTGTGGTGATCATTTCACAGTGTATACAGATATCAAATCATTATGTTGTACATCTGAAACTAGTATAATGTTATATGTCAATTACATGTCAATTTTTTTAAAACGGAGGCTGTGTGTGTGTGTGTGTGTGTGTAAAATGTGATCAGATGTACATTCTGAACAGATGGCTGTGGCTACATTATCCACTGTGGAAGGAAGGTAGCCCCACTGGGTGCAGAAAGACAAGCCGGGGAGGCTTTTATAACAGTCCTGGTGAGAAATGATTGGGCCGGGTGGAATACGTACGAGTGGAGCGAGGTGGGCTATTTTAAGAGTTATTTAGGCAACCAACTCAGCGAGATTTTGTTGCAGGTTGAAGATGCTTCCCACTGGAAGGGAGGAAGGGGTCCAAAAGCACTTTCTGATTTCTGGCATGTACAGGAGGACGACCTGAGGGTGGAAACCTGAGACAGGAGATAGATGGGCTCCAGCCTAGATATTTACAACCAGCCTCCTGTTTGCTCTCCGAAATGGAAATAACAACAGAAACAGGATAAATAGCCAGGCTTTGTCTCCTGTGGATGCTTTAACGTAACAGTCACGGCAGGAGCAGGGAGGGGCTAAACCCTGTTTGAGGAAAAGACCAAGAGGTCACATATTTCCCCTCCTTGGGGCAAAGGAGACACTGCACATGCGCAGAAAGGCTCCTTGGGGGTCAAAAGTCAGGGGACAACGCCAGGCCATACTCAGTCTTGCTTCCCCCAGACTCCTTTGTTTTGAGATCCATCTTGGCTGAGAGGTGTGTGTGCGCCTAAGAGGAGGGTCCTGAGACAAATTACCCACGGGGGTGGGGGTGGGGAAAGCAAGATGATTGACCAGAAGGAAGACAAAGACCCGGAAAACTGCGTAAGGGATTTAAACTTCCCAAAGGCACGACTCTCTCTCTGAGTTCGCCCGTGTGTCTTTCTGCAGGTAATTTGCTTTTCCCATAAAGTTTGTCCTTTTCTCTTTACCTTCGCCTCCTCGCCTGAATCCTGTCTTGACAAGGCAGGCAAGAACTGGGGGTTTAGTCTCTGGCCTCTGGGGTCCAGCAGTTAGGACCCCTGGTCTGGGAACCAAGATCTCGCTTCCAGCCACCACTCGCTGCAGCTTGCTGCAAGCTGCCGCTTATCACTCCGTGCATCCGAAATCAAACCCAGAAGGAGGATAGAATTGGGGGTGAAGGAACAAAGTGTAACTCTGGACATGTCAGTGGAGATCATAGAGGCATGACGTGGCAGCCGGTGGACAGGAGGAGCTCAGAAGAGGGGCAGGGGAGGTAAACTCATGAATCACCTGTACATTCGCGGTAACTGAAGCCCATGGCTGGACATAACGGCTTTTATTTCATTCTAGTCCTACTTCCTGGCTTCAGTAGATACATTAAAAAAAACCTTTCTCATATCTTTTCTGGGTCTTTCTTCCTTACTTCTTTCCTTCTTTCTTTTCTTTTTCTTTCTTTCTTTTTTTTTTTTTTTCTTTTTTTGGGTGAAGGCTTGTCTCCAGAACTTTCATTTCAACTTGCAGATGGCTTCCAGTGAATCTAACTAATCGTGTCACTGCTTAGGCTTTGGAAGGGAAAGAGGGGGGATGAATCAAAGAGAGGGAGGGAAAGGGGGAGGAGGAGAGAGAAACTGGGGGAAGACGAAGGAAAGGGAGTCTGATTCTCTCAAGGAAGGGACCTCCTCACCTTTGATCCGTCAGCCTGGGCTGCCAGCTCTTTCGCTCTGGTCATGCATGGACTTGCTTCTCCATCTAGCAACTCCCTTCCTAGCTACAGGCACCATATCCTTTAACGCTGCTTCCTGATAGTCCTAGGAAAGTGTGCACCCTGATAAGTCGACAGGTGTTTTGAGTGCCTGGGATGACTCGGCCCATGCTGGAGGCATGATGTGCCTGGTGGAGCAGGTCCCGGGCTGAGTCAGGCAGGCAGGTGACTGGATAAACAAGGCGACACCAAGGACCAACCCAATGGCTTGGAAGGCAGGAGGATAATGGAAGGCAGGGGAGCCTTCTCTGGAGCAAGTCAATGGGGTCAGCTGACAGACTCGCAGGAGAAATGGCCCACAGAGTGGGAGCGTGGGGCAGGAAGGAAATGGTCACCAGAAGAGGAGGCGGGGCCCAGGTGGCAGGGCTGTTGGCTGGGACCAGGACTCCCTGAGGAGCAGGTCTCCAAGGAAATTCGCTGTCAAGTGTGCCCACCTGACACAGGCTTCCTGATCTTAGATGGGCAGGTTGTTCCTGGGCCTGGGGACCGGGTGGAGCCTGGCTCCCTGGGGACAGTGGTGGCATCTCCTTTAGTTCTTGATTAAAGAGAAATACATCAAAATGTTAACCTTAGTTATCTTTGAAAATGGGTAATGCTTTTTTCTAAAAAACTAAACCTGTCATTCATGTCACACTGCTATATTTAAAATACATAACCAATAAGAACTCACTGTATAGCACAGGGAACACTGCTCAATATTCTGTAATAGGCCAAATGGGAAAAGAATTTGAAAAAGAATAGATACATGTCTATGTTGAACTGAATCACTTTTCTGGACACCTGAAACTAACACAACATTGTTAATCAACGATGCTCCAATATAAAATAAAAATTAAAAGCAAACAAAACAAAAAAATAAACCTGTCATTCACCAGACCTAAAAGTAAAAATCAGAGGCTCATATAGTATGAAAGGCTGTTGGAAACTTCATCACGTTTCAATGTTTATCACAAGTTCGTGCATCGTCAACCTCTTACCAGCTGCATTCCTCAGGTGGGGCTTTAAAGAACTGGCTGCCTGTGATGTTCCCTGTTGTAAAATATTTGTGTTTAAAAGCAGAAAAAGCATCAAGATTGTAGCCCTTAGCAGCAGGGTGACAGTAGTTTGCCGTGATGTGAGCTACCGCTCCTGGTCGGGCACCGTGTTGAAAGCCCCTCTTAGGTTTGTCACCCCGATCGGGTGAAGAGCAGCGGTGCCTGAGGTGCCGAGCGCTCTCTGCTTCCACTTACCACTGTGGGGACAGGAGACAGTCTGTGCAGTGTGACGGCAGCTGCTTGTCACAGGCCTGGGAGAAATGCACCCCCTTCCTTGCACACATGATGAAGTTGAGGCTCTGAGAAGCCCAGGGATCCCAGGCGCGTAAAGATTGGGCTGTCAGGATTCGAGTTTGAATCCAGGTCTTCTGATCTGGAGTCCCAGGCCCTTCCATTCTACCTCCTTCAGTTCTTTTTGTTTAATTATTTATCCCGCACCTTTTTGTTTGAAAAGGATTTGAAAGGTCTCAGAGGTGAATATCACTATCTTAAATTTAATGAACAAGAGCACCTTATTTTCTTTTTTTCCCCCAAATCAGGAGGAGAACAGGGCTTCTGGGGGCAGCCACCCACCAACATCACCGGAGTCTCTGTCTCCTGCGTTGGCTCCCCTTTCCTCCCGCACCTTCCTGTTCCCCCCGGGGAGAGAGCAGTGAGTGGTGGCTTGAAGCAGGATCTCAGTTCCCTGCCCAGGAATTGGAGCTGAGTAGCCTGGATGAAAACCAGGCATCCTAGTCCCCAGTCCACCAGGGGCTAGAGGCTAGAAGAAAAGCTCCCCTGGCTCTTGCCCCATGTGAAAGCAAGAATGTTTCAAAGAGGCAAAAAATGTAAAATCAGGCACAAGGTTTATAATTAGAGACACAGCGCAACATGTGGGAGAGCACACAGAGAAACAGCTTGTTTATTTAAGACAGAATCAAGGCAGAAATACACATCCGGAGAGAAAGGGTGTGGGCATCCTCCCTAATGAGGAGAAGTGCGGTAAAGGGGTGGTTAAATCGCTTATACGGAGCATTTCTTCTGGGTTTCCTCTGGCCAGTCATCTTGCTTTGCCTGGGTCTGAGTCTGTATTTGGTCTAACTCAGGGTCCCCCCCTGTGGACATGTGCAATCTCTTAGCCAAGATGAATTCCAGCGCAAGGGTTTCTGGGAAGAGGAGCATATTATGGTCTGGCAGCCTCACCCTCCTCTGACCCCCGAGGAGCCTTTCTGGGCATGTGCAGTTGGGGAGGTCTTCTTGACCACAAGAATGAGGAATACGTGGTCTCTTTATCTCTTACCCAAGCAGGACTCAGGTCCTCCTTGATTTTGCCATTACCTTCATCTTGGAGTACCTGTACAGAGGGGACAGGCACCAGCTGCACGGGCTGGGGCCCGTCTGTCTCCTGCCTCATCCCCATCACAGCCTTTACACCCCACACGCTGCTGGGCCCTATGTGCTGCTTTTACAACATCCTGTCGACTGAAAAAAAAAATGCAGAACCTAAAAGTTGAGAGTTATGTTTTATTCGGTGGACTAAACTGAGGACTTCAGCCTGGGACACAGCACCTCAGATAACTCCAGGAGAATGCTCCCCAGAGGGCAGAGAGGAAACAGGATATATAGTCTTTCATGACAGAATAGCAGGAAGTCACAACATCAAAAGGTTATTGTTCATTAAGGAAAACCAGACATCTCAAGTTAGGGAATTTAGTACTTTCCTACGGGCAGGTGCAAGAGTCTGGGCTCACTGAAATCTTTCCTTTGATGTGCACCTCAGCTCTTTGGGCCCAGTGTCCTGTGTTTTCTCATCCAGAGTTTCCTCAGGGTGCATCCTTGGGGGTAGCTGCAGCAGCTGACTGCTAGATGGGGGGAAGGGGGCAAATCCTGCTTTCACCCTGAGTTTCCTCAGGGCTCACCGTCTGGGCAGCTGTAATGCGATGGCTTGATGGCTGCAGCATCCTTTGTTTACTGATACGGCAGCCACATTTTAGTTCTCAGTCCCTCACCCAACTGATTAGATGGGATTTTAGGGGGAATCTTTGCTGACACAGCAGGATCAGCATTTGATATTCTCTTCAGTTCCTTTTTGTTAAAGGCATTACAGCCCACCCACATTTAATTTTTGTCGTGGGGAGGAGGGCAATGTGCCGTCCAGGGATGCACCACTGCACGTGCCCTGTGTGTCTGAGGCCACAGCCTTGGGAAGCCACCCCCCGGCTCTTCCCTCCTCCTCTTTGGGTCACTGCTTTTTACATTTTGCTCCCTTCATGTTTCTTTTTCTTCTCTTTCTCTCCTAATGACAGGCTTAATTTTCAGTCACACCACATAATTTAAAATCAAATCTTTAAAATTTTAACATTCTACATTTCAGTCCAGTCCAAGCCAGAATACAGGTTTAAGTGAAATAAGACCTGTCCCTACCAAGATGCCCTCTGTCCTTTGCATTAATGATCAGCTTTTTCTTCTTAAAAACACTTTACAAGTAACTTCCACCACGCTCTTGGCAGGTAAGTATTGCCATCCCTGTTTGCAGATGGGGGAAAATAAGCCATAGCTTATACAAGGCAACATGGAGCAGAATATCTGCTGAGAATAAATCACAGAATCCCCTGGCTCCTCCTGTCGCGTCTCAGACAGTGGAGGAGGTTTCCTGCGTGGGAGCCCCACGTGGACGTGTCTGCGTTACTGCCCACCGGGCAGCCAGTCTGGGCTGCATCTCCTCAAACTCCGTTGCAGGAAACACCTTTTTGTGGTTAACAGGTAAGCAGTGAAAACCAGTTCCACATGCATGTGTTTAGGAGATTCTGGGCCTGATGCAGTTAAATAGGTCTCCTTCCTACGGGATTCTCAGTCTTAACTGGAAGGGACCCACCAAGAGTCTGCCTGGGGAGGGGCGCAGAACGCTGCCTCTCTCCACAGGGCACCTCCCACCCACCCCACCGTCCACTTAGCATCTCCAGAATGTTCTGTGTAACAAGGTTTAGAGGAATGTTTATCTATTGATACGTCTCTTCTCAAAATCAACGGTTTCCTAACATCACCAGTAGAGAAAATGGGTGTTTAAAAACTCTTAGCCCGGGACTTCCCTGGTGGCACAGTGGTTAAGAATCCGCCTGCCGATGCAGGGGACACGGGTTTGATCCCTGGTCTGGGAAGATCCCACATGCTGCGGAGCAACTAAGCCCGTGCACCACAACTACTGAGCCTGTGCACTGAAGCCTGCGAGCCGCAACTACTGAGGCCCACATGCCTGGAGCCTGTGCTCTGCAGCAGGAGAGGCCACTGCAGTGAGGGGCCCGCACACCGCAGCGAAGAGTGGCCCCTGCTCACCACAACTAGAGAAAGCCCGTGCGCAGCAACAAAGACCCAATGCAGCCAAAAATTAAAAAAAAAAAACACAACACAAAAAAACTCTTAGCCTTGGGGAAAGGGGACAAAGTTTTGATGTAGGCATGCCCAGTGAGGAATGCAGGTGGGGAGGGGCACATTCTCCTCTGTCCTGAGATAGATCCTAGCTCTTCTTTCCCTATATGTGGATAAAGAGGAGGGAACTAAGGAGAGTGGGCCAGGTCAGCAGAGGCCGCTTCTGCTTCTGCAGACTGGCGTGTCTGACCCTGGGCTTGAGGATCCCTGAACACGTCTGTTTCTTGGGCATCACCCTTGGAAATTGGGAAGGAACAGGCCCCAGGACCCCCTTGGTCCTCCAACACCATCTGGTGACCTGGCCCACGTCTGTTTGCTATGGTAACTCAAGAAGTCCCCCACCAACAGCGCATTAGCCAAAGTGATGGTGGTTAAGAGGCAGAGATCCAAGTTCTAGGGCTCAGAGGACAGCTGTGGTCTGTCAGCGTGCATCCATTGGGAGCAACTGGCCTCTCTTTAAAGGAAGCTCTAGCTCAGGCCTCAGAGGGACCAGCCACTGCTCTCACCGTCCTGCCTCGGTCCTGCAATGCCTAACGTCACAGCAAGTCCTTCCTGCGGTGGAAACTGGAAAATCCTGCCATGCTTAGCACTGAGTTTATGAGTTTCTCAAACTGGGGTACACATACCCCGAGGAGCGGGTGTGTGCAAAGTCACAGGATAAACATGTAGGAATTTTACCTGTAGATTAAGAAAAGGTATTATATGAAAGCAAACATATTATGACTTATCATGAAAAACTTGAGTTTTTAAGATGATTAAATACAAGACTTCAGTGAAATCTTGTGGGGCCTCTAAACTGGGAATAGGAGTTGGCTATCATTTACTCTCAGATATAAAAGTTTGGAATTTTTATATCGAGTCCAATACCCATTTTATAACTGAAGAAACTGAGGCCAGAAAGATTAAATATCTTGTCCTGACCCCCCAGCCTGGACGAAAATGTTAGTTCCTACCCAGTATTCATTCCCATCCCTCTACCCACCCCACCCCCGCTTTTAACTGCATAACCAGAGTTATGTTCAGGACAGTGATGTGCTCAGCTGAAAATACGTGCCTTCTCAGAATTCCTCGCATTTAGAAACAGCCACTCAATACAGTTCTGTCCAGTGGCCCAGCCCAGGGCCCCTCACTTCCCATGGGGCTTATGGGGGTTTTTACAGCTAGAGAAACACCAGGAAGCACTACGCTCTCCCCCTTAGGCCCCCCTTTTATATCCTCATTTACTCTGAGCTGTGAATATTTTTAACCCTGTAAATATGCCCAGCTCTTCTTTTTTATTCTTCTGAGAGTGATTATTTCATCAATTTTCAGTCCCCCTCCCTGTAGGATGAGTCTCTGTGGGTGGTCTCCAGACTCAGGCTCCAATGGACCAAATAAAAATGTTTCTTTTGTAAAAAAAAAAAAAAAAAAAAAAAGTTTTTTTTTGAGGGTTTCTGGAAATATTTGCTTTCCTGACTTGGATGTCTTCCCTTCTCTTTTTCTTCTTCTTTCATATTTCTGTCCAAAACATGGGTGTGAGGTCTGGAGGTGCTGCAGTCATCTTGTACTAAGAGGGAACAGCTTAAGGATGAATGCCAATGTGTGTGGGGTGTGGTGAAACAGGAAGGTAGAATGAGGGTTGGTCTCCAATAGCATTGTTGAACAGTTGCTCCAGCGCTGGATGGCTAGGACTCAGACTCTATGATATGTGAGAACCATTAATACCTGTTTTTTTAAGTCCCTTTAACTAGGTTTCCATTAGAGGCAAGTGAATTCCTGACTGATATGCCCAGAGAGCTTGGGGTTGATGCGGAGAGTTTTCACCCTGTTACACAATCTTCCCTCATTAGGGGCTCTGGCACAGACTAAAGTGGAAAGAGATGAAGAAAGGCAGGAGAACGTGATTCCTTTTCCCTGCCTGACACAGAGGGGGAGACCTGATTCCAGACCGTGGGCTCCGGAGCAGGCGTCCCAGGGGCAGGTGGTCTGGAGGGGCCAGGTCAGGGCTGTCCTGTGCTCTGCTTGCCTTTGAAAGGCTTATTGCCTCTTTGGAGGTCAGAGGCGCCCAAGCCGGAGGTGGACTTCCCACCGCTGCTGGGCCTTCCAGCCACTTGTTCACAGCTAGCGCCTCTGCTGTCCCAGCCCCAGCCCTGCGTTGCCATGGTGACAGTCTTGACCCCCTGGCATCCGCAAGTGCCTTTTCTTGAAAGGACCTCTGTGCTTTATTTATCAATTTCATCCCTTGTCACGGCCTCCTTACTCAGCTCAGGGACCCCTCGGTCCCAGCTCTGACCCCGGTGCCTGTAGGAGGGGCTGGCAGAGTTCCCTCATCCCTCCTGGTGAGAACAAAACAGACACAAAACACAAAGGTCAGGCTCCGCTCCGGCTCAGCGTCTGCTGGCCTGTGAGGACGGGACGGAGGTGGCCCCAGACTCCAGCCCGGAATGTGCCCTCTGAAACTCACTCCAGGTCACGGAAGACGTGGACCAGCTCACAGCTCCCAAACTGGGATTGCGGTGTGGGGAGGCTTGGCGGGTAGGGCTACGCTGCCGACATTTAAGAGAAGACTCAAATGCACCGCGAATCTTCTCAAAGAGAAAAGAAATTTATTTTCCTCTCTCAGAAGCCCAGGGGCAGACAGAGCAGGGCTGGTGTGGTGGGTCACCAACAAAGGGGTCCCAGGCAACTTCAGCTCCGCCATCTCACCGTGGCTCCCATTCTTCAGGGCACGTCATGGTCCAGGCGGTCTCCGGACCTCCGGCATCCCATGAGCATTCAGGGTGGGGGTGGGCGCGGAGGGGAGAGGGCAGAGCAGCTTCCCTGTCCCTCTGCCTCTCTCATAAGTAGCCTCCCCAGCAGGCCTTCTCAACACATTTAAGTCTCACCTCCTTGATCTTAGTCTCACGGCCCTGCCACACCACGGTCCTCACCGGCTGAGCGAGCCCTGGCCACATCATCCTTTGGCTGGGTGTCCTGCCAGCCCTGATGCTGTGCGAGTTTGTCGGGGAGGTGGGTGTTGAGTAGTGACTGTCTCTCCCTCTCTGCTGCAGATGGCAAGGGTTGCATGGGGAGGTCTCCACAGACCTTCTCCCAATGGGACTGAGCACCTAGGTGTGTTCACATTGATTGCTGAGTCCTACCTGTCAAAGATGGGTACTCCATGTTTCCACCTGGACACTGGGAGGCGGTGGAAGCCACAAGTGCAGTCTGACCTTACCCTGAGTGGCAGGTGGGGCATCACAGTCCCCTCTGCAAAGAACTTCAGTGCCACTAGTCTCCTGCAGTTAATTATCCATGCTTGGCATCAGGGGCTGAGACATGCACAGTGACCTGAATGAAGAATCAAGAGAGTCCATTTACTAGACCAGCATCCAAAGCCATTGGTTCACTTTGTTACCAAGCGGACAGCAAATTAAAGGGTGCAAGGCCACCCATCTGTGCTAGAATTCTACACGCCCCTGTATGTGGGCACACAGAGCCCTGAGGGAGAAGACGACCCCACTGCTGAGGATGGTCATGAATGGAAAACAGTCCCCTAGGGTGGTAGCCTCTGCCCGCGCCGAAAGGACTCCCCCTCGCATAGGAGCCTGGAAGGGACTTGGAGATGCTGTGGCCCTTTCTCTTCATCTGC
Organism: Monodon monoceros; assembly: GCF_005190385.1. NCBI lineage: Eukaryota > Metazoa > Chordata > Mammalia > Artiodactyla > Monodontidae > Monodon > Monodon monoceros. The sequence continues at coordinate 911,810 of NW_021703781.1, forward strand.
AGACAAGAAGCTGAGGCCTGCTTAGACCACGTGACTGGCCCAAGGATGCTGGACCAGCGGCAGCTGGACCAGAACTGCCAGCCTTCTGCCTGGCCCCTGTGCCTTGATGGTTGCCGTGCCTGTGTGTCTTTGGGGCTAACCTCTGCTGGAGTTTGGTCTCAAGCCCGGATAAGAGGGTGACCCACGCCTTGCCACTTCTCTTCAGCGGCAGCTTCACCATCAGCAAGGCAACAATGATCTCTCTGGGAAGCAATTCCTGGAAGAAATAGAAAATGCGAGGACTGCTAATCGGGCCAACCTGACAGTGGTACCTAAATGCTAAGTGTGCATTATTAATTTTACACCCTCAGCAGCAGACGGTGCACTCCACGAATGCCAGAGTCATTGCTTCCAAAGGAGCGCGGAGCCGGGCAGGAATCCGTGGGGCTCCACCTGCGGCTCCGCTGCAGCCTCGCTGCCCCACAGGGCCTTGTGCGCCTGCGCGTTGCCTCAGCTCCCCTCCTCCAGCGGAAGGTCTGCATGTGATGGGCACAGCCTGGCAAGCGCTCCCAGGGTCCCTCCTGGGCGGTCACAGGCCACTAGGAGGCTGCACACGAGGAGGTGTACTTACCCCACCAGGGCATTGACGGGGCTGCCAGTAGGAGCAGTCAGCGGCGGGTCGCCCCAGCTTTTCTTCGTCTTGCTATATAGGTTTTTACGAATTGATGAAAAAAGAAATGCCTCCGTGCATAATGACCCTGTGGTAAAGAAAAAGACATCAGAAACTCTGCTCCCGTATTCATTTTTGTGACTGATTCACTATAGGTACATATCTTACTCTAAATTTCCTTACAGAATGGAGATTTGTGGCTGATACAGTGATGTATACTCTGGGGAGATACATTTTGAAGTGGCTCTTGCTGGGAAAATTCTCCATGTCTTTATATATTCACTGGGTGCTTAAGTCCAGGCCAAGAATCTCTGCCTTCATGGGGCTGATGCTCCAAGGAGGTGGTGAGCCCAGAACAGATAAAACTACAAGAGAGCAGGGTGTGGCTGCTGCTTGAGAGAGGAGAGGGGCTGGCCACACGTGTGTGGAATTGCGGTGCCCCACATAGAAGCCCTTGAAGTATAGACCAGATTTTGACCAATAGGAATGGTGGAAGAGGGCCTTGGGAAAGAAGGAAACAGAAACAGAACCAACAGGATGTGCATAAATATATGGAGAAAGATTGATTTTCAGCAATTGGCTCATATGACAGTGGCAGCTGACAAGTCTAAAGTCTGCAGGGCAGGCCGCCGGGCTGCAGACCCAGGGGGAGCTGCCGTTCATGTCCAAAGGCCGTCCGCTGCAGAATTCCCTCTTCAGTGGGAGACCTATCTTTTTCTTAAGGCCTTCAACTGATTCGAGGAGGCCCACCCACATTATGGAGGGCAATCTGCTTTACTCGAAGTCCACTGATTGAAACGTACATCTTAGCCAAAAAATTCTTTAACAGAAACATCCAGAATAATGTTTGACCAAATATCTGGGCACTGTGGCCCAGCCACGTTGACACATAAAATCAACCACCACAGAGAGTAGATTTGTGAAGGCAGGGAAGTGTGAGCATGGCTGGGGAAAGTGAGTGGTCCGTGCAGGGGCTGGAGCAGGTGGGAGGGGGGACCAGGCCTGCAAAGGGGCAGAGGGTGGAGGCTGTGCCTCATGGGACAAGGTTTGTGGAGCAGGGGACAGGAGGGGCTGGTTGGTGCCAGTGCAGGACAGGCTTGGGGGAGGCTATGGGGCTGGTTTAAGGAAGAAAGTCATGAAAAGTGGAGGTGGAGGCAAATGACAATTTAAAGAGAGACTCTGAGAGCACTGCAGCGCTCTGGTCTTACGCCACTCACACACCCCGAGGGACATGAGACGCAGCCTTGGGATTTTTCCATTTCTTCCTACATCATCACAGGCTCTCAGCCCGAAATTTGGTGTGCATGTACTCTCTTAAGTCTTGGTACCAGGCATGGCTGTGCTTCTCTTGAGCAAGTCTTGGTTTCCATCTTTGGGGCATTGTGATTAGTGATACTGAGCATGGCTTCCTCTTTGCTATCGAGCATCTTGAAACCAAACTTGGAGATTGAATTTATTGTGGGGCATCAGGGCACACACGTTTTGTGTCATATCCTGGCTTTACCTTATTTTTCTTGTCCTCATTTTCTTTCCCCTCTTTTCTCACTTGTTTTTAAGTCTTGTTTCGATGTATGCACCTTTGCAAGTTACTTCAAATCCTCTTTGGAATGACGTGAAGTATACATGGATTAGACATAGATTAACAACCAATTGGACTTGAAAACAGACAGAATGAAGAGTGACTTTGGGGTCCAGAAATGTTCCAAGCCTTCACTAGAGAAAAGAAAATCTGGACGCAGGTCAGTCTGGAAATGACTCTGAAATGAGTTCTATTTTAAGACAGAGTGAGTTCTGCCAGAACTTGCCAATCACAGCTGCCCAAATAATGCCTGCTCCCTGCAGGCTTCGCCCTCCCTGGGCTCTGGAACAATGAGAATCAATAGTGGATTAGTGTCTGTTTGAAGCCACTCCTCTCCAGCAAGCCATGTCGAGAATTGATCTGTCCCCCCAACGCCCCGAGCCTGGGTGCCAGGTCCTTACATGAACACAGAGCTTCATCTCTAGTACCTGGGCCTCTTCTGCCCTGGCTCTCCATGGAGTCCTCGTCCTCTGGAGGAGTTCCTGTCTCTCCCTTTACCCCTGAACTGGGCTTTGCTTCTGGGGTCCATCACTTCATTCCAAATGATTCTCCCTGGTTTAGGATCTGGACGGACCAAATGTTGATCTGTTACATCAGAGCTTCCCGGCTAGGAATCCAGGTCTGGATGAGACTTGAGTCTTCTGTGCCAGCTTTGATCTGATTTAGGACTGCTTCTCCTCCCTGAGGATGATCCCTGCCTCAGCTGGCCCGTCTTCCCAGCCCTCACGCCATGGTTGCTGTGGAAGGGCTCTTCTTCCTCCAAAGGCGAGCTTCCTGCATATCTTGCAACCAGGACCAAGCTGAGTGTCAGGAGTGTGAGGCTCCACAGGCAATCCCATGGAGGTGTGTGCCAGGCGGTTAGGAAGTAGGAAGCTGCTGAGAGCGGGGATGGCGAGTGGTATTGATTTAGGAGACATCTGCATGGAAGGAAGTAACTGTAGGCGTGGCAGGAGTTCAATCACTCAGAGACCGGTATTGGGGTAAGAAGAGAAGAAGGACAAGGAGATAAATTGTGGGGCAATATCTCTATTATGAGGACAGGAGAAGGAAGGAGGTCGTAGAGTAGCCTTGGATGGTGGGATTGAGAATACCCAAGGAGAACCAAGGGGAAAACGGGGGTACAGGAAGTTGGGAGAGGAGAGAGCTCCAGGAAGGAGAAGCAGTGAGCAGTGAAAAATGCTGCAGAGAGAGGAGGGGAGGCGAGGAAGGGAGGGGGGAAGGGGAGGAGGGGGGAGGGGGAGGGGGGGGGGGGGGGGGGGGAGGGAGCACAGTGACATGGCTACCACAGGTCCCTAATGAGTTCTGTAGGCACAATTGAATCATGGCCAAAAGTCTGACTGAATAGAATTAAGACAAGGAAGTGGTGAGAAAATAGGGGATTTATGGAAAGCCTACATTTTAAGAAAAGCTTTGAAGGGAAGAAGAAAGAGAACTGTATGTAGGGACGAGGGTGCTGTGAAGCGCAGGGCCACAGAGCCTTTGTTACTGGTGTGCTTAATGGTCATCTGATCTCAGCCAGTCCTGAAGCCCACATTTCCATATTTCTCTTTTGGGAGAAAAAGAAGCAAAGCAGTATTTCTCCCTCCAGTAAGCCAACATGGACATCTCTCACAATCCAAAAATCTCCTGATCAAAGGTATGAATCTTAATACACTTGAATGCTCTGCAAGGGGACCTAGGACAGATTTTTTGACTCCTTGTAAAAGAGGTAGCTTTGAGCTCTTAGCAGTGCCAGTTAATTGGGCGAGGGACATAGTCTTGCTTTCCAGAATTTGTCATCCAGGACCTGGATAGAATGTCATTTAGTATTTTCTATATTCTTACATTGAGTATAGTATACGGACAATGGGACAGGATGTTGGGGACATCTGTGGCACATGGTCATAGTACTAGAGATCACATCATGGAATTAGAAACAAGTAGTTCTTGAGTGACTACGCAAGAAGAGAATTGGACAATTTAAATTCCTATCCAAAAACATATATAGCTTTATCCACTCAAGAGTAAATTAGTTTTAAAGTGAGAGGACTGGCTGTGGAAGTCTCATCCGAATATCAGGTCTCGACTGTCTCTAATCCTTGGGGAAGTAAGTCGCAGGGAAACTGGGTTTTGATGCCTATAAATCAGCAGTCCCCAACCTTTTTGGCACCAGGGACTGGTTTCTTGGAAGACAGTAGTTCCACAGACGGGGGCGGGGATGGTTCAGGCAGTAATGTGAAAGGTGGGGAGCGGCTATAAATACAGGTGAAGCTTCATTCGCTTGGCTGCCGCTCACCTCCTGCTGTGTGGCCTGGTTCCTAACAGGCCGTGGACCAATACTGGTCCACAGCCCAGGGGTTGGGGACCCCTGCTACAAATGGTCTCTCTCATGGTCACTGATCAAATTACAAAACAAACTTAATTCCAAAAGTATTAGCAATGTTTTCATATTTGGAGGTTACTTTGTCAAAAATATAGGTCCGGGATGAATTTTTTAAAGTTGAGAAACAAAAACCATATTTCTCTCCATTGGCTTCTGATAGCTGTGTGCTTTGGATCCAAACTCTTGGTGTTTGAGGCTCCTCCCAATCTGTCCCTGCCTTTAACTCTATGTTCCCACACCCAGTGGGCATGCAGGTTACCTCAGGTAGTCCATTCTGTCTGCTGCAGGTCCAGGTTGGCCTAGTGCCTTTGTCTCTTTGGGGTCCCCTACAGCTGCCTTCACGTCCAAGCCAAGCAGACTGCATCCCAGTGGCCTGTACGGTGAGCGTCTGCCCCTCCGCTCTATTTGAAGAGTTTCATGGTTGAGTCTCTTACACCTCACCCCTGTGTCATTCCAGTTTTCTCTGATCCCATCTTGGCTTATATCTGCTTTCTGTCTCTCCTCCAGTTTTTTTACACATTGGGCTTATTAACTGACCTTCACTTTCCAGTTCATCCCTTAGCAGTCCCCAGGGAGCTTTAGCTGGAGATTAACTCTAGTTCCTTTGCTCTGATTCTCTCTAATGCGGTACCATGCCCTAACTCAATACCACTGAGCTCCAAACCACGAGCTGGCCTGCTAGGCTAGTTCCCTCGATCCCTGGGAGTATGTGTGTGTATGTGGACATGTGTGTGTGTGAGTGTGTGTGTGTAAGTGCAGTGCTCAGAAGTTTCCCCACTAGGACTCATCACCTTCTCTTTTATCTAAGCAAAACCTCTCTTGCCAAAGATGAGTTCACCCACTCTATGTGCCTCAATATTCTTATCTTTAAAATGAGGATCATAATAGTTATTTCTAGATGCTGTTGGGAGGATGTACATTTTTTTAAAATTACATTGTATCCAGCAGAGTCCCTGTCACATGTAAATTGCTTGTTAAGTGGGTGCCCATCTCAAGTGATGATGTTATGGTGATCAGATTTCTCCAGCCAGATTTCTGGTGACCTCTTCCTTCTCTAATACTTAGTAGTACTTCAAGCTGAACCCCTGAACTGATTATGCAATCATGTATCCTCTTGATTCCCAAACCAGATTGTAAGAAGATTAAGAACAGGGGTGATGTATTTTTCTGGTATCTCCTATAAAACTAAGCACATAATTTTTGACAGTGGAGAAGTAGAGAAGTAAAGAAGATAAGGAAACCAGAGGTCTAGGAGAAAAAGAGAGAGAGAGAGAGAAAAAAAAAGAGAGGTCTAGGAGAATGCACTTTTGAACGGTGCCTGAGTTTACCAGATAGATTTCCAAGCTGGACTCCACTGCAACTCACACCCCACCCTAGAGCTCATAAAGAGAGCAGCATTCTTCTCCATTCAGAGATGTGATGCTCATCCTCCCACACCAAACATAGGACTTCTTCACATCTCTCCCCTCCTTCCCATCATAGACACTGGATCTCAAGGGGTCATAGACAGAATGCAGTACTGCCCCGCCAATAGATTGCGACACCACACTCCAAAATGTTGTCAATGACCCATATATTGCAATTTGTAGTCACAGGGCTGAAGGGGATGTGGACACCCCTCTGGTCTTGACATTGACAGGACCCCACAGAGCCCTCTCTTAGTCTTCTCAAGGACACCCCTGCCCCCCTTACTTGAAATAGTTGGTGAATTTCCACTCAATGTCTGGAATGAGTTGAGGAACTGGAGGGTCTCTCTTGGGTGTTGACAAACTATGTAAGAGCCCCAGGGAGGTACCAGCCCCCTACAACACATGCCCATCTGAAGTCCTTTTACCTCCTTTTCACCCTGTTTGTCACCATAACTAATATTTTGCAAGGAATTACCCAGGGAAATGAGAGTAGGCAGTCATTTGCAGGAAGCTTCTGTGAGTCGGCTTCCTGGATGTGGGCTCATTTCATCACATATGTGGGTTATATGGCATTTGAAAGGCATGAGGATGGGCTACTGATTAGCTTTGAAAGGAAGTCAGCTGACCTCTAACCACCAGCTGGTCCTAATTCCACTTGTGTTTAAGTTTTCTTTCTTTCAATCTGAAACCAGCATTGGCAGATTAGTTAGCACAGCTATTCCGAATATTTCTAGGAGGGCTGCCATTGTTCTTGCATGAAAAGGAATTGGGCCAAAGTCATTACTCCTGTCAGAGAAAAGCAGCCTCTACTCCCACCTCTTCTCTGCTGGAGCACTCATTAGTTGCGTCACCGAATTCTAAGCCTCTCTTGCAGCAATTACGGCTCCTTCTATTATGAGCTTGTTGAGAGTTGGTTTGGGTAAAATTCTGCTTATTTTCTTGCTCCACAGGAAAATTCGATTTTGTTCCTTTGCCCAAAGCAACTGCACCTCTCAACCTGTTCTGGGCATCTGGCTATTGAGATCAATGGCAATGCAAACACAATAGGACTATGTTCCTCTTATGAGCCAATCACTCCCTTTGGCAAATCTCAGCAGTGTCCGATTAAGTAAGCAACCACTAGCAGAGCCATCCATCAAATAAACCAGTCAACACATAAAATAAGCAGCTGGGATACATCAAGGGCTTCAGAAGAATCTACCTTGTCTCATTCTCTCACTTAGTACATAATTCCTATAAGGAGCACGGTGGTGTGTACCACCATGGCAGACCCTGCTGCAAGTGTGGCCATGGACTTGCTAAGGAGAATGCTGCTGCTTTTCTGAGGACACTTCAGTATGACAGCTTGGAAAGAAATGCTATTTCATAGAGAAGCTCTCTCTCGGTGTACTGTGTGTCCGACAGAAACAGGAATCATGTTTTCTAATGATGAGGAAGTACTGTCTTACAGAATTTAGGAGCACTTCTGGGGACCTGGCCTGGACACATGGTTGCCATAGACTTAGCCCACGGATGGCCTATCACCTGGCCCAGATTCGAGCTGCATCCCAGGCCTTGTCTCTGATGTCTTTCCCTGTGTAGTTTGTGAGTTTTGGAAATTCTTTTGTGACTATGTCACATTTTCCTGATTATTTGGCTTATTCATATGTCAACTCTTCAAGAAAAGGAAAGACTTATCTCATTTCTGTATTGTATTTATTCACTGATGTTTGTATTCCTCACTTAGAGTATGTCTTATGCACATTTGTGTGTCCAGTGCCTCACATTAAGGACTCCCATGTGTTGTCCAAAGAAAATAATTCAAGGGTCTCAAGTCGAGGTCAAAGGTTTCATTCAGCTGGTTCACATCAGGTCACGGAACACCTGAAGACTGAGTAACTCCCCATTCACAGCAGGGCTGGAGCTCTGTAGGGTGAGGGAAAGACAGGCAGGCATGTTCTGGTGATTCAGGTCAGGTAAAGGTTTTTGTCTTTCACTGCTGTGAAACTTGCTCCTGGAGGCTGTCCTGGTTTTCATGCATCTTGCTCAGGATTGTGTGGTCCCGTCCTGGTACCCCTTACAACAGCACTTTAAAGAACTGTTTTTGCAAACCTTGCAGATTTTTTGGTCAGTCAAGGTTCACAGGTTGGGGGATATAGGGGAAAAATGGGAGAGGGGGTTAGGGTTGAAGGCAGCACAGAAACTGAGGACCCTCCTCATGCCCGTTGGAGTCTTTTTACAGAATAAATACTAATAAATGTTTGTTGAATGTATGAAAATATGACAGAAAAGGTCTAGGGTCCATGTCTGAAATGCCTAACATTCTCCTCATTTAACATGTGTAAATGATATGATCACACAGCCAGAGCTCAAAAACTTCCCAGTGACCTGGGCTGAGTAGGAGGGATGAGCAGAGCTCACAGAAATGGGACACGTCTCTAACTCGATGAAGTGGGCATTTAATACAGGGTGTTTCATGAGATCTCGAAAGAGAGAGTAGAGTCTCCACCCCCCAGTAGCAACCTCTCCCCTCCCCCACTCCTGTGCCCTCAGGCTTCAGAAGAGTGGGTATTATGCAATACCCAATCCAGAAATTGTAACTCTGGGGGGGAGAAAGAACAAACTGGTTCCAGATAAGGTGAGATGTGTACTAAGGAAAATTCACTTTTAATGTACCAAGAAATAGAAGGCTTAGCCAGAACTCTCCTTGTTCAGTATGAACAAGATGAAAAGAAATGGCCTGTCAACTCTGCAGACATGCCCCACCACACACACATGACTAAAAAAGAGGAACGTTATACTGTATTCAAAATACAGAAGAAGAATCCAGCCTGGAAGAAAATATAATCCTTAAACCAGAAGCATCTTCCTCATGAGTATTTCAAACTACATGTGAATAAGAACATAAACTAATTTTAATAAAGAGCATAGAGAGGAAATGGAGCAATATCCATAGAATTCTAAAGGAAACAGCTACTTGAGAATACTGTTCCCAGTTGTTATTTAAATATAGAGACAGCAGGTGGACATTCATAAACGTAAAAAACCCCAGGGAAACATAATTATTACTATTAACTTTATTATGTTTTGATTCATTCTGTTGTTGGTTCTGGCTTTTTTTGTTCCTTTGTTTGTTGTTTTAGTAATTTTTTAAAACTTTAGTCTTTTAGGATCTTCGTGTTTTATAACATATTTTTTAATATATTTCTATTTTTACTTTGCTTTTCTGTTGTTCTGTGTTCTTTTCCCTTATTTTTTTCTTCTTTAATATATTTTTAATTATTATTTTAATTTCCATTTCTACTTTGCTTTTCCGTTCTGTGTTTTTCTCATTGTATTTTATCATTTTTATCAGTTTGTTCTGTTTCCTTGCTTTATCCTTCAGTTGGCACACTGCTTTGGTTTTATTTTTAAGTTTTTTGTTTTTCTTAGTTCTGATTCTAACTGTTTGATTTTGTTTTGGGGTTCTTCTGTTTGTCTGGTTGCTCTCTTGCTTTTTATTTGGTTCTGTTTTTGTTTCTTTTATATGTGTGTGTGTGTTTCCTTGTTTCTGTTTTTGTTTGATTTTGTTTTTACCACTTCTCTGGAGTTTTCTCTGTTTTTTTTCCTTCTTCTTCTTTCTTTAATATATTTTTAATTAAAAAAATATTTCTATGTTGCTTTTCTGTTGTTTTCTCTTCTTTCCCTTTTCTTTTTTTTCTTTCTTTTAAATCATTTTTTGTTGGTTTGTTTTGTTTCTTTGCTTTATTCTTCAGTTGGTGCTCTGCTTTGGTTTTCTTCTTTGGTTTTGTGTTTTTGTTAGTTTTCATTTTAATTGTTTGATTTCATTCTTGGGTTCTTTGGTTGTTCTCTTGCTTTTTGTTTCATTTGGTTCTGTTTTTGTTTCTTTTGTGTGTGTGTGTTTCCTTGTTTCTGTTATTGTTTGTTTGATTTTACTTTTTACCATTCATCTGGGGTTTTATTAGTCTTTTTCTTTTTTTCAATTTCCTTTATTGCTGGGACGAGCGACATGCGAGTCTTGGTTCATCAACCGGAAGTCGGGCCTGAGGCTCTGGGGTGGGGGCACTGAGTCCAGGATGCTGGACCACTAGAGAATTCCCCACCCCAGGGAAGATCAATCGCTGAGAGCTCTCATGGAGGCCTCTATCTGAATCCAAGACCTGACTCCGCCTAATTGCCTGCAGCTCCCAGCACTGGACACCTCACACCAAACAATAAACAAGACAGGAACACAAACCCACCCATCAGCATACAGACTACCTAAAGTCATACTAAGCTCACAGACACCCCAAAACACACCAGCTGACATGGCCCTGCTCATCAGAGGGAAAAGACTCAGCTCCACCCACCAGAATGCAGGCACCAGTCCCTCTCATCAGAAAGCCTAAGCAAGACACTGGACCAACCCCACCACTGGGAGCAGAGGACAGAAGCAAGAGGAACTACACCCTGCAGCCTAGGGAAAGAAGACCTCAAATACTGTAAATTAGACAAAATGAGAAGACAGAGAAATATCTTACAGGCAGAGGAGCAAGATAAAAACCCGCAAGACCAAATAAATGAAGAAGAAATAGGCAAAATACCTGAAAAATAATTTAGAGTTATGATAGTAAAGATGATCCAAAATCTCGAAAATAGAATAGAGAAAATACAAGAAATGTTTAACAAGGACCTAGAAGAAGTAAAGAGCAAACAAACAGTAAAGAACAACACAATAACTGAAATTAAAAATACTCTAGAAGGAATCAATAGCAGAATAACTGAGGCAGAAGAATGGATAAGTGAGATGGAAGATAGGATGGTGGAAATAACTGCCAGGGAGCAGAATAAAGAAAAAAGAATGTAAAGAACTGAGGACAGTCTCAGAGACCTCTGGGACAACATTCAACACACCAGCATTCGAATTACAGGGGCCCCAGAAGAAAAAGAATAAAAGAAAGGGTCTGAGAAAATATTTGAAGAGATTATAGTTGAAAACTTCCCTAACATGGGAAAGGAAACAGTCAATCAAGTCCAGGAAGCACAGAGAGTCCCATACAGGATAAACCCAAAGAGAAATATGCCAAGACACATATTAATCAAACTAACAAAATTTAAACACAAAGAAAAAATTAAATTAAAAGCAGCAAGGGAGAAGCAACAGATAACATATAAGGGAATCCCCATAAAGTTAACAGCTGATATTTCAGCAGAAATTCTGCAAGCCAGAAGGGAGTGGCAGGATATATTTAAAGTGATGAAAGGGAAAAACCTACAACCAATATCACTCTAGCCAGCAAGGATCTCATTCAGATTCAATGGAGAAATCAAAAACTTTACAGACAAGCAAAAGTTAAGAGAATCCAGCACCACCAAACCAGCTTTACCACAAATGCTAAAGGAACTCCTCTAGGCAGGAAACACAAGAGAAGGAAAAGACCTACAAAAACAACCCAAAACAATTAAGAAAATGGTAATAGGAATATACATATCAATAATTACTTTAAATGTAAATAGAGTAAATGCTCCAACCAAAACACACAGACTGGCTGAATGGATACAAAAACAAGACCCATATATATCCTGTCTACAAGAGACCCACTTCAGACCTAGGGACACATACAGACTGAAGGTGAGGGGATGGAAAAAGATATTCCATGCAAATGGAAATCAAAAGAGAGCTGGAGTAGCAATACTCATATCAGACACAACAGACTTTAAAATAAAAAACTATTGCAAGAGACAAGGAAGGACACTACATAATGATCAAAGGATCAATCCAAGAAGAAGATATAACAATTGTAAATATCTGTGCACCCAGCATAGGAGCACCTCAATACATAAGGCAAATGCTAACAGCCATAAAACAGGAAATCAACAGTAACACAATCATAGTAGGGGATTTTAACACCCCACATACACCAATGGACAGATCATCCAAACAGAAAATAAATAAGGAAACACAAGCTTTATATGACACATTTGACCAGATGGGCTTAATCAATATTTATAGGACATTCCATCCAATAACAACAGAATACACTTTCTTCTCAAGTGCACATGGAACATTCTCCAGGATAGATAACATCCTGGTTCACAAATCAAGCCTTGGTAAATTTAAGAAAATTGAAATCATATCAAACATCTTTTCCAACCACAATGCTATGAGACTAGATATCAACTTAAGGAAAAAAATTGTAAAAAATACAAACACATGAAGGCTAAACAGTATGCTACAAAACCACCAATGGATCACTGAAGAAATCAAAAAGGAAATCAAAAAATACCTAGAGACAAATGACAATGAAAACATGATGACCCAAAACCTATGGGATGCAGTAAAAGCAGTTCGAAGATGGAAGTTTATAGCAATACAATCCTACCTCAAGAAACAAGAAAGATCTCAAAAAAACAACCTAACCTTACACCTAAAGCAATTAGAGAAAGAACAACAACAACAAAAAAAAAACCCCAGAGTTAGAAGGAAAGAAATCGTAAAGATCAGATCAGAAATAAATGAAAAAGAAATGAAGGAAACAATAGCAAAGATCAATAAAACTAAAAGCTGGTTCTTTGAGAAGATAAACAAAATGATAAACCTTTAGCGAGACTCATCAGGAAACAAAGGGAGAAGACTCAAATCAACAGAATTAGAAATGAAAAAGGAGAAGTAACAACTGACACTGCAGAAATACAAAGGATCATGAGAGACTACTACAAGCAACTCTATGCCAATAAAATGGACAACCGGGAAGAAATGGACAAATTCTTAGAAATGCACAACCTGCCAAGACTGAATCAGGAAGAAATAGAAAACATGAACAGACCAATCACAAGCACTGAAATTGAAACTGTGCTTAAAAATCTTCCAACAAACAAAAGCCCAGGGCCAGACGGCCTCACAGGTGAATTCTATCAAACATTTAAAGACGAGCTAACACCTATCCTTCTCAAACTCTTCCAAAATAAAGCAGAGGGAGGAACACTCCCAAACTCATTCTACGAGGCCACCAACACCCTGATACCAAAACCAGACAAAGATGTCACAAAAAAAGAAAATTACAGACCAATATCACTAATGAACATAGATGCAAAAATCCTCAACAAAATGCTAGCAAACAGAATCCAACAGCACATTAAAAGGATCATACACCATGATCAAGTGGGGTTTAACCCAGGAATGCAAGGATTCTTCAATACACACAAATCAATCAATGTGATACACCATATTAACAAATTGAAGGAGAAAAACCATATGATAATCTCAATAGGTGCAGAAAAAGCTTCTGACAAAATTCAACACCGATTTATGATAACATCTCTCCAGAAAGTGGGCATAGAGGGAATCTACCTCAACATAATAAAGGCCATATATGACAAACCCACAGCAAACATCATTCTCAATGTGAAAAACTGAAAGCATTTCCTCTAAGATTCAGGAACAAGACAAGGATGTCCACTCTCGCCACTACTATTCAACATAGTTTTGAAAGTCCTAGCCACGGCAGTCAGAGAAAAAAAGAAATAAAAGGAATACAAATTGGAAGAGAAGAAGTAAAACTGTCACTGTTTGCAGATGTCATGATATTATAAATAGAAAATCCTAAAGATGCCACCAGAAAACTACTAGAGCTCATCAATGAATTTGGTAAAGTTGCAGGATACAATATTAATGCACAGAAATCTCTTGCATTCCTACACACTAATAACGAAAAATCAGAAAGAGAAATGAAGGAAACACTCCCATTTACCATTGCAACATAAAGAATAAAATACCTAGGAATAAACCTACCTAAGCAGGTAAAAGACCTGTATGCAGAAAACTATAAGACACTGATGAAAGAAGAAGATACAAACAGGTGGAGATATATACCATGTTCTTGGATTGGAAGAATCAATATTGTGAAAATGACTATACTACCGAAAGCAATCTACAGATACAATGCAATCCTTATCAAACTACCAATGTCATTTTTCACAGAACTAAAACAAGAAATTTGACACTTTGTTTAGAAACACAAAAGGCCCCAAATAGCCAAAGCAATCTTGAGGGAAAAAAATGGAGCTGTAGGAATCTGGCTCCCTGATTTCAGATTACAGTACAAAGCTACAGTAATTAGACAGTATGGTACTGGCACAAAAACAGAACTATAGATCAATGGAACAGGATAGAAAGCCCAGAGATAAACTCACACACATATGGTCACTTTATCTTTGACAAAGGAGGCAAGGATATACAATGGAGAAAAGACAGCCTCTTCAATAAGTGTTGCTGGGGAAAATGGACAGCTACAGGTAAAAGAATGAAATTAGAACACTCCCTAACACCATACACAAAGTAAACTCAAAATGGATTAAAGACTTAAATGTAAGGCCAGACACTATAAAAAATCTTAGAGGAAAACACAGGCAGAACACTCTATGACATAAATCACAGCAAGATCCTTTTTGACCCACCTCCTAGAGTAATGGAAATAAAAACAAAAATAAACAAATGGGACCTAATGAAACTTAAAAGCTTTTGCACAGCAAAGGAAACCATAAACAAGATGAAAAGACAACCCTCAAATGGGAGAAAATATTTGTAAACGAAGCAACTAAGGATTAATCTCCAAAATATAAAAGCAGCTCATGCAGCTCAATATCAAAAAAACAAAAACCCAATCCAAAAACGGGCAGAAGACCTAAATAGAAATTTCTCCAAAGAAGACGTACAGATGGCCAACAAACACAGTAAAAGATGCTCAACATCACTAATCATTAGAGAAATGCAAATCAAAGCTACAATGAGGTATCACCTCACACCTGTCAGAATGGCCATCATCAAAATATCTACAAATAATAAATACTAGAGAGGGTGTGGAGAAAAGAGAACCCTCTTGCACTGTTGGTGGGAATGTAAATTGATACAGCCACTATGGAGAATGGTATGGAGGTTTCTTAAAAAACTAAAAATAGAACTACCATACGACCCAGCAATCCCACTACTGGGCATATACCTGGAAAAAACCATAATTCAGAAAGAGTCATGTACCACAGTGTTCATTGGAGCTCTATTTACAAAGCTAGGACATGGAAGCAGCCTAAGTGTCCATCGACAGACGAATGGATAAAGAAGATGTGGCACATGTATACAATGGAATATTACTCAGCCATAAAAAGAAACGAAATTGAGTTATTTGTAGTATGGTGGATGGACCTAGAGTCTGTCATACAGAGTGAAGTAAGTCAGAAAGGGAAAAACAAATACCATATGGTAACACATATATAGAGAATCTAAGAAAAAAAAAAAGGTTCTGATGAACCTCGGGGCAGGACAGGAATAAAGATGCAGATGTAGAGAATGGACTTGAGGACACAGAGTGGGAAGGGGAATTTGGGACAAAGTGAGAGAGTGGCATGGACATATATACACTACCAAATGTGAAATAGATAGCTAGTGGGAAGCAGCCGCATAGCACAGGGAGATTAGCTCAGTGCTTTGTGAGAATCTAGAGGGGTGGGATAGAGAGGGTGGGAGGGAGGCTCAAGAGGGAGGGGATATGAGGATATATGTATACATATAGCTGATTCACTTTGTTATAAAGCAGAAACTAACACACCATTGTAAAGCAATTATATTCCAATAAGGATGTGAAAAAAAAATAAAATAAAATGGAAAAGCTGTGTTCACCAGGCAAACCCTGATGCTGACTGTTGAACTCATTTAACAGCAGAACTAAGATTAAGCAACTCGGGGGTCAGAATTGTACATCAGAGCATGAATGTCATTAGGCCTCCGCAAGCAATAATAATGCACAGAACAGACCTTGGGGGGCTGGGACAAGGGGTGTTGGAGGGAAGCCTACGAATACTGCATGTCTTATCTCTCATAGCAGGTAATCAATATTGTCTGAAACTGAAACATGTAGTTTAAAAAAAGACTCTAACTTTTTAAACGAGTTTTGTAGTCATTTTTCTTCAACGTGATGAGATATTTAAGGAAGTAACATCTTGGAAACAGCATCCTCAAACCATCAAACTGTCTCTTGTATAAGCAGATGTGTATGGGGTGACGCCGCCAAATGTTAACACTGATTATTACCGGGTATTACGATTTTGAGTAATCCATTATTTTCTTCTATTTTCTTTATTGCTTTAGTTTTTAATAACAACCCAAAGTTTATTTTATAAAAACAATAAAGTCGTTATTTTGATTAAAAATTAGATGATCATATCCTTTTAAGATTCTTGCCATTTCCATTTCATTGACCCAATTTTTCTTGTTGGTCAGATTTAAGCCTCAGGTAACATTTTTTTCTGACCACATCTTCAATTTCCAGAGACACAAAATTATAAACCAGACTAGCCAAGGGATTCCAAATTTCCTTCCCTTTAAGTTTATGAAGTTTAAAGATATTACCATTCCCATTCAAGACAGAATTTAGGAGAGAGATGAATGGAAAAAAAAGCAGTTTGACTATGAAGAGTCTGATATCATTGTAAAGAGTGCAGACTCAGGATGAGGTACCAAAAGAACAAGAGAGAAGACGCACCTTGGAGCCATGGTAACAGCTACACTTTCAGTCTGTGACCCCATGGAAATACGAGAAAGGATCCAGGGAACGTGAGGCATGAGATGGAAGATTCATGGAGGTGAAAAGGAAGGGGACGAAGTGTTAAGAGGAACACCAGGTTGAGAGCACAAGAAAGCCCAGGGCAAAACGGACTCTGTGCAGACGCCCATCTGCTCTGCAGGCTGCCGGAGGAATGTGGGGTGGGAGGGGCATTGCCATACAGTGAGCAAAAGCTCGAAATCGCTCCGGCCAAGTGCATGCAACCATCTGAAGTCCAGAGAGTGACCATATATGACCAGCTAAAGTTGGAAAAATAAGACCCTTATATTTAGTCAACTGGAAACTTCACTGGAACATTTCATGACCGCAAGTTTACTCTGAGAGGCAACGTGCGTGGGTGAGGGTTATATTTTATTCACCCAGTTGGCATTTCAAGTCACGTAGGTAAAAGCCAATTCTGGGCTGTTCACCTGGGGAGTGGGGTGGGTGCAAGGTACAGGGGCGGATGCCAGTGCCAACAAGCACAGTGACCACCTAAATAAAAGCCGCCCAGGGGCTCATCTTGATTCACTGCAATAAAGAGGGTCCAGAGGAGGGAAAAGCCAGAGAAAGCCCTGAATCAATTGGCGTTTAACCTGTGGTTCAATACGTTTTGTCTCGTGGTCAGAAGTGAAAGGGCTGAGGCTGCTTTATTTTAAAAGTTGTGTTGATGCTCATCAAAAGCAGTTATATCTGGGCGATCTTTCGGGTGAGAGGATCCTCCAGAGTAATTTCTGTTCTACTTAGCATTTATATAGCTCCAGGGAGCACTACAGGGTTATTAATACACACCTTGGACTTTCAAAGCAATTTACAATCTTTCTGGACAGAACCCTTATCCAAGGAGCTGGAAGCAGAGAGTGGCCAAGAAGTCAGATGGCTTGAGCCTCTGACTTTGGAGCATCTATTTGCTATTCCTGCTGAGGGTGGGCCCTTGGCTCAGAAGTCAGCTTCCTCAGCAGTGCTGTCCTCATTCATGAAGGACAGCCCTCGGGTCACCTGTTCCCCTTCTGTGAGACGGGCCACCTCCCAGACGGCAGGTACAGAAAGAAAGCAGGGACACCTACAGATACCCGTGGCATGGCCCTAGACAAAATGTAATAGGATCTAAACAAGCTGCTCAAAATGTATATACTCCTATGACTCAACTTTACTCTGAGAAGCAGAAAGTTTAGAGAGGTTAGGTTAAAGTCGATAATGTGATAATGAGTCTCGTTTAACACTGTCAGTTTCAATATCCATAAAATGTATGTATTAAAATCATCTTATTTTGGCATTTGAAAAGTAACTTTATATTGTTTTATATCTCATTGCAAAATAATACATATCTTCCAGATGTTTAAAAAAATGTTATTGTGATAACTCACCAAATCTAGCCTCTTACACAGCTATGTTTTTAAAAAGCTAACTATGAACTGAAATCCCACCACTGAGAAATAACCACGATTAAGGTTTGGAGTAGTTGCTTTCCAAGCATTATTGCATGTATATGTGTGCTCCCATGGGTGTGTGCGTGTGTGTGTGTGTGTGTGTACAGAGATGGGAGCACACTTCATATGTTGTAGTGTCACCTGCTCTTCTATCATGACGTTATATTATAAACCCTTTCCATGCAACTCTCCTGCAGCCTTGCTTCTTGGCAGTGTGGTAGTTTGTGTTGGATGTCGCACAGATGAGGAAACCCACTTGGAAAGCCCTCATTGTTTCCCTAACAGGGTGGCTGTTATTTGAAGTTAGTTTGTGAATGGAGCTTTCCTTCGGAGACCTCAAATTGTGACGTCTATAAACCCGAAATCAGGGCTCCCCCTGGCCCTTCAGTGAGCCCAGGACGTAGAAGTGGAAGGCATGGGCCAGGATGGCAGGAACAGAATCAGGCTGGGAAGGTGGGACCTCAAAACCCAGGCAAGTATGGAAAAGAGGGTCAAAGGCAAGTCTGGGGCCTGGTGCCGGACGTGGACCCTGAGGGCCTGCCTGAGCTCTTCAGGAAGGCTGAGTGGGAGGCCGGTGACAGGAAGGCTGGGGTCAAACCGGGCAGGGGCTCTGCAATCCATACTAGCTCCATAAACTCTCTGAGCTTCTACTATGTGCCAGGCGCTGGCTACACTCTGATGACAGAAAGATGAGCAAAACCAACAGTCCAGGGGAAAGGGTTTCATTACAATAGGACCGATTCCATCAGAGAAGAAGTTTGCATAAAGTACCGCAGGAGTAGGGGGACCACGGAGAGTGTGGGAAGCCTCGGGTGGGGTGACTCCTGAGTGGAGCTGGGGTGTGGGTGGCAGACGAGGGGGCAGCACGTGTGGGTGGGGAGCACGGCCGAGCATGGGCGGTGGGAGTGGCCAGCAGCGCGGGGTGGCAGATCTCCGTGGTTGGGCAGGAGAGGGAGGAAGTTCTGGAAGTTGGATTCGATCCTGTCCTTGGATTTGCTCTCATTACTGTAAGAGGGTGGACAGATGCAGGCTTTGTAGTCAGGCTCATTAAAGCTTAGTAGTTTAGCTCTGGCCCTATGAGCTGTGTGACTGCAGGCAAGTCCCCTTGCTGAGTGCTTGTGGCCCATCTGTAAAGGCAGGGGTCAGACCTGACTCTCCAGGCTATGCTGAGAATCAGTGAGAAAGCCGGTGCTATAGCACCGGACGGTCTGTGGCCTGGGAAGCCCTGGCTTCCTTCCCCCCCACCTCCTGAAACCAGCTCCCATGGAGGACACACCTGCCAAGTGCCCAGTGAAGCTCCACGCCCAGGTTCCAACGGCATCGCTGGGTCTTCTCTGCTGCAGTCTGGAGCCTGTGAAAGCTGGGTGGGGAAGGTGTGTCCGGGCCTAGAGAGGTCTGGAGCACAGAGCATCACCCCGTTTACCTTCAGGGCGAGGCCCCTTCTGCAAAGCTGCCCCATGCATCCTGTGGGGTCAGGACACCATGTGCAGCTGCAAACACTTGTGTCGGGAGAGGGTAAACAGGTGAGCTCCAGCCCTTGGTGTCCCCCACGATAGTGACCACTGGAACTGGTGCCCCATCAGCCACTCGTGGAGCCCATCTGTACTTTGTGTTACAGCAGAAAGCTGCAGTGCTAACCCCCAGGACCTCAGAATGGGACTGTGTTGGGAGACAGAGCTGTTCAAGAGGTGATTAAGGTAAAATGAGGTCATCGGAGTGGACCCTCATCCAACCTGACTGGTGTCCTTATAAGAAGAGGAGATTAGGACACCGACAAGCACAGAGGAGGGACAGTGTGAGGACATGGGGAGAAGACAGCCTTCTGCACACCAAGGAGAGAGGTCTCAGGAGGAACTGGCCCTGCCGACACCTTGATCTCGGACGTCCAGCCTCCAGAAGTGGGAGACACTAGCTGTGTGTTGTGGAGCCCCTGGTGTGTGGTGCTTTGTTACAGCAGCTCCAGGAAGCAAACACACAGAGCCTGGCAGTCTCTGCCCCTTCGTTTCCATCCTTCTTGTCACCAGACACCAAGCCAAACACATCCCACCCACACTCTTGCAGCTAGGGTGGGTCTGTGGCTCCTCTGCTGAGGGGGACCTGTGTTCTTATGGGGGAAAGAATGCGTTTTCCCGCTCATTCAAACCCACGTGAATGACCCCTTCCACACTGCGTCCAGGCCCACAGCTCTCCCTTCCCTGAGGCCTGTCACTTGTGGGCGTCAATGTTTCCTGTTGCTTATGCACGTTGATCTTGTGGCCTCCCTGAGAGGACAGTCCTCGTGTGGCTGGAGGAGATGGCCACAGGGCAAGCCTTTGGAATCATGCAGAACTGGTTTGAATCTTAGCCCCAGCTTCCAGCACTGAGGCCCTGAGCTCAGACTTCCCCATCCACAGTGATACAGGGAAGGCATCTTCACTGCCCCGCTGAGTGGGCCAACACACTGAATGGGTCCACCCGGCTCCTGATCCCCGTGGTGAGAAAGCCCACTACGTCACGATGTACCCGCCCCTGCTGCCCCGAGCCACCATTGGAACCCTGTTCAGGGCTCCACCCCCCCCAGGCTGTGCAGCCACCAGGCCCCATGAGAACACAGGGACCATGAGGCCTGGATCCTACCTGCACGTGCCCCAGGCACTGCCCTTGTGCTGCTTCGGTGGATGACTCTGACTTCCATCCTTCCACAAATAGCTTTTTTAAAAAAATTATTTATTTTTATTGAAGTATAGTTGATTTACAATGTTGTGGGGTTTTATTTTATTATTTTTAAAAATTAAATTTTTTAAAAAATTTATATATTTATTTTATTATTTGTTTCTGGCTGCGTTGGGTCTTAGTTGCGGCATGCAGAATCTTAGTTGCGGCATGTGGGATCTAGTTCCCTGGTTCGACCAGGGATCGATCCCAGGTCCCCTGCATTGGGAGTGCGGAGTCTTACCCACTGGACCACCAGGGAAGTCCCTCACTTTTTTTTTTTTTTGCGGTACGCGGGCCTCTCACTGCCGTGGCCTCTCCCGTTGCGGAGCACAGGCTCCGACGCGCAGGCTCAGCGGCCATGGCTCACGGGCCCAGCCGCTCCGCGGCATGTGGGATCTTCCCGGACCGGGGCACGAGCCTGCGTCCCCTGCATCGGCAGGCGGACTCTCAACCACTGCGCCACCAGGGAAGCCTGTCCTTCATTTTTTTATTGAAGTAGAGTTGATTTACAATGCTGTGGGTTTTTAAAATTAAAAAAATTTTTAATTTGTTAATTTTTAACTTTAATTAATTAACTAATTTGTTTATTACACAAACACCATTTCTGTGGCGTGAGCAGAGCCGCTTTGCCTGTGTGACCCTCAGGGGGCACTGATATCCGTGACGTGCCCACACCCTGCAGATGCAAGGAGAGAAGCGCCGCCTGTACAGCGCTGTTGAGCACCCAGCCTTTCTGCTCTGCCACACGGGAGTGTGAGCTAAAACAGCGGAGGTTGATTAGGGTTATGAGACGTAAAATGTAGGGAAAGCATCCTGGTTAAACATAAAATCTCTGTCTTCAAAAGGATCGACTGTGATTACTTTCATTTGAATTCAGAAATCTTTGCCAACTGCAGCTAAAGTTTTTCTCAAACAACCTATGACAATCTCTCATTACGAGAAGCTAAAAGGGCAACTTTTTCATGCCCAGTTAAGAAGGGCCATAGAGATGTCCTGTGTTTCTCAAGGGAAGAACTCCCCAAGGCAGCCACCTGGATGGACTTTACCTGTGAGCATCAGCCACCTGGAAGCCAGGAGTTTCGGTAATGTGACATTAAAAATTCTTTTCTGGACTTCCCTGGTGGCGCAGTGGTTGAGAGTCCGCCTGCCCATGCAGGGGACACGGGTTCGTGCCCAGGTCCGGGAAGATCCCACATGCCGCGGAGCGGCTGGGCCCGTGAGCCATGGCCGCTGAGCCTGCGCGTCCGGAGCCTGTGCTCCGCAACGGGAGAGGCCGCGACAGTGAGAGGCCCACGTACCGCAAAAAAAAAAAAAAAAATTCTTCTCAATCCTTTTTCTCTGCCAAAATTTACTGTTGAATTCAGGATCAGGAGCCCAGCTCCCTTTGAGAACATGATGTGCTGGCTGTTTGGGGTCTTTTCAAAGGTGTGTGGAGTCTGTCCTTACAGCTGGGTGTGAGCTGCCAGGAGAATCTATAGAAAGCCAGAACCCGAAAGTCCGTAGCCCCTTTGCTGAGGGGGACGGGATAGTCAAGCTCAGACTGTGACATGGACCAGCAGGGTGAATGAAGCGCCTGTTTGGGGGGTCCCTCCTGCAGCCCCAGCCTGAGGGCCCTGCTCGCTGTTGGGTGAACAGTTTCGACTCCAGCACCTCCATGGAGTTTGCGGGCCTTCAAGCAGAAACAATGATGGGAGTCTCCTTAAGAAAAGGAGCAAAAATTATGTTAATTTGGAAAATTTTCCCCAAACATATGAGCGTGTAAACACTTTGCAGGGGCCTAAGGCTCAGGAAACCCGTGAGCTCTCGAGAGGGCTGGTGGCCTAGCTTTTCCAGGCAGATCATGGGGCCCCTCCTTGGCCACAGCTGCCTTTAGCCCTTGGGCCTCAGTCCATCTCCCACCTGCCCAGAGCTCTCACATGTTCATCCTTTCTTGAGCTTTGGTGTCAGATAAAGCGAGAAGCTCTGCAGTTTACTTTGGGCCTCAGTTTCCTCCTCTATAAAGCGAGGGGTTGGGATGTGACCTTTTAGAAAGTGTCTGAAACATGCTTGGCTCTCAATGAATGTCGTCCTGTGCCTATTTCTTAGACATCTTGCCTGAATTCCTGACCAGCTGCCCAGGTTTCTATGTCTGATGCCAGCACAAAACTTTATTACAGCTAAGCACTGCAAGAAGAATTGTACCCTTCTTCCTATGATGTAAAAACAGCTACCAGAGGACACCAGGGACCACTGTGGGAATGAATATTGGGGCACTCCACGGAAGAGCTGTTTATCATAGTAAATGACCAAACCCAGCTTCAATCTTAAATATCCGATCAGAGGAGATTGGTAAAATGAAGGTACTGTTAGGGCTTCCCTGATGGCGCAGTGGTTGAGAGTCCGCCTGCCGATGCAGGAGACACGGGTTCGTGCCCCGGTCCGGGAAGATCCCACATGCCGTGGAGCGACTGGGCCCGTGAACCATGCCCGCTGAGCCTGTGCGTCCGGGGCCTGTGCTCCACAGCGGGAGAGGCCACAACAGTGAGAGGCCCGCGTACTGAAAGGAAAAAAAAAAAATGAAGGTACTGTTATATGGTGGAATGCATTGCAACCCCCTGACTCCTTTTAAATGATGTCAGTAGATTTTCATAACATACTGCTGAGTGAATAACACAGGCTACAGAACTGTATTCGCCACAGTATTTCATTTTTATAAAATGATATACTTTCACACACACACACATATATACGGGAAGCATGTCAGCCACATGTGAAGAAAGTGGCCTTTTGCTCATTTTGCTTGCCTGCGTTTCCTACAAGGTTGCAGGACATCAATGCCCCGAGCTCACACTGACCCACTCCTTTCCTCCATCCAACTCCACTTCAAATTTTAATCATCAAGCAGGTGAGCTATTGCGAGATGCTTTCAGGCTCGTGCTTGTGAATTTAGTAGCAGCAGCCCTTCCTGCCTATTACTGCCGTGACTCTAGAAGAATGATTACTTTCTCCATCCTGTGGCTCTGATGATTCTTCAGGAAATTGAGCTGAAAGTTTAATGTCAAGTGGCTTTGAGAACAGCATTTTTACTGGAACTCGAGCCTTTGATTTCTGAGATGTGAAACAACGTTTTTCTACTCAGTAGAGGGTTTTCTCGGACCGTTAAAGACATCAAATTTGGTTCAAACAGGAGCTTTTTTGGGGACCACATACACAGATGATCCTAAATGTCGGTCGCCCCCAATCACAGCCTTTCTGCATCCAGGCAGATCCATAAAGTTTGAAGCAGCTTCCTAAGGAGCAGTTGCTTTCATCTGTGAAACTGAAGTTCTGAACAGGGCAGCTGAGAAATAAATGTCAAATAATAATTAAGACTAGTGGCTGAAATGATTCCCAATGTTTATATTCTGCTTTACTACTAATTAATAATGTTAAGTAAAAAATTGGGTTTTATATTTAATTTTATAATTTGCAAACTGCTTTCTTAAAAGCAGTCTTGTTGACATATAACACATAACCGTACAATTCACCCATTTAAGGTGTACAGCTCAGTGGTTTTGTATATTCTCAGAGTCGTGCAATCACCAGCACAATCTAATTTTAGAACATTTTTTCACCCCAAAAATAAACTCTATGCCTATTAGCAGTCAGTTCCCATCACCCCACATCCCCCGACTTAGGTACCCACTAATCTACTTTCCGTCTCTATGGACATTACATATAAATGGAATCATACAGTATAAGGTCTTTTACAACTGGCTTCTTTCACGTAAGTGCGTAACATTTTTGAGGTTCATCCATGTTGTAACACCTGTCAGTTATTCATTCCTTTTTATTGCTGAATAATGGTCCATTGAATGAATCGACCACATTTTACTTGTCCGTTCATCAGTTGATGAACGTTTGGGTTGTTTCTACTTTATGGCTATTATGAATAATGCTGCTGCACACATTCATGTACAAGATTTTTGGTGGATCTATATTTTCATTTCTCTTGGACATACGCCCAGGAGCAGAATTGCTGAGTCATATATGTGTTTAATATTTTGAGGAACTGCCAGACTGTTTTTCAAAGCGGCTGTACTATTTTACGTTCCCATCAGCAATGTAAAATGTTCTAATTTCTCCACACCCTCACCAACACTTGCTATTCTTTTTTAAAATCATAGACATTGTTTTCCAAACAAAAAACCAGTTCTCCAATTTTCTGACTTCAACTGGGTGTCCTACTGATACTGAAAATCGGCCTCTACACTGGCACTGAATTGAATCTCAGAGACAGAGTTTGGGTGAAGTAGAAAAGAGTAGCTTGGGTTTCCCTGGTGGCACAGTGGTTAAGAACCTGCCTGCCAATGCAGGGGACATGGGTTCGAGCCCTGGTCCCGGAGGAACCCACATGCCCTGGAGCAATGAAGCCCGTGCACCACAACTACTGAAGCCCACACGCCTAGACCCCATGCTCTGCAACAAGAGAAGCCACCGCAATGAGAGGTCCGCGCACCGCAACGAAGAGTAGCCCCCGCTCGCCGCAACTAGAGAAAAACCCGTGCGCGGCAGTGAAGACCCAACGCAGTCAAAAATAAATAAACTCATAAGAAAGAAAAGAAAAGAAGAGCTTTATTGCTTTGCCAGGCAAAGGGGGCTACAGCAGGCTAACGCCCTCAACACTGTGTGTCTCAACCCAGCGGGGTGGAGCTGCTTTGTGAGGAGTCTTATAGTCCAGGGTCGGGGTTGCTGATAAGGATCAGGGTACGTGCAGGGCCCCCATTCCTTCAATCCAGAGATCATCTGGCAACAGGTGGTGTTGTGGTAGGCTTCTGTGGTTCTTGAGTTTATGGAACTGTGACCTTCTCTCTGGAGTGAAGAATGTCTCATCAAGTAGTTAACATCTTCCATTTAGTGAGGGTTTCAGTATCTGCAAAACAGCTCAAAGATATTGTTACGTGAATCCCTTGAGGGGGAACCAGGGCCCTGCCCCAAGGCTGCACCATTGTTTCCTGACTGCTCTTCCGTGTCTCTGCATCCCCTTCCTTCCCTGATTAGCAATGGTTTGAACCTGCCCTTTAGAACACAGGGAAGGTCGTGGAGGCTGAATGAAGGCTATTTCCTGTATTCAAGAAATGGGGGACACAGAAAGGCTTCCATGCCCAGGAGCCGCACAGGGTCCCACTCGGTTCCACTACCATTCAATTCCGTTCTGACACTGAGTACCTGGGGTCAGCACAGACCCCACAGGTTTAAAGGCTCAGTCCCATAAGACCACCTCCCCTTCACACACCAGCTGCAAACGGGGCTCCCAGGCCACTGGCACTTCTGTTCAGCTGAATACAAATTCAGGGTTTCCCATGACCTCACCTCAGGTGCAATAATTGGCTAAGATAACACAGAACTCAGGAGAAGTTAAGTCTGTACTTATGATGACAGTTTTGTTTTAAAGGCTCCAGCTTAGGAACAGCCAAATGGAAGAGACGCATAGGGCAAGGGGTGGGGATGGGGTGCAATGCTTCCTGCCCCCTCCAAGTGTGCTACACCCCCAGCGTGTTAACATGGTCCACACTCCAGAGCTCTCTTAGCCTCTTTGTTTCAGTGTTTTTATCAAAGTTTCATTGACTAGGTACGATTGATTAAATCAATGACCATTGGTGGTTGAACTCAATCTCCATCTCCCTTCCCTAGAGAACCAGGGTTGGGGCTGATGGTCCTAAGTTTCTGATCATGTGGTTGGCTCCTCTGGCAGCAAGCCCCCATCCTGAAGCTACCTAAGGGCCCACAAAGAGCCACCTTATTAACATAGATTCAGATGTGGTCAAAAGGGGCTCATTTTGAATAACAAAGGCACCCTACCACTCAAGAAATTCCAACGAGTTTAGGAACCCTATGCCAAGAATCAAGGGCAAAGACCAAATATATGGTTTTTAATCTTACCACAGTCATCCTGGTGGGTGTGAAGTGGTATCTCATTGTGCTTTTGACTTGCATTTCCCTAATGACTAATGATATTGAGTATCTTTTCATATGCTTGTTGGTCTTTTGCATACCTTTTTCGAACAATTATCTATTTAGATCCTTTGTCCATTTTTTATTGGGTTAGTTATCTTTTTATTATTGCTTGGTAAGAGTTCTTTATATATTCTGGATGTATGTCCTTTATAGACTTGCCAATATCTTTCCCCATTCTATGGATTGTCTGTTCATTTTCTTGATGCTATTCTTTGTAGCACCGAATTTTTAATCTTTATGAAGTTCAATTTATCTATTGTTTTCTTTTTTTTTTTTCCTACTGTTCCCTTTTGTTGCTTGTGCTTTTGGTGTCTTATCTAAGAAACTACTACCTAACTCAAAGTCACAAAGATTTACTCCTATATTTTCACCTAAGAATTTAATGGTTTTAACTCTTCCTTTAGGTCTATAATCCATTTTGAGTTAATTTATGTGCATTATGTGAGTAAGAGGTACAACTTCATTCTTCTGCGTGTGGATAAACAGCTGTCCCTGTACTATCTGTTGAAAGTTTATTCTTTTCCCATTGAGTGGTCTTGGAACCCTTGTCAAAAATCAATTGACCATAAATGTAAAGATTTATTTCTAGACTCTCAGTTCTATCCCACTGGTGTGCATGTCTATCATTATGTCAGTACCTCAGTCTTGGTTATTGTAGCTTTGTAGTAAAATTTGAAATCAGAATGTGTAAGGCCTCCTTCCTTGCTCTTTTGCACTACTGTTTTTGGCTATTCTGAATCCCTTTGTATTTCCATAAAAATTTTAGGATCAACTTGTCAATTTTCACAAAAATATTCCAGTTGGGATTTTGATAGGGGTTGTGTTGAATCTATAGATCAATTTGGGGAGTGTTGCCATCTAAACAATGTCAGCACTTCCAACCTATGATCATGGCATGCCCTTTCCTCTATTTAGATAACGTCTTTCAACAATGTTTTGTAGTTTTCAGTATACAAGTTTTGCACTTCTTTTTATCAAATTTATCCCTCATATTTCTATTCTCTTTCATGCTATTGTGAATTAAGTTGTTTTCTTAATTTTAGAGTGGTTTGTTAATAGTGTATAGAAATAAAACAAATTTTTGTATATTGATCTTGTATTCTGCAATCTTGCTGAACTTGTTTATTGGTTCTAACAGTTTTAGTGGATTCCTTGGATTTGCCAAGTACTTTTATACATTTACATTATTCCATTTAATCACCAGAAGAGAACCGTGACCTGTGTACGACAGGCATTGGTCACAGTTTTACAGATGAGGGAACTGAGGCTTAGAGTGGCAAATAACTTGCCCAAGACCCCACTGTTAATAAATAGCAGAGCCTTGACTGCTTCTCAGGACAGAGTCCGAAAACAGAGCAGACTAACCACAGTCAATTTCCTCATCATCCAAAAACTCTGAAGGAAAAAGTACAACCTACAAGAAAAAAAAAAGAGGCTGGGAAGATAGGCAACAGCTGTTAAGTTTCAACAAATTTTTTTTCAGGATGGAAAACAGGGCAGTTGCCGATTCAGTGGATTAAAAGAAGCCTGGGCTTCCCTGGTGGCACAGTGGTTGAGAGTCCGCCTGCCGATGCAGGGGACACGGGTTCGTGCCCCGGTCCGGGAACATCCCACATGCTGCGGAGCGGCTGGGCCCGTGAGCCATGGCCGCTGAGCCTGCACTTCCGGAGCCTGTGGTCCGCAACGGGAGAGGCCACAGCAGTGAGAGGCCCGCGTCCTGCAAAAAAAAAAAAGAAAGAATAAAAAAAGAAGCCTTAGCTTGAGTGTCTAAGGCAGAACTTAAGAAATGAGCATATTTATAAGATTTCTTATACACTTGAAAAATGAAATGATTTGCGCAAGTCCTGAAAAAGCCTCAGGACTTGGAAAGTGCAAAGTCCCAAAGAAAACAGGGGTG
The DNA here is from genome assembly GCF_005190385.1 of Monodon monoceros. NCBI lineage: Eukaryota > Metazoa > Chordata > Mammalia > Artiodactyla > Monodontidae > Monodon > Monodon monoceros. Next base: position 940,359 of record NW_021703781.1, read on the forward strand.
AGGCCTGGATTGGGATTCCAAGGAAGTTTGCACACAGCATGTTAACCCCACGCCTCCTCTCCCGTCTCACTCCACCTAGGGAGAGATGGGGGGTTTATATCTGGAAAAGCTGACCGGGGACCCCAGACAGAGAGGGGAGTGGAGGGTGGGGTGTAGGGGAAGCAGAACGAACTGTGGACCCTCACTCAGCTCCTGGTCAAAGGCTGACAGTCGGATCTGCACTCTGCTCCCCCTGCCATCTCTAGGTAGGAGAGAAGAGGAAAAGACCTCTCTCCAGGCAGACAGTGGCTGACACTTGGGGACCCCTCCGTTGGAAAACATGGATTGTCATTACCCTCCTTGTGGACAGACTTATGCCCAAGCCCCGCCACACATACACATCTTTCCGTCAGGTTTTTGGTACCTGAATTTTTTTTTTAGAATACTATAAGACAAAATAGACTTTATTTATTTTTTTGTTGTTGCTTTAGACTTTATCTTTTTTCCAGTTTTATTGAGATATAATTAACATATAACATTGAATAAGTTTAAGGTGTACAATGTGAAGATTTTAGATATGCAAAATGATTACCACAATCAAGTTAGTTAACACATCCTTCACCTCACATAATTACCATTTTTTTGTTGTTGTTATAATGAGAACATTTAAGATCTACTGTATACAAAATGGTATTATTAACTATAGTCTCTACTATAGAACTCAAGATCCCCAAATTGATTATCTTTTTTTTTTTTTTTACATCTTTATTGGAGTATAATTGGTTTACAATGGTGTGTTAGTTTCTGCTTTATACCAAAGTGAATCAGCTATACATATACATATGTTCCTATATCTCTTCCCTCTTGCGTCTCCCTCCCTCCCACCCTCCCTATCCCACCCCTCTAGGTGGTCACAAAGCACCGAGCTCTTCTCCCTGTGCTATGCGGCTGCTTCCCACTAGCTCTCTATTTTACATTTGGTAGTGTATATACGTCCTTGCCACTCTCTCATTTTGTCACAGCTTACCCTTCCCCCTCCCCATATCCTCAAGTCCATTCTCTAGTAGGTCTGTGTCTTTATTCCTGTCTTACCCCTAGGTTCTTCATGACATTTTTTTTTCTTAAATTCCATATATATGTGTTAGCATACGGTATTTGTCTTTCTCTTTCTGACTTACTTCACTCTGTATGACAGACTCTAGGTCTATCCACCTCATTACAAATAGCTCAATTTCGTTTCCTTTTATGGCCGAGTAATATTCCATTGTATATATGTGCCACATCTTCTTTATCCATTCATCTGTCGATGGACACTTAGGTTGTTTCCATCTCCGGGCTATTGTAAATAGAGCTGCAATGAACATTTTGGTACATGACTCTTTTTGAATTATGGTTTTCTCAGGGTATATGCCTGGTAGTGGGATTGCTGGGTCATATGGTAGTTCTATTTGTAGTTTTTTAAGAAACCTCCATACTGTTCTCCATAGTGGCTGTTGGTACCTGAATTTTTAATAGAAACCAATGTTTGAGGGAAGTTGTCAATATCAAAGAGAGCAAAAAAGGGAAATCAATAGAAAAAAGGGGTCCAGAGAAAACACTGATAATGCAGGAGGTGGAACCCTACAACAACAAACCCCAACTTCTTAATATCTCCAAGGGCTGCAAAAGACCTCATGGAAATTAAAACTAGGGTTTGAAAAATGAATATAGAAACTTCATTAACAGGGTTGGAAGATAAAGTTCAGGAAATATTCTGAAGAACTGACAAGGGACAACAAAGACAAACCCATGGCAAGTGGAAAAAGAGATGTTAGAGACACAGTCTGGAAGTTTCAACATCTGATAAAGAGAAACTATAGGAGCAAAGCACAGAGATGCTGGCGGAGAGGAAATTATCAAAACTGTGATATTAAAAAAAATCTTCCAGAATTGAGGGGCAGAAGTTTACGTTGAAAGTGGAACACACAGGGCCCCCTGTGATGAATTTCTAGAAGAGTGTCACATTGTCATGTAGCATTACCAGGAATAAAGAGAAAACTTCTAAAAGCTTCCCGGTGTGGCTGGCGTGTGAGTGTGTGTGTATGAGTGCGTGTGTGATGAAGGATTTGCAATCAGAATAGCGTTGAACTTCCGAATAGCAAAACTGAAAGAAGATAACGACACATGCCTTCAATATTCTGAAGGAAAATAACTTTCAGCCACAAGTCTATCCTCAGGCAAACTATTAATCAAGAGAAACTGTAAGAGAAAGACATTTTCGGAAAACCAAAGGCTCAAATATTTTACCTTCTATGCACTTTCCTTAGGAATATGTGCTTCAGCAGAAGAAGGAAATTAATCAAGAAAGAGGAAGGTGGCACGTCACCTAGATAACAGATGATTCTACATGGGAACGGCCAGGGGACGTCTTGGGTAGGAGCCTCCACACTGGCTCAGGGGTCGGAGCTTTCTGGGAGGAATTCGCCAGGAAGAGTGAAGAACAGAACCTGTGTACTTGAGTGTATATAGATACTGTTACTGATTTTGGATTATTTGGGGGCAAAAGTAACTATGGGAACATAGAAAATTTGACAAATGAAAAAAACAGAGCAAAGATTAACTCCGGGAGAAAAGAAAGAATTGCAGGAGGAAGAAAGTGTGATCATAATGAACTTTTTGTCTCAAGAGGGAATCATATTTTATAGTCATAGTCACGTAAGCCCTGTGTATTGACTTAATTAAAGATGGTGCCATAACCGTGCTGGGAGAGGTGGGGAAGGAGGGCTGAGAAGTCTTCAGCTCCCACAGTATGGGGTCAGTGGGCAATGTCTCCAAATGACAATTTAGGATTCAGCAGTGTAGACAGATTATTTAGAAATGAAGTGGTTAAAAAAATAAAATAAAAAATGGGAATTCCCTGGTGGTCCAGTGGTCAAGACTCCGTCTTTCCACTGCAAGGGGCATGGGTTTGATCCCTGCTCAGGGAACTAGGATCCCACATGCCACGCTGGTGGCCAAAAAATTTTTTAAAAAAAAGAAAAAAGAAATGAGGTTAAAACAAGGGGAAGGGCTTCCCTGGTGGCGCAGTGGTTGGGAGTCCGCCTGCCGATGCAGGGGACACGGGTTCGTGCCCCGGTCCGGGAAGATCCCACGTGCCGCGGAGCGGCTGGGCCCGTGAGCCATGGCCGCTGAGCCTGCGCGTCCGGAGCCTGTGCTCCGCAACGGGAGAGGCCACGGCAGTGAGAGGCCCGTGTACCGCAAAAAAACAAAAAACAAAAAAAACAAGGGGAAAAGCTAGATGATTTGAGAGGACATGCTTCTGAGGGGGAGCTTGGAGAGGATGAAGGACATGCAGGGCACTGATGATTTCTATTACTAGCCTTTAGTAACATTTGACTTGGAAAACCATGTACATTTATTTACACTGAATTGGTGGGGGCAGGGGGGTGAGGCAGAGACAGAGAGACAGAGTGAGAATTGACTCTGGGTCCCATGTCTATTATGGTATCACAAAACTAAACTGTAGTTCCCTCTTTGATGTGCAACTCTGTAAACTTTCTACATTGCGATTTACAGAGAACTGTGCCCTACCGGCCACCCCCTGCTGCGAGCCCCTTATGACTTTAGAAATCTCTATCCCGTGTCCCGCAAATCCCTGCCGGAGCCCAGTTCCAGATTGCAGGGTTCCTATGGGCAAACCCAGCTGCAGGGTCGAGCCCACTGGGGCCGTGCTTTCCCGAGAAGGCGTCTGGCTGCCAGATCACGAGGGCTTGCCAGCTCCCCTTTGGCTGCACTTGGAGCAGAGAACGGCGGAGAGGAGTTCTGAAATCAACAAATCCCTGTCTCTCAGGGAGCCTCTCTGTTTCTGCTTGTGCAGCCACAGCACAGAGAGGAGACTTGTTGCAGGAAGTGGCCCTGCTGAGCTGAAGAACTAGCGGCCAGGACCCCGTGCACTTGAGCTGGCCTCACCCTGAGGCTGCTGGGATGGCCCTCGGCGGTGCGGGCCGGCAGCAGGGACGAGAGAAGGTCTTAGTGGCCCATGACATGTACAGTTTGCTGGGCTCTGGGAAAGCTGGGCTGGACTCAGAATCAGCCTGGTGGGTTGGCCGATGGCTCGCCTCCAGGACCACAGGCCTGAGCTGACCCCATGGTCCCCAGAGCCGCTGCTCCATGCAGCCTGCCCCGCCCCTGCCCCGCCCCTGCAGCACCACGCTGTTAGTGCTCACATTGGCGGACTGACACCTGGGCGGGCCCGGGTGGCTTTTACTTCCTTCCTCCATCGTGGTTCCCTTAAGGTGGACTGACTTCTTGAGACGGCCACCCATGGTGTCAGGCATCTCTCTATTGAACGGGAATAGCTGAGCCCTTACCTCTTAGAGTCTGATAAAGCCTAGAATGCCCCCACGAGGGAGTTTCCTCAAGGTGTTGTATTTTTTTAAAAATGAGGCCAAACTAGGCACTTCTGCAGGATTCAATAAAAAATGCAACCTCTCTCTCACCTCCTAGAGCCTTTACCTTCCACCCATCCCCATTCTCCCCTCAAAGTGTGCGAACCCAAATAATACGAAAAGAAACTCTCTTCCAACCCCAAAGACCAACTCTATAGTCATAAATGGGCATTGAATAAGGAGCGGTCCTGTGATACAAACAGGAGATATCTTTATATTTGTATTCCAGTCTCCTTTTAAAATTTGTTCGGCTGTGGAAGTTCTTTTCCTGGGTAAAAACTTGGGATGGTGCATGAATTTTCTGCTAACACTTGAATAATAAGAAGTCCTGTGGTCACTTTAAGTTCCAAACACAGTCTCAATTCAGAAATTGAATATCTAGTCTAGAATATATGTAATAATAAAAAGCTCCAACTTTAATCAAAGCTGTCAGCTCCTCCCTTTCTCCTCCAACCGGGTGCTGTGATGAACCAGCAGTTTAGCGTGCGAAACCGGTGGTGATAGCGGTTCAGACAAAGCCTCCTGGGCCCCTCAGCAAATGGGCTTAGGGAGCACTCGTCGAGGTGGGAGCTGGCGGAGGAGGGGGGGGTGTCTTCTTTCCCTGACAGGCAGCCCCATCCCCTACCCATGAACTCGGTTGGCTTCCCCTCTCTCTCCCTCCCTCCCTCTCTCTCTCTCTCTCTTTCCCTCCTTCTGGCTTATTCCATTTGCCTCTGCTGTCCCCAGGTCCACACAGCTGGCTCCCTCAGAGGCAGGGCCCAAATCTTTGCTGCCAACAGGGCTCAGGACCAGATGCACAGACTCAGGGCAAAGCCTCCTGGTTCCCTCAAACTGAGCCAGTCCCTGGGGCGAGACAGAGATGCTGGCCCCCCTACAAAGCCCTGACGGGCCACGCTGCCCTCTTCCTGGAAAGAGCCGGTTCTGCAGCTGCTGGGGACTCAGCGCCTCTCTTTGGGCTCCCACCAGCTGAGAAATGAGCACAAGGGTCTGGATGGGGTCGAGAGAGGAGCTTCTTCAGCGCTCTCTGTTTAAGGCCAGCTCTGGGGGCTTGCACTTGAGGCCAACACGGGGTTTCCTGTCATCTGTGGCCACCTGTAGATGTGGTGGAGTGGACACTAGCCCAGCCAGTTGCTAAGCTGGTCAGGACCGCCCCACACATAGGTGAGCAGAGGCCACCAAGGGAGAGTGGTGGGAGCTGGGCTCTTCCTGCCAAAGTGGATACCTGGCTCTTCCTTCTACCAGACAGACCACCCCTCCCCCCGTGGGAGGGAGCCAGGAAGAGGAGAACCCTAGAGAGGGGGAGGGACATCCCCGGGGGCGCCCTTCTCAGCCGGTCCCTAGGAAGGCAGTGGTTCCCTCCCTCTGGGACAAGGCGGTACTTGGTCTGATATGCAGAGCCCCCTTTCCCACCATTCTGGAACTGGAGTCCCTCCTCTGCTCCAGCCTGTGTGATAGGGTCCTGGCATCCTTCTGGCTTTTCCTGCTGGTGGATGTACTGGGGTTACGCCACCTGGATGGAGCTCCTGGAACATGATCCCTGCCCTTCTGGCTCTCAAGTAACTACTCACACCCACCGGCCCCCGCCGATGGAGCCTGTCACCCTGAATTGTTGCTTTGGCTCCAGCCATTCCCAGTTTGGACAGACTGTTGTGGCCCTCAACGCCTGCAGCCCCTGGGCTGCCTGGCCACCTCTTCTGGAGCCAGTGAGGGTCCCAGGCCCCATTCTCCCAGAACCTCAGGATCACTGGTTGCCCGTAATTGCCCTGTTCCTGTCCAACTAAGCATGCCATGAAAGCGTCTGGCCAAGTTACATTTCTCTTCCTCTTTTGTTACTTCTTTGCCTTCTTTGCTTTCCTTTCAGCCCCGTATGCCTCCTGGGATCAGCCACAGTCAGTGATGATGTGAGGGCGAGAGAGAGGAGCAGCCCCTGTGGGTGAGACGGTGCTTTTGTGGAAGATGCAGAGGAGACCTTGCTTTGAGGAGGTCATATTCTAAAAACACGCAGACCCCTTGTGACCCCGCAGAGAGAGATCCCTCCTGCCGAGTCCTGGCTCAGTCTGGGCTGTCTATACCTCCACTGCACAGAGAGGATCCTCCTGCTTTTCAGGGTCCTCTCGGAGCTCAGGCTCCTGCGCTCACTCTGCATGCTCTCCTGCTTCCTGACACAGTCATGGCAGCTGTGAGATGCAGGCCTATACCCACCCCATGCTAAGCCTTCAATTCATGTGTGAAGTCGGCCAGCAGCCTCAGTTTTCTAGCGTAGAAAGCTTGGGACTCAGGCTGCCTTTGACACCAACTCTCCCTGTTCTCCCTTGGCTTTATCTATAGCCCGACAGTTCCCTCTAAACGGCCAAATGTCTGGGAGCACTTGCCCCTGAGCAGCAGCCATGTCATGTATTCCTTGTCACACCTGACAGGTGGAGGGACCAGCAGGGCATCATTTGCAAAAGAGAGGGGATTCCAAGCCTTGACATTTTCCTGGCCGGCTCAGCGGCAGCATTACTGACTTCATGAATGAGTGGCCATTGCTCTTTGTCTGGGATGAGTCATAGTGAAGGTGGGAATGAGGGTATCCACTCTCTGGGCGGCTCCCAGTGGCAGCCAGAGGCCAATCGGGGAAAACAGACAGAATGAGATAATGGATATGAAGTACTTTGTGGGCTGTAGGTCAGTGTATACGTCAAGGGTTATCATAGGAAGGGTATTCTGTATCTTTTCTTGTTTACCTCCTCTCTCTTGGCTTGGGAAAATGAATTTCTCTTCAGTGACTGTGAATGATCTAAAAGATTTCAGGTGCAGCCCCCTCGCTGAGTAGTAGGAGGGCAGGAAGTGAAGGCAGGGGTGGCGCCCAGTAGGGACTCTGGCGACATTAGAATGAATAAATGGAGAAAAACAGAAAGGTGCTTCCTGAGAGACACAGAGGAGGGTTTGAAAGCCTTCAAATCTCTATTAGGGTAGTTGAGTTTAGAAATAAACAACCCCTAAAAGAAAAGTTTAAACCCTTGAGGTAGACCACGCGTGACCATCCCCGGCCAGCGCTGCCTGAGCCCCTCAAGGTGCCCAGCACGTGCATGAAGTGCATCCCACAGCTCGTTTCATTAATCCTCCCAATCCCTCCAAAGATGAGGGTACTATTTCCAACTTTATCTCTATGTTTCACTACCTACAACTATTTTAAAGATGAGAAAACTAAGCGTGGAGAGGTTCATTAGCTCACCCAAGGTGTAGCAGGTCGAGAGGGGCAGAGACCACGGTGGACTTGGGCCCGCCTTTGAGCCCCAGGGACTGGCCTTCTGCTGCGGGGACTGCGGGGCCAGCAGAGGGTTCTCCTCAGCACTCATCATGTAACCGAATGCAATTCGTGGGCCCGACTCACAGTGGGGCCAAACAAACCGACGTGTTGGAGTGTGGAGCAGAGAAAGGTTTATTGCAGGACCATGCAAGGAGACAGGTGGCTCATGCCCCCCAAGCCCCAAACTCCCCTAAGCATTTCAGGAAAGCATTTTTAAAGGCCAGGTGAGGGAGAGGTGCGGTTGGTTGTTGCAGACTTCTTGGGGTCAGAATCCTTTGTTCTTGCAGCTGTCCATATAGGTCAGGTCATGACGAATCTGTAAACCTCTAACAAGACAAGTGTTATTCTCTGTTCTGCAACTTTTTCTTTCTATATGAATGGAAGTGTTACACCTTTAAAGGCCAGAGCCTTCAGAATGGGCTATTCTGTATATGTCAGGCTATAGGCAACATTCTTACATTCTTAACTGGAAGCAAAAGCAACAGAATGCAAAGTTTAAAGTAAAAGTAACAGATCTAATACAGAGTTAGACTTGTTCTTCCCTATTACAATTGCACCATCCCTGGACACAGTGATCAGCTCTGGGCTGTGTATTTTCGGGGAGTGTTAGATAAATAGAGTGAATTCATATGTCCACTGAGTGACTGCACAGGCATCTCGGGGTGTGCCACCTAGACCAGTTTCTCAGCAGTGGCGTTTTGACACTTGGGGCTGCATTGTTCTTTGTTGGGGGGCCGTCTTGCACACTGCAAGGTGTTTAGCGGCATCCCTGGCTTCCACCGACCGGATGCCACAGCGTGCTTTTCCCCAGTTGTGACGACAAACAATATCTTCAGACACTGCTAAGTGTCCCCTGGGGGATGACTCCTCACTGTCACCCCTGTTTGAGAACCACTGACTTAGAGAAATGAAGGCTCAGAAGAACACACGGCCATTAAATATTTTTAAAAGTCTCAGGGTGTGTGATCTTGCTAAGGACCCTGAACAGTCACTTGGGCTCAGAAGAGCTGGATCTCCTGAACTCTGGTGCATAGAGTTAGCTAGAAAGAGGGGAGGACTTCCCTGGATGGAAGACGGGAAGGCCGACACCTCTGAGTCATTCGTTGGACATTTCATGAAAGGTTTACGTTATCAGATAACCAGGAGATTCCGGCAGTAGTCTTTCCTTTGTCTCTGCTCAGGTCAGTATTTTCTTACTGTTCTTATTCAACACACATTTACTTAGTGTTTACCGTCTGTCATTACATGAAATGGGATTATTTCTTTCCAGGCCCAGGGCCTGGCACACAATAGATGCTCACTTAGGGCTTGTTGAACATGATCTGGAATCGATTAAGGATGACAATTGCCTGTGAAAATAACGTCATCTTGCAAGTGACGCTGCTGTGGGTCTCAGGGCTGCTAAGGTATCGTTTATCAGCGGGTGATGTGATATTCTGGTCATAGACACACTTATGGATCTATAATGAAATGCGGACAGTGGATTTTTGTCTGCTAACTTATTCGTCTCCTTAAGTGTCTAACTTCCTTCTGATGGCGCTCCTTTCTGTGGCAGGATTTAGTGAAAGAGATTCTGAGGAAAGCTTGCTAGCTTGGTCATAGGGATGGGGGCAGGGAGGGGAGGAAGGACAGTCGCTGTGAGGCCAGGAGGAGATGTCGTGGGCAGAGGGGGACCTCGGTGACAGACACTCAGGGGAGACGGCTCTGGAAGGGCCTTGAGAAGCAGTCAGAAGCCCAGGGATCAGAGGTAAAATCGTGTGAGCAGGCCCAGGCAAGGGACAAAGCAGGAACATTTCTAATTGTATTGCCTTTTTTTATAAGGAAATTTTATATCTATCTATATATAGAGATATTTAGCTATAAAAATTATGCATGATCATTGTAGGAGAAAAGAAGGAAAAGCATAGAAGAAAATAAGAATCCACTCCTATTTCAGCACCCCAGTGATAGCAGCTCTTCCCCTGCAGCCTTTTTTATACACATATGACTTCAAACTGTATTGTGAACCATTTCGCACGTCAGTAAAAGTTAAACATCCCTTCAGTGGCTGCAAAATACTTTATTGGGTATTTCATCACAGCTTATTTAACCTTTTGCTCGTTTCCTAATTTTTCTCAATTATAAATAATACTACAATTTGGAAAACTTCTGTGCTGAGAAGGGTCTGCATGAGGTCAGAGAGACATTGCCTCTAAATGGGATGTGCCGGTAGGAGTGGAGACAAGAGGGAAAGCAATGACATCCAGCTTCCAAAAATTGCCCACACTCAGCGATGTCCTGAGAGCACTGCTGTGAGGCTGAGCTGTCTCCTGTGGGGGCCTCAGTGGGGCACAGAGGGCAGGGTTCCTGTTGGCTGCATGCAGCTGGGCTCCCGGGAGGTGTGCAAAAAAGGCCATGCTTCCCAGCTGCCATGGTGGAGATCTGTTACATCCCATCAACATGGGATGTGCAACATGGGGACTGAGTCGGAGTGCGGTAAATATTGAGTGCTGTCCCAGCACCATGCTGGAAAGGATGCCCTCGCTGGCAGACAGGAGTGATCTTGTGCCCTTGTAGTATTACAGGTGTAACAGTGTTACAGGTGTGTGGCATAATAAAAAGCACATTTGTTTTTTGTCCTTGGTTCCGGACACCGAGCTCCCCAAACCCTTAGAATTTCCTGGTAAGAGTGTCTTTTGTGATTTGCAATGAGCTCCTTGGATCACACCCGAGCTTATGCTAATGAGGTGACTCTTGGCCCTAGGTGTGGAGGGAGACCCTAGAGCAGGGTCCCCAACCCCCGGGGCCGCAGACCAGTAACGGGTCCGTGGCCTGCTGGGAACCAGGCCGCACAGTGACAGGTGAATGGTGAGCGAGAAAATCTTCACCTGCCGCTCGCACGACGGCCTGCACCATCCCCCCCGCCCCCTGCCGCCACCGGTCTGTACAAAACCTGTCTTCCACGAAACTGGCCCCTGGCACCAAAAATGTTGGGGACTGCTGCCCTAGAAAGCCTCTGGATGGGGGCTGGACACCAGGAGAACCAACTCCGTGATTAGAGAGCTAGAGCTGTCAGTTTACCCCCCGGGATTCCTGGGAGAGGGGCTGGAGGTTGAGTTCAGTCACTTGGAGAATGATTTACTCAATCGTGCCCATATAATAAAACTTTAATAAAAACACTGAAACAACGAGGCTAAGAGAGCTTCCTGGTTGGTTAAGACATCGGTGTTCTAGGAGGGTGGCATGCCGATCCCAGAAGGAGAGGACATGGGAATCTGTGCCTGCCACCCCCCCATGCTTGCCTATGTATCTTCCATTTGGCTGTTTGTGAGTCGTAGCCTTTAAATAAAACCATGATGGTAGCACTTTCCTGAGTTCTAGGAGTCATTCTAGTGAATTATCAAAACTGCAGGGGGGTCATGGGAATCCCTCAAATTTACAGCCCATTGGGCAGATGTGCGTAGGGCCCCTGAGACTTGCAACTCATGTCTGACATGGGGGCAGTCTTGTGAGACCGGACCTTTGACTGTGGAGTCAGTGCTGATTCCAGGTGGATGGTGTCAGAATTGAATTGACTTGTTGGACACGCAGCTGGAGTCTGAGAATTTGTTGTTGTCAGCACTACACAGGTCATCCAGCCTCTCACTTAAGATCACCCCACTTGCTTTGCTCTGATTCTGTTCTCTCCAACCAAATTTTTGATAGTAATTTGGTTTCCCAAATAGACTTTCCCATGATGGATTGATCACGTTGACTGATCAACGCATGTTTGACAATTAAATAAATTGGACGGTGGTTTCTCAGTCTCTGGTGAATTTTGCTAGAGCGTAGTAATGTTACCGTGTAGGGTGACCATATCCCAGTTTTCCTGGAACTTTCCTGGTTTTAAAACGGAAAGAACTCTGCCTCAGGAACCCCCTCAGCCCTGAGAAAACTGAGACTCCTGGTCACCCTACTACCAGGACAAGAGCCTCCTGACAATCCAGGTTAAGCACCAGATTCTGGGACAACGGCCCAGTCCCACTGATACATGGTCATTCCCTCCACACGAGAAGCCACAGGCTGCGGGCGCTTGGGTGGGGCTCACCCAAGTGGGTCACTATTTTAACCAAAGCACATTTGAATGATAAATATCTAGAAAGCAGATCCAAGGCCCAAAGGCTGTCATTACAACCTTGTATACGAGTAAGACGTTGCTAAAAGCAGAGGAGTTCAGCTATGAAACTGGTCCAGGTCTGAGGCGTGGGTTTCGTGACAGTGTTCCCAGCACTGGCCATTGCTGTGGACCTCAGAGAGAACACCTAGAGCAGTGTTTAGTGAGCGTAACAGGATGGGGACTTGTTACAGGGCAGATCCTGGATGCTATTTCCCTGTATTCTGACTTAATATTTCCAGGGGTTAAGTCATGGATTCTGCAATTTTAATAAGATCCATCACTAACAGTGATTTTGTCCACAGTTTGAGAACCACGACCTCAAGTAAGTGAGAGAATGAGATGTTTCCATACACTCCCCGTCTCCATGTCCATGCAGTAACCATCTACATGATCTCCTATAAGGAGGCAGGAGAGGAGCTATTAAGCAAAGTGATTTTGGGGGCTGTATCTGTTTGCAAGTGGCACAAAGCCTTCTATCTGTTGGTTCTGCATTTAGAACGACTCTGCAGGGCCCCAGCTGTCCCTGGACCGCTAGGAAGGAGATCGCTGGAAGAAGGTGAGGGCAGAATCACAGCGAGCCCAGATCACATTGCTGTTGGGGCTTCATGTGTGAGGATCTTTCGTTTTCCTCTTCAAATCTCCTTGAATTCCTCCCAGGTACTTCAGGCTCTGCCTCTGCTCCACCAGCTCCCCAAAGCAGGTGCCAAGCGGCTTGCCAGGGGTAGCCTATTATCAGAGCAAAACAAACACCTTCTACCTGCAACCTGGCTGCTTCCGTGCGTGTGGCAAGTTTATGAGGCCGATGGGGCTTCAGAGGGACACACTTGAGTGCCTCTCCTCTTAGCCTGTGCGCTACAAATCAAATGACTTGTTTTCTCCCTAGTGCCTTTAAGATTGTTAATTGGCCACCCTTCTGGCAGGGGAGCAGTTGGGACTAATTTTCTCCATTTTATTAAAGAGGACAGCACAGCACCCCTGCCCTGAAGAAATGAGAACACCCCAGGTTTCCATCAGCAGTTGGGGTCAAACCAGGAGTCCGTTGTCTGTGGAGGAACCCACGCAGTGGATGAGGTGCTCAGAGTGGCTGCAATGTGAGTTTACAGTGCAGATGGGCCTGCCCTTACTCTCCTTGCTCCCTCCTCACTAGAGAGGAGCTGGGTTGGGCTTTGTGTCTCCACCCCTGTTGTGTGTTACCATTCTCTCCAGATCTCCCAGGCTCTCTGTCGCTGCCTGGGTCCCAGATTCATACCCGCTCCCCGGCAGAGTGATGAGTGGTACCTTTTCGTGTGTTTGTTTACAAATAGAAACACAGCAACGATTCCTGGAAAGAGCCCATCGATGCCTGATGGTGTCTAGCTCTTGGCTTTTTGGATTGGACGATGCTTTGTGTCTTTAATTCACAGAGTTGGCCTCCCTTGTTTCATTCTTCAGGGATCCTGTCCAGTCTGCTCAGCCTGTCAGTGAGGGGGTCCATCTGAGAGTCTGATCACTCCCTGGTGCCCCAGCTGCAGTCAGGAAGACGAGCAAATTAAGGAAGTGGGAACTGGGGGTAAAGGGACTACAAGACTCAAAATACAGACGAAAATGACAAAAGTGGGGAGAAAAAGGTAGAAACTAACTAGAGATAAGAGAAGAGACCCAAGTGAGAACAAGAGCAGAGAATCCCAAGTTAAGTTTTCCTTCTTGTACCCTAAACGTAGGAAAGACATTATCCAGACAGCCCTCACTTTGCATGGTCCCAGCATGCACGAGTCTCATCTGTTCATAGAGTTTAGTTAAATAATACTAGTCCCTCAATAATGTGCTTCAACCTGCAGTTACCACCATCTGTTAATTACAAGAAATTGTATAAAGCAGCCCTCCACAACTAACTACTAAGTAATAACAGACGCACATCATGACCAGTGACCAACCATGCCATGTCTTTCAAGTCTGGGGGGCCGACTAGTCACCTGGCGTCTCCCATCCTTCAGCTTATACACCATCAGCAAAGGTGTCCCTGTGCTGCCTCCTTGCCTCCCAGTGATTAACCTAGGTGCCTTTTTACAAAAGTGGATGATTGAAGGAGGGGATTGGCCAACAAAGATGAAATGCAGTGAAGAAACAAAAAGCGATAATGCTGGAAATGAAGACGTTATGACTAGAAGATGTGAAAATGGTGATGGCAAAGCAGCAGTAGAAGAGACCTAGGTCTATGGTATAAACCATGTGGGAAAAGGCCAATGAATACAAATGATCTCGTGGAGAGAGCAGTGAGTGGTGACTTGAAGCAGGATCTCAGTTCCCTTCCCAGGAATTAGAGCTGAGTAGCCTGGATGAAAACCAGGAATCCTAGGCCCCAGTCCACCAGGGGCTAGAGGCTAGAAGCAAAGTTCCCCTGGCTCTTGCCCCATATGAAAGCAAGAATGTTGCAAAGAGGCAAAACTGTAAAATCAGGTACAAAGTTTATAATTAGAGACACAGCGCAACATGTGGGAGAGCACAGAGAGAAACCGTTTGTTTATTTAAGACAGAAGCAAGGCAGAAATACACACCCGGAGAGAAAAGGTGTGGGCATCCTCTCTAATGAGGAGAAGTGCAGTAAAGAGACGGTTAAGTCATTTATACAGGGCAGTTCTTCTGGGTCTTTCTTTACCTTTGGCCAATTATCTCACTTCTTTTTCCACACCTGACCTCCCCTAGGACCCTCCCCAGTATGCGTGTGCATCACTTTGCCAAGATGGATTCCAGTGCAGAGGCCTATGGGAACGTTGACAGCACCCCTTATGGGGTGGTACCCCATCCCTTTTGACCCCTGAGGAGCCTTTCTGCATGTGTTGTTGGGGAGGTCTCCTTGACCTTAAGAATGAGAAGTATGTGGTCTCTTTATCTTTTATCCAAGCAGGACTCAGCTCCTCCTTGATCTTGTCATTATCTTTACCTTGGAGTACCTGTCCACAGGGAACAGGATCCAGCTGCGCGGCCTGCGGCCCTTCTATCTCCTACCTCACAAAGAACAGGAGAGTGACACCAGCAAAAAACTTGATGTTAAAGGAGCTCTAAGAGGTAGTTTGTGACATTGAAAGCATAAAGGATAAAAGGTCGGAAGCTGATCCAAACTTAGAAAGGACCATGACACTTTGCCAAGACACAGAAAAGATGCTCACTCAGTGTAGTAAGTTATATGACAAGGAGACAGCCACTGTTCCTCTTACTAAGTTTTTTACAAAGACATGCCACGCCCTGTCAATGTTTCTAATGTTTTAAATTACAGAGTGCTAAATAATATTCGTTCACTAGTTTTTCATTTCCCTATATGTGTATAACCACCAACAAAAGAGCTTTCAACGTTTGGATGAAATTTATAAAAAGTTGCTTAACGATCATAATTTTCTCAATGATTGTTAAGCTCATTTGCACGGTTTCAGCTGCCACTGTCATTTTTCCAGTCCAGCCTTAACGCTGCAAAGCAGGGAGTGATGCATATACTAAGATCACAGGTTATGGATGGCATAGGTAAAGCAAAGCTAATCATCACAATCGTAATTGTTTGTAAATTCTCAGTAATATGATCCTGTTTTTTGCAGGAAAAAAAGATGTGTGTGTGTGTGTGTGTGTGTGTGTGGTTGGGAAGTGGGCCTGTGGACTCCCCATTTGTGGAGTGGGGAAATTGTTACCGACCAGTGTTCTTGGCCTCTGTAATCAATAGACATTGATAAGATGACAGACAAGAGATTCGAGCAAGGCTTGACTGGGGCCTCTGCTGCAGCAGGGCGGAGCCAGAGCAAGTAACAGGTTCCCTTGCCAGCTTGCTCACTGGGGAGGGGTGGAGCTGATTCCTCATACGAGGTGAGGGTACGGGTGTGTCCAGGGGTCGGGCAGAGAGGTGCTTAGGTGGTCTGCCCATCCCTTTGGTGGTGTTGAGTGCAGGGGGCATGCGTAGTACCCTGCTTTTTCTCCCAACACTCTGTTTCTGCTCCTAGCTCTTAGAAGTGGCAGTTGGGTTTTTAGTCCTTTTGTATCTTATTGTCCATCATTTGCCCCAACTGCAGGTGCGTGCAGTCATGTTTAGTCCCTTATAGTTTCTTTGTATTCTGTTGCTTGAGGAGATGTTTGTCCAGGTTCAAGCACTGCAGCAAAGCGTCCCAGGTCCCAGGTCCCAGCTTGTCTCCAAATTACCATGAACCCCTTAATCCTCTCCTGAGATTTCTGCTCATTCCTGGGGTACAAACTGGTCCGGGGTCTTACATCTTTCGAATCTTCTTTGCTTCTGGGGCTCCATCTTTCTCAAGGGCAGCCCAGCCTCTGTTTACTGACATGCACCTGGCCCCTTCTTTCACTTCGCACCATGGAAGTCACCCACACTGGGCTTTTTTGAATTCAACAAGCTTTATTGAGGACTTGGGGGTCATGAAGAAGCCACCCAGGGGGGTGCGCAGCCATGTGCCATTTTACCCTTCTCTTGCGCTGTTTCTCCTTCCCTCTCCCTCACCCCTCTGGGAGCAGTGCCTTCCCTGCCCTAAGATATTTACATAAAGCAGCCTCTCCCTTGGCTCTCAGGGGTGGGATGGGATGGGACTCTCCCAACTTTTATCTACTTCAAGTTTCTATGCAAGTATCTTACCTATCAAAGCCAGTTATCTCCCTAAGAGTAATTCTGGTGCTAGCCGGTTAATGAAGTTTAATATACATCCGTGTATATAGTACACATAAGAAAGAAGAGAATTTTATACATGAAAATACCTTTCAACGGATACCTCTGGGTGGTGAGGAAGACAGATGACTCTTATTTTCTTCCTTTTGCTTTTCTACAGTGTACGTATTTTATAAAATGTGTACAATTTACTTATATTAAATTTTAATAAGAAAAAAAGTATCCAAACAGGCTGCGAGCAAAGTCCTGACAAAGGCAAGGACATGAGGGGCTCAGAAGGGGAGGGTACGTGCTTGGCAGGGGCAGAGAGCCACAGGCAAGTTCAGGGAGCCTGGGGCGGGGTTGGGGGTGCAGAAAGAGATGGGGCAGGGGAAGGACACAATGGAACAAAGAAATGGAAAAAGAATCAGCTCACACTTTAAGGTAACAGAATTTGGCTCCATTGTGTTCCAGCCTTAGGAAGTTGACTAATAATTACAAGGATAATTATAACAATTTTAGGTTCATCTGTGCACTGTTGTTTCATTATCCTCCGAATACTGTGCTTGTTCCTAACATCCTGCTACTACAAAAGAGGAAACCGAATGGATGCATCCTTAATTTCAGCTCTATTTTGTACTTGGCTCTGACACAATTCCGTCTTCAAACTGCCTGCATACTTTAAAATGAGAATTTCACTGCCCGACCCCACTACAGTCCATTCAATCTTGTAGTAGTTTAAAAGAATCAATCAGTTGGGACCAAAACGATCAATGTGTGTTCCCCCCTACGCTTACGCTCCATAGCCCCCACACCCCATCTCACTCTTGGGCTTTTCTTTTCCTTGCAAGTGGTGCCAGTGATACCTGAGACTTGGGGGCTGTTGTCACTAGTGTGCGGTTTTGTGCTTTTTTTTTTTTTTTTTTACTATTAATGAATACCATGCATTTATTAATAAAAAGTGCATAGTACAAGCCAGTACAAGCCCTTTATCCCAATCCAAGTACTCAGTAAATGATTATAATAAACGCTGGATGGCACAGACATGATTGGCTTGGCATGATTTAAAGTTTTAAAAATGGTAATTTTGTTTTTCTTGGGAGTTTTGATTCCAGCAGCTGGGCCCTGGAAATGGCAGGGATTCGTTGATGGGAAGGGGCCGGCAATGGAATGATGGTGATGGTGGAGGACAGTTGCACCCCTCCAGACCCACAGTCACTTAAGGGTTAATGGGCAGAGTGGGCAGTGAGCAACACGGCCATGAGTAGAGGTGACAGGAGTGCTGGTGGTGATCCCCTGGGACTCTTTGGGGCTGTGCTCACAGCCACTTCACCTTTGTTTCACTCACGTCCTTCCCATTCAAAATATAGACAAAACCCGACAAACCCTTCCTTCCTTGGCATCCTTTTTACTTTCCTCATTAAATTTCTTGGAAGAGAGATCCACACTTAACCAACTCTTACCCTCCTCCCGTTTGTTCCTCAAACCATCACAGCCTGGATGTGACCCCTCCACCCTGTGCTCTCCTGAAGTCGGGGCTGGGTCCTGTTTTCCAGTCTCCGTCCCACTCAGCTCATCGTAGTAACTGACATTGCTTTACGTTCTCCCCCAAACCTTCCTTCCAGCTCTCCCTGCCTCTTGATTAGTGGCTCTGACAACCCCTGGCCGCCTGACCTAGAAACTTTGGTGATACCCTCAACTCCTTCTTTGCCAACAGTGGAAATACCTACAGATGCCACCCTCTTGTTTGCATCTGTGGTGCTAATTCCTTGGTTGAACCTCACACACCCTTCATCTGAACTCTGATTTCTAAGGTAATTGCGTTGTGGTCGGAAACTGCAGTTTGGTTGATGATTCTTTGAAGTTTGTTCATGATGTTTCGTGGTGTATGTTTCATGATGGATGTGATAAGTTTTTACGAAGGTACCGTATATACATGGGAAAGAGTGTATATTCTTGAGTTTTGGGGTGCCATGTTTCCTAGCCTGCAGCAGATCAAGCTTGTTCAAATATTCCAAAGTCTTACTGATGTTCTGTCTACTGAGAGAGGTATGTTAAAATATCCCATTATGAACTTCCCTGGTGGCACAGTGGTTAAGAATCTGCCTGCCAATGAAGGGACATGAGTTCAATCCCTGGTCCAGGAAGATTCCACATGCTATGGAGCAACTAAGCCCGTGTGCCCCAACTACTGAGCCTGCTTGCTGCAACTACTGAAGCCCGCACGCCTAGAGCCCGTGCTCCACGACAAGAGAAGCCACGGCAATGAGAAGGCCACACACCACCGCAACTAGAGAAAACCTGTGTGCGGCAACAAAGACCCAAAGCAGCCAAAAAACAAATCAAAAAAAAAAAAAAGTCCCATTATGATGGTATATTTGTTGACTTACTTTTGTGGTTCTGTCAACTTTTACTCTATGTAATTTGAAGCTATGTTTTGAAGGGCATACAAGTCTGGAATTCTCAAGTCTTCTAGTGGGCTGTGCCTTCCATTTCTTTATCTTTGATGATAACTTTTGCCTTTAAGTCTGCTATAACGTCACTATGCCAGCTTTCCTTTTGTTAATATTTACCTGATCTATCTGTCCTTTCACATTTCCCCTTTTGGGGCCTTCTGTAGGTGGTGGTATAATGTAGAGGTTAAAAGTATGGACTCTAGGTGGATTTTGTTTGGGTTCGAATCACCGTTCTGTACAGTGGGAACTTAAATTCCAAACCTGTGTGAGTGTGGGCTGGCAGAATTTGAGTATTTCCCATCATCTTTAGGTGTTCTGTCCTGAAAGGGGCTTTAGGAAATGGAAGTTTCCGGGTGCAGCCTGCGCGATGGCTCAGCTCTAGGCCACGAGGATCGATCTAGTAAACAACAGAGACAGCGACCTGCCTTCATGGAGCTCGTGTGCTAACGGGGAGGGCAGAAAAGTAAAACCATTACTAAGTAAAGATAGAGTAACAAAGAGTGATTGGTGCTGGACATGGAGCTCGTGTGCTAACGGAGAGGGCAGAAAAGTAAAACCATGACTAAGTAAAGATAGAGTAACAAAGAGTGATTGGTGCTCAAGAGAAAAACAAAGCAGGAACAGGGACAGAAGCATGCCAGGACCAACTTTAAAGAGATTGGCTACAGGAGGTCTTACTAAGAATGTCACCTGAGCAAACACCTGAGGAGGTGAGGGCAGGTGTGTGGAGAGCGGGGGTCACAGCAAGCTACTGCTTGAAAACTCCTTAGCACGTGCCTCTCCTTGACAGAGGAAGATTTTTCTGGGAACAGACGTCCTAGGTGTTGTGAGAACACAGCGCAGCCACATTCAGTGTTCTGGCCCGTCGCTGCCCGTGGCCCTGGCAGGGAGGCCTCCACGTATGTGGCGTGTCTGTCTGTCCCTGGTGGGGCGACAGATGCTAAGCTCCCGGTGTCAGCCCCTCCTTCTCACATACAGATTCTCTTTCCTTCTACACAATTTCTTCCACTGCATTAGTCAGAGCCTTGTGTTTGTTTCAGTAAACAAATCCGTCATGAACGTGGTATGACTTGGCCCTTCACACTGGTTGGTGATGAGCATGCAGTTTCTTAAGCCACAGACTTATAAACATGGCCTGGCTGCCTTGCAGAGAACAGGCTGGTCCTCCTTAGACATTTCTCCAAGCAGAGCCAGCCAGCTGCTTTGCCGTCCCCTTATTTCACTCCCCATCAGAGGGGCCCCAGCACCACTCAGGAGCACAATGTGAACATGGGAGGACATTTCTGCTGCAGGTCCTGGGCTTAGGAGCAGCCAGATGACCAGGTGGGGTCTGTGGAGAACGTCCTGGGTCTCCCAGCTGAGGCCAGGATGCACAGGCGGGACGGGCTTCCCTGGGGCTGCCCTTCTCTGTCCTTCGGGGCAGCCCGGGGGCCGGATGCTCCTTGACGAGCATCCTTTGCTCAACTGGGCGCTGCTTTGGCAGCAGAAAGAAGCAGCCACTCTACTCCAGTCATACTCTTGACCTGCAGTGGAGGGTCAGCTAAGTGACGCCCATCCTTCCAGCCCCAGGCAGCCTGGGTCATGCTGGACTTGGAGTAGGCAAGCACCTTCCCACCTGAGTCCCCTAACCAGGGATCTCCACCCCTGCAGGGCCTGGGGGGGTCCAGCGTACGCTGACCTACCACGTGGCCAAAGTTTATCTGTAGAATTTGTGTAACGTTAAAATTCATGGGAGACTAACACACCACTGTAAAGCAGTTATACTCCAATAACAGTTATATAAAATAAATGTTTATATATATATATATATATATATATAGTAAAGAAAAAGAAATTCACGGGGGCTTTTCTTTCTCCTCGACAGACCCCTGTGTTTTGCTATAATAATAGTGTTTTCCCTAAAGTGTGGTGGGCAGAAATCTAGGCTCCAGAAGGTGTGGCCAGTGGCTCCTGGCTCCTTGGGAGTGTGTGCCCCATCCTAGAAGCACAGCTGGTGGGAAGAAGCAGGCCCGGGAGTTAGGGGGCCCAGAGTCTGGCCCTGGCTCTGCCACACACGCCACAGGCATTGCCCGGGCAGCCGGTCCGTCTCCGTGTCTGGCCTTCTGTCTGCTCCTCCATAAAACAGGAGGGTCAGGACTTCCCTGGTGGCACAGTGGTTAAGAACCCGCCTGCCAGTGCAGGTGACATGGGTTCGAGCCCTGGTCCGGGAAGATCCCCCATGCCGCGGAGCAACTAAGCCTGTGCACCACAACTACTGAGCCTGCGCTCTAGAGCCCGCGAGCCACAACTACTGAGCCCGTGTGCCACAGCTACTGAAGCCCGCACGCCTAGGGCCCGTGCTCCGCAACAAGAGAAGCCACTGCAATGAGAAGCCCGTGCACCGCAAAGAAGAGTAGCCCCCACTCGCCGCAACTAGAGAAAGCCCGCGCTCAGCAACGAAGACCCAACGTGGCCAAAAATAAATAAATTTATTAAAAAAACAGGAGGGTCAGACAAAGGGTTCCCCTCCCCCTGGTTGTCTGCAGCTTGAGCGTCAGGGCCCCACCACTCTACAGCACTTGGTTGCATTCTTTTAATTTGGGGAAAATCTTCCAACAGGATCAAACATTTTCTGTTTGTTTTTAGCCCAGTAATGGCGTTTTTAGTGGAGTCTGTGGAAAATGGCTTTAGTTACTTGTAAATGGTGATTGGGAAAAATAATATTCTCTTACTATTTTTAAAGCCTCAGTTCTGGCAAACCCCGCGTCAGTGTCACATCATGTGTGAGCACGCGTCTGCCTGAGATCTAAAGTGATGGATCCAAATCCCCTTCCTCCAAAAAGCACCCAGCACATGACTCATGTTCACCAGCCTCTGGCCCTATGGGAAACAGGAGTGAGAACCAAGGGTCTGCCCTGGAGGCACAGAGTGGAGAAGACTTGCCAGGGCTTGAATGGGGCTGGTCTTGGAGCCCCTGGCAGGCGCGAGCGGCTCCTGAGTCCTGCCTGATACCCGTTCTCTAAGCGCAGGAATGGAAGCCGTGTCACTGAAGTGCTCTTGGTATAATGAGGTCATGTATGTGGGAGCCCTTGCAAATTGCTTAGTGCCTTATAAACATTAAGCTCCAATATCAGTAGACCTCTATGTAGAACATGAGGCATCTGTGTTGCTATCTTGATAACCTATAAAAAAAACTTCCTTCCATCCCCCAGCAACCACTTCTATTTGTTCTGTTTGCATTCGCATGCAAATTAGTCTTTTCCTCTTCAAAGGAGTCAGTTTAACCAGGGCATTAAGTATAATTAAGTAGACATGCATTAAAATCATGCCGGCAGAAAAACAAAAAAGCGGGCCACCTGGTAGGATGTACTGCCGCTCAGAGGATGCAGGACCACTCAGGTTTACGGCTGAAGCGGGACCGTGGTGTGGTCCAGTTTCAGGGATCCTGGTTTGTGAGCAGCCAGAGAAAAGTGGCTTCCTTGCCCTAAGGCGTTGGCTTGTCTAAGATATTTAGTTGAAATCAGTGTTTTGCATATTTGATCAGAAGATGTGAACAAATGGGATGATGTGGCCTTCTCACGTAGCTACCACCAGCTTCCTCTAAATGACTGTCGCCAGGTGTCGCCCTGGCCAGACTGAACCGTTGATCGTGGCAAATGAAGCTGCAGGCAGTTAAGTATATAACTGTTAGCCATTCAAGTGAAATTCCATAGAAAGTACATCATAAAGCTGGGTATTCGGCAGAAGTCCTGGCAAAAGAAGACTGTTTGTAAATAGTCTTTCATTCACTTTTGGTTCGCATCTGGCCCTTGTGTGCCAATCGCTGATCAGGTGTTAAGTTTCTACGTGGTCTTGAGCTCACGTGGTCTTCACGGGTATGGGTTTCTGACTGAGTAAGCTGGGTTTTGTGCCCTTGGTTTTAATGGGGGTCTGGGGTCCTCGGGAAAGGGGAGCAGTAGGGCACAGAAGAGGGGCTGGAGGAACCTCTGGACACAGATGCCCTTGCCCAGAGTAGTGGGACAGAGTGAGGCTGGGGGTCAGAGGGCAAGGTTAATCCATCAACAGCGGTCCAGGCAAGCTTGGTGCCAAGGTGCCCTGCAGTGGGTGGTATGTGGCAATGTGGGGCCACTGTCCTTCCTCCCCCTCAGGCTGTCTCGAGCTGTAGTGGCCACGTGGAGCTCAGGGAAGTGAACAAGATTGGTCCTGTGGGGTACTGAGCATGCCACCAAAGATGTCCCAAGGGCAGTGCCTAGTGGCAAAGCTGGAAAGATGGGTCAGTAGACAAGGTCAGCAGAGGGAATGTCTGGGCTTAGCGACAAAGGCCAGGGTGGAAGCAACAGAACGGGAGTGAGAGAACCCAGGGCGTTGGAACAAATGTTAGGGCCCTGGAGAGACTCCTTGTGGTCTGGAGCAAAGCCACAGGACTGAAGCTTCCAGAGAGCCTGCAGCATTGGGCTCGGGTGGAGAGGAAGCCATTAGGGACACTGAGCTGCTTTGGACAGTTCCAGGGGGTGCAGACCATGAGTCACTGCAGGGTGAGTCCAGAGCCCTCGGATTCCCAGCAGCCTCACGTCAGAGCCTGGAGACCTGGGACGCAGGAGCTGGCCCTTGGGGTGGCTCCGAGGGCTGAGCAGGGCACCCAGCCCCAGCCCTGACCGTGAATGGCGATTGGAGTGATGGGCAGATCAACAAGCAAACGAGGATTATCAGTACGGTGAACTATTGCTTAGCAGTGAGAAGGGACAGCTCTGGCGCTTGCAACAACACAGGTGAGTCTCGGGATGATC
Source organism: Monodon monoceros (assembly GCF_005190385.1). Classification (NCBI taxonomy): domain Eukaryota; kingdom Metazoa; phylum Chordata; class Mammalia; order Artiodactyla; family Monodontidae; genus Monodon; species Monodon monoceros. The sequence continues at coordinate 964,026 of NW_021703781.1, forward strand.
AGTCTGAGAGAGAAGCCGAACACAAGAGGACACACTGTACCATTCCACTTAGGGAAAATTCTAGAAAATTCAAATGCCACTTTAGAGACAGAAGCAGGTTAGTGGTTGCCTGAGGTGAGGGGCGGAGAGGGGCTGGACAGTGACGGGGCAGGAGGGAATGTTCTGGCGTGAGACGGTGCAGTCTGTGTCTTGGCTAAGACCGTGGTGTCAAAGCTCATTAAATTATACACTTTAAATGAACACAGCTTACTGTACATGGATTATATCTTTAAAGAGTTGACTAATTTTTTTAAGTTTAAAAATGTTACCAAATGTCCTAATTAATGCTGGTGGACACTCATTGCCTCCATCAAGCCTAAACCCAGAGTTGTACCCAGACCAACAACACTGGTCTGACAATAACCACCGTAGATCTGACTACGCCTCGCGCTGCACCCGCCCTGCCATGTGACTGCAGTCAGTCCGTGTGACAGCCCTCGGACGTGGTATCTGACACTCTGCTCTTGCAGCCCTGTCTACCCTCTGCCCTGGCATTCCTGGTGTAGCTCACGTCCAGCCTTGTGGCCGGAGCCCCTTGGACCAGGGTGCACCCGGCTATAGGGCTCAGGCATGTGCCCCGGGGCAGCCTGGTACAGCCCGGTCTCTGCAGGGCACCGAGAAGGGTGTGGGTGACGTGGACAGGAACAGATGCCGAACGGACTGAGCTTCCTTCTCTGAGCCGGCAGCTGCCTTGACAAAGGGGTCCGGGAGGTGCTGAAAGATGGGGAAGCATGACCGTGGCATGTGTGGGCTCCCTGGACAGTCCTCACCTTACAGGATGCTCTCTGGCCCATTTTCAATGGAAAAGTATATTTAAAGTGGCCGCCATCCCGCAGACACTCATTAAACACTAGCATAAGACAATTGAAAAAGACAGAGAACCAGGCAGTTGAGGTTTAGACTCAGAGCGCCGGGGAACTAAAAATGATTCTCCAAGAAGCCTGGGCTAGCAAGCATGGAGGTAACTTAGTAGTAAAAGTGGTGTTTATCTTGATGTGAAAGCAAAAATGGTTCTAGGGCTTCCCTGGTGGCGCAGCGGTTGAGAGTCCGCCTGCCGATGCAGGGGACACGGGTTCGTGCCCCGGTCCGGAAAGATCCCACACACCGCGGAGCGGTTGGGCCCATGAGCCATGGCCGCTGAGCCTGCGCGTCCGGAGCCTGTGCTCCGCAACGGGAGAGGCCACGACAGTGGGAGACCCGCGTACCGCAAAAAACAACAACAACAACAACAGCAAAAATGGTTCTAATTGTCCCATTAAAGGATCGCCCCATTTGGTCAAAGGAAGAAACATCTTCCTGTCATTCATTCTATTGGGGAAGCGTTGTTAAGACTCCTTTTAAGTGACCGAATAACATAATGGACAAAGTGGTGCACAAAGGATCCAGACACTGTCATACGGCCACTTACAGCAAACCTTGATAAAAGGTTAAGCTTCTTTTCTTATAAGGTCATGAGCACAAATTAAAAGGTAAGCCTGTGCTCCGTGCCCTCTCCAACCCTGAGGGCCTCTGCTGGGCTCCAGCTGGAGTTTTCTCCTAGAGTCAGATTATTCTTCGGAGGCCATGCAGCTCCTGTCTCCCGGGAGGCTGACTCCGGCGAAAGCAATCGGATGGGCTGCCCCTCACCCTTCCCTGGAGAGAGAGTCTCCTCGCTCAGCTGAACCAAGGTCTGGCTGCCCTGGCTCATCCGTGGTGGCTGGGCAAGGGGTGCTTTTATTGGACCTATTAGCTCTGAGCCCAGGGATCAGAACACAGCTGTCACATCATGGGGACCCCCTGGCACAGAGGCTCCTCCCACTCAGAGGCCAGCCCAGTGGGCCCTTGGTCCCCAGACTTCCTTGTCATCCTCTCACTGCGATTGTCAGTGATTATTACCTGGAGGAGCTGTAATACAAAGGTAGCGCTGGGGACCCATTCCTAGGGATTCCGACTTAATTGGCCCGAGGAGGAGAACCAGTACCAGGAAATTTCAGTGTGCAGCCGGGGCTGAGAGCCGGGCCAAAGATGAAGGCCTAACCGCCTCCTCCACCCGCTACGAGGCTGACGGTCCTTAATACAAGTAAGAGTAGGACGCTGGGGAAGAAATGCTGTAAAGTCACAACCAATTTCTTCTTCTCCTCCCAGAAAAGGGAATAAACTCTGTTGGTGTTCACGAGTCACTTTCTTCTCTAAAAGGAAAAAGCACAATATTATATTTACAACATAAATCTATCCATCCATTCATTCACCCACCCACCCATCCATCCTTCCACCC
>NW_021703781.1:966328-994774 GCF_005190385.1 Monodon monoceros
ACCCACCCATCCACCCACCTGTCCATCTATTCATCTATCCACCCACCCATCCACTTACCTACCCACCCATGCATTCATCCATCCATCCACCCATCCCTTCATCCATCTACCCATTTATCTATCCTTCCGTCTCACCCATATACACTGTGTATCCAAAGCTGCGCTGAAGGTGAAGGGAGAAGACTGGGCAAAACATGGGGTGGGGGTCTAGAGGCCTTGTGTTTCTCCTGATTCTGCACACCCTAGACAGTTGGCTTTAGGTAAGTCCCTTAATGAAGCTGGGGCACAGGCCATCTGATCAATAAGAACACTGGACAAAAACAGCTTAAAGTAGCTCTATTTCTAGAGGTCTGTGGATTTATAAGTCATGGGCTCTGTCGTAGAAACATTTACCACATGGTTGGAGATACAAGAAACATAAATACAACCAAAAAATAGGGTGTCAAGGACCACATGCATCTCACTTAAGACAGAGATTCAGGGCAGAGTCCCTGCTGGCACTGCTGCTAACGGCTTTCCTCCAAGTTCTAGGGGTATTTTCACGCACGAAGGTGAAAAAAGAGCTGAAGAGCTCTTCTGAAGAGCTGGCACAGCAGAGGGCATGATTTGAGTTGCTTTTGCAAGGGTGGTCATAAGCTTGTGCTGTTAACAGAATGTATCTAAACTCTGGAAACAAGGCCAAGAGGCCTGCGTGTGTTTCCAGTGTCGCCTGGAGGCTTTGTTTTATAGGCCTACCCAAGGCTTAGCCGCATTTTTAGGAGGACGGACCATTGTTTGACTCTGTTATTTACTATTAGTTAAGGGCTCAGACTCTGTGAAGTTCCATGTTACATTCTAGGTATTTGTCCAGTGGAGTCGAAATGATTCCCTGTTCAGTGAAAAGAGAGAACCACCAATTTATTGCCCTGCAGGACCTTAGGCAGATTTGTCTGAACCATTAAAGATCTATTTTAGTGAGTCTTCCTCCATGCACTATATAAATTCTCATACTTCAAATGCCATTTGAACCAGCGTTACCGACTTCCTGGCTCCCTCCCTAATTGATGGGCTTAATACAATCTTGGGCGTGTGTTCATTCTGTTGAGAGCCACGTTTTCAATTCTCTTCAAAATTTCCCTGGGATAGCACTGACCCAGCCCTTCTCCCCCGACCCAGTGCCCTCCTGAGGGGAGTGTGCAGGACAGGGTCTCAGCTGACAGGAGAGGAGGCGCCCTGCAAGGTGTCCTGGCCCACCTGGACTGAGCCCCCAGCACCCGCCTGTGACCCTACCTCCGGCCTCTCTCAGAAGTGTGGCTTTGCACTGGTCATCAAACAGGGACAGGGACTGGGGGACCAGGCTGCCTGGGACAAGCTGGGCCGCTCCTCTGTTCCCTAACCTCAGTAGCCCCACCCTGGAGACTCTGGGGGCTGGTCACCAGGAGGCAGGGGAAGCGCTTGGCACTCACATTGCCGTCCGTCCTGGCTCCCGGGTGGTTGGAAGGTGCGTCCATAAAGAGGCCAGGGTGGGCATTTCAAGTTCATTGAGCTTATTGACTAGGGGAGTCTCACCCAGGAAGTTCAAAGCCCAGGGCAATGCACTGAGTGCACCCCACCCCCATCAACTGACTTATACATTGATTTGGCCACAAGGTTACACAAGCAATAGCGGAGACGGTGGGAGTAAAACTTACTGAAGGCAGTTTGGTAGCTCGGGGTGAGGGGCGCGACCGCGTTCTGGGGACTTGTGCCAGTAACTCTGCTCCTACGAAGCTACGTGAAGACAAAGAATGCTGTGGGAAGATAGACATTGGAGTTACAAAATCGGGTCAAGCCTAAATGGTCAACAATAGGGAGCTAGTTAAATAAAGAATACAGAGCCATAAAGTGGAGTAACACGTAGCCACTAAAAGATAATAATTTCAGTAAAAAGATAAATACTGCCATTAAAAAAAGCCCATCAAAAAAAAAAAAAAAAAAGCCCATCAGAAAAATTCTCTCTGTCTCTCCCTCTCCCTCTCGCTCTCTCATGATCCCAATCTCCTAAAGAGAGTTTAAATGTGCATGAAAAGATGAATGGAAAAGAGAAGCCAAGCAGCTGTCTCTAGCTGGTAAGAACACAGATGATCTCTGCTTTCTCATCTGCATTTTTACATCTCTAACATGAGCACATCTTCAATTTGTAACAGCAACGAACGGGGGAGGGTCTTTGTTCCACCTGCAGCAGGCCCTCCCTCTGTATCTGGTGGCTGTTTCGTCTGTGTGCAGCGGGCAGAGGCAACGCTAGTTTGCAGAACTCTTACGACACCAGCCTGGCTGTGTCCAGCGACCCCGCCCTTTGCCGGCCTCTGGCCGCATTGACCCCTGATCATGAACTAGATCCTCAGATTCTGTAACCGCTGCCACGCAAACAGTGATGCCACACGTACATTTCAGACGGAGAACAAGGCCCAGTGTCTTCCTTCGAGCTTCCTCCATCCAGTGTCCCCAGGTAGCGGTCCTTTCCCAGCTCCTTGTCAGTTCCTGCCGCAGGGGTACGCTTGTGCTTCCAGATCTTTCCTCTCGCTCATCTGGTCCTCTGATCTCCCCTGGGCTGTCGCCCTCACCACTCAGGCCCAAGGCCGGAATCTGCGGAGAAAAAGCTTTGACCTCCCCGTGCCCGACAATTCGTGTTACACAAACAAACAGAACAGCTCTCTTGGTTGCTGAGTCTGCAGTGTCTGTGTTTAGGTCAATGGTCCCTTTACAGTTTTCTCCAGGAACAGTGATTGGAACCTTCTTCAGTCAGGTTGTTTTCTAGAACAAAGGAACAGTCTAAAACCCATTCAACCTCCATAACAGATGAACCAAAGTCAGAGAGAGATCATAGTAACAGGAACAATTTAAGCAGTTCCTGGGTATCAGGCTAAATGCTTCACACAATTACTTCATTGTACCAGGTAATAAAGGAACATCACCTCCATTTTCCAGATGAGCTGAGGTTTAGTCATTTGCCCAACGTTGTAAGTTAGCTGGTGGCAGGGCAGGACTTTGCCCCTGGCTGTATACTCTCAACCCCACACCATGCTGGTGCCTGGTCGTGATATCTCACCAGGAGACTCGGGGATGACGGAGGCTCCCCAGTGCTGCCAGGTATGACGTTAAGTCACCAGAGACGTTCCCACCCTTCGCGGCCCAGCTCCGGGGCTACCTCCGAGTGTCAGGGGACAGTCCTTCTGAATCTAGCGAGAGCCGTGAGGCTCCAAAGGGGCAGGGGCCCCCTCGCCTCCTCCTCCCTGTGTTTCTGCCTGGGCTTCTGGAAAGCAGAGCCTGAGACAAGTCCTTGGTGACCCCAGCGGGGCAGGCGAGGAGGGGATGTGAGCGGGAAGGAGGGAAGGCCGCCTGGGTCGCGCCGTCCGGCTCTGCTGCTCGTGCTGTGACCCTGTGGGACTGCCTCTCAACTGCCCACCTTGTGTTTTGCGTGTGTGTCGGGGGGTTCCCTGGACCACTCCTCTCCTGGGCAGGCTGCTGGCCTAAGTGGACCCAGAAGATTCAGGCAGAGCACAGAGCCATTGGGTCCTGCTGTACAATCTCTCTTCTCTAGGATGTGCACTTCCTTCCGAGAAAACACCCTCCTACCCCCAGGGACAGGGTCACCCTCTGTCTGCAGCAGGTTGGGCACATCCGCCAGCCCCTGTAGCCAGGTCGTTTGCCTTAGATGCTCCACGTGTGGGACATTAAGGGCAGTCCGGTGAGCCCTGCTCAGCTGGGGTGTCCCCAGGCCCCAGGCCTCGGTTCCTGACTTAGGTGAGCAGCTGCTCAGAAGAGAGCATATTCATCTCCACCCAACACACAGTTCACTTCCTCTTCACCCAAAGCAGCAAAGGCTGGGGAGACAGCCCTGCCCCCATCACCCCGTTCACAGCTGCTTCACCAGATCCGCCTCTCAGGTTCCCTGCCTGAAACGTCTGCTTCCGGTGGATGGTTTGCCACCAACTCCTGAAGGTCCTACCCCTCACCTGCTTGCAGTTTTGAGAAGTTTCTTCCAGCCCACCTGTCATTTAGACCCTTGGTTTTGACCGGGGCTTCCTATGCCGGGTGTAGAACACTTTCTTCTGGGTTTCCTGATGGAACACAGCTACGAGGTGAATCTCAATTTTCATATTTGTGTGATTAGACCTGAGGCTCTCACTGCGCCATCCTGGACCCCAGCACTGCTCGGTGCTGTGTACTGCAGGCAGTCGTTTGTGAGTCCAGTTCGTTCCCCCTGTGGCAGCGGGGGATTGGGGGGAGGGGCTGGGAGGGACACAGGGTGTCATGAATCCATGAACCTCCTGGAGATTAATGCGAGGAGAGGGAAGCAGACCCCCATCCCCACCGCCTGCCCCTCCTGGGCAAGGCATCTCTAGGTGGCAGGTGCCCTCGGGACAGGGGGTCCTGCCGGTCACACGTGGATGCCCAAGCCGGTTCTCGCGGCTGACTGAAAAAGTGAACAAAATGTCGTGATCCGAGCACGGGTTGCTAAAGCATTTCCAGACACAAGGCAGAATGTAAGGAAGGTAGATTTTATTAAAGAGAAGGGTCTCTGCCAGAACGGCAGGCCGACTTCCTGGTAGTCGGCGAAAGTCGACACTGAGCGTGGGTTGCTTGTCTGTTTTTATAGCCAGGGAAGCTGCAAGTCATCTGCTGACTGAGCAGGGTATGTGTACTTTCAGTGTGCTGAGCGGGAGAAAACCGGAGCAAATGTCTTTCCTTATATGGGATGGGAAAGGGGCAGGGCATGCTGCTTGGGAGGGCTCTGGGACATGGCAATGGTCCCATTGTGACAGAGTGATGGGAGTCCTGTAACTCTTTGCTCCGGCAATTTTGGCCTTTTGAGTTTATCTTTTTTTTTTTTTTTTTTTTTTGCGGTACGCGGGCCTTTTACTGTTGTGGCCTCTCCCGTTGTGGAGCACAGGCTCCGGACGCGCAGGCTCAGCGGCCATGGCTCACGGGCCCAGCCGCTCCGCGGCATGTGGGATCCTCCCGGACCGGGGCACAAACCCGTGTCCCCTGCATCGGCAGGTGGACTCTCAACCACTGCGCCACCAGGGAAGCCCTTGAGTTTATCTTTTTCTTCGTCCTTGGAGCACACCACACAAGACTTTTCCGGCAGCTGCACTGTGCTCTTTGCAGGGCTCCCCTCAGCTCCATGGAAGCTGGAATAAGGGAGGTGTTCCCTTATTTTCAAATGTCAGTGATCACAGATATTGATCAAGTGTATGCGTGCGCTGCTCTGCGACTTCCGGGTATTAACGCAGCTACACCTTACAGGTGTGTGTCGTTAGCACCTCTAGCCACAGGTGAGAGAGCTGCTGCCCCGACAGGTGAGGGCACTTGGCTGCGGGAACCACTGAGAAGGGGCGGAGTGGGGCCCGGGCCCCATGCAGCTCGGCCCGAGCCTGTTTGCCTCGCACTGCCACCAACTGTCCTTAGAAACATCCTTATTGCCAATCTTTCTGTCTAACCTCTCCTGGCTGAGCTGGCCTGGCTGAGACGCGGGCAAACCAATCACTGAGACCGTGAGAAGGAGACAAAGAGTGACGTGGAGTACCTTGAGTGCAGGGGCTGTGTCTCATCACTCCCTTTTTAATTTTAATTTTTAATGGTGATAAAATACACATAACATGAAAGCCACCATTTTAACCGTTCTCTAAGTGTAGGTCCAGTGGCTGGAAGAATATTCACCCTGCTGTGCAACCATCACCACCATCCGTTCCCAGAACACTTTCATTTTGCAAAACTGAAACTCTGTGCCTATTACCCAATCACTCCCCCATTTCCCCCTCCCCCAGTCCCAGCCCTGCTCTCAGTACCTCTCTATAAATAGAATCGTACAGTATTTGTTCTTCTGTGACCAGCTTATTTCACTGAGCATCGTGTCCTCAAGATCTACCCATGTTGTAGCCTGTGTCAGAGTTTCCTTCCTTTTTAAGGCTGAATAATACTCCATTGTACGGATGGACCTCATTTGGTTTATCCGTTAGTCAGTTGGTGGACACTTGGGTTCTTCCACCCTTTGGCTATTGTGAATAATGCTGCTATAAACATGAGTGTACAAACATCTGTTCAAGTCCCTGGGTTCAATTATTTTGGGTATATTCCCAGAAGTGTGATTGCTGGATCATATGGTAGTTCAATGTTTAATTTTTTGAGGAGCCTCCATACTGTTTTCCACAGTAGCTGCACCAATGTACGTTCCCACTAACAGTGTATAAAGGTTTCAATTTATCCACATCTTTGCCAATGCTTGTTATTTATTGCGCTGTTGATTTTTTTTTTAATAATAGCCATCCTAATGGGTGTAAGTTTGTGTCCTACAATTTTTGAGTTCCTTGTGACCCTCTAGCATGGTACAAGCTTACATTTGTAGGAAAATCTGTGATTTTCAAATTACACATGTATTGCCTACAGTTTTCACTACTTTACATGTGAAGTTGTGGGGAAGATGTGATTCCCACCTCACTGGTGAGGAAACCGAAGCTGAGACAGATGACTTATCTGAGATGAGAAGGCTTGTGCGTGACGGTGGCAGGACCAGCACCCAGCACTGCAGCTGCCCTGGCCGGCCGGCGAGGAGGACACTTCCCACGTGCCGGGCAGGGTCCAGCCCTGGGCTCTGCAAGGTAGTGTCCTCACTTTACCAACAAGGCAGCAGAAAGGGAGGCTGGAAGGAGTCCCCCGCCACGCAGCCTGGGAGGGTGCCCCTGCAGCCCCGGGCCCTGGGCCACAACCTGCTCCCTTCCCGAGCTCAGAGCTGGCTTCTGAGAGTGAAGGGGGATAAAGAAAAGCAAGAGGTCCTGACTCGACAGCAGCAAAAAGTGCTGGGGAGGGCTTCGCTGGTGGCGCGGTGGTTGAGAGTCCGCCTGCCGATGCAGGGGACGCGGGCTCGTGCCCCGGTCCGGGAAGATCCCACGTGCCGCGGAGCGGCTGGGCCCGTGAGCCATGGCCGCTGAGCCTGCGTGTCCGGAGCCTGTGCTCCGCAACGGGGGAGGCCGCGGCAGTGAGAGGCCCGCGTACTGCAAAAAAAAAAAAAAAAAAAAAAAAAATAGTGCTGGGGAAAGTAGGGCCCTTGGGTCGGGGGATACCTGGTTCCTATTAGCTACGTACCAGCTGTCTGTCTTGGAAAGAAGAAGTATAACCTCTGGTCTCGTGTTCCTCATGTTCAAGACAGGGATGGCAGTGGCAAAGCCCATGGGTGTTCGGAGGACCCACAGTGCCTCTCCCAGCCCAGGGTGGCTCAAGGCCAGGCCAGCGAGCATCCCTCCCCTCCCAGGGCCTGAGCATCCCCCCCCTCCCAGGGCCTGAGCATCCCTCCCCTCCCAGGGCCTGAGCAGCCCCGGCAGGTCTGCCCCACACCAGCAAGCAGCAGCTGTCCTGTTCTCTGTGGTCCAGGCCGGGAAGGGAGAAGGGACCTGTGAGAGGAGTGATTTAGCAGGCCAGCGGCCGTACTCTGAGTGTCACCGGGCCAGCCCCCATCAGGCAGCGCCAGCCGCTTTCCAGAGCCCTATAAATAGTTGCAAGGGTGACACTGCAGAGGCCTCCGCCTTGGAAACTCTCTGCAAAGGACACTGGAGCGCCAGGAAAGTTCATTCATATTCTAGGCAGGAATAGGATTTATGTTATTGAAAATAAAGATTTTATGTATTTGTACATATCTATCCATGGACGTGCCTACAAATACAATTTACAGTGACCGTCCGGGGGTCTGATCCCCACAGCTCAGTCAGCACCTAGTCTGTATGGGGTTATTCACAGGATCTGGGGACCAACCGTGAGCCCCTCTGAAATATAATCCTTGCCTGTCAGAGGCTTTCAGAGCTCAGCTCACTCTACCGTGGAATGATGGTGTTCCTTTAGCACGCCTGTTAAGAAATTCTTATGCTAGCAACGTGCACTGCCCTGAAGTGTTTCATGGAAATTAGATTTCGGGAGAACAAAATAGCACAGAGCTCAGAGGCTGCAAGAGGCGGGATCCCTCTTTGTTCCTCATTTGCCCAGTAATTAATTTCCTCCACAGCACAATTTGAAGGAAAAGATTGTGTTCATTAATTTATCTTCCACCTGTTCCCAAGGTTGATTTTGAATGCTTTTTACCAGGAGACTTTGTATCCAGTAGGGAGATTTAATATCATCCCAAGAGCTGTCATCTGAGTGCCATGGACCAGGCTGCCCTGAGTGATGTCCCCAGACGAAACCACTTGGGCTTGAGTGACTATCACAGTGAGGTCCTGGGTGAGGAGAGCCTCTGCCGATCCCAGAGGGCACCGTGCCCTCCCTCCTCAACGGGAGTTTTGGGAAGATATTCAGGGTCTCCAGGGAGCACCAGATCCCCACGCCTCCCGTTCCCCCTTTTCCACCCAAGGCAAGTGAGTCATAAGTGTCTAGAATGTAACTGTAGAAACACCAGGACACAATTAAGCTCAAGTACAGGAAGCACACAGATACTTTCTGTGGCAAATCTGATTATCTGCAGCAAGTGAGCAGGGTGGAAACTTCCACCTGAAATCTCGCCCATCACCTCATTTTCAACTGTTTATTTTTTCTTCAGACGTAGGAATTACAGAGTGGTAGAATTCAGAAAATCATATTTAACCCTCCTTTAGATGCAATCTGAATCACCTGAATGAAATGTGAATACTTTTCTAGATTTACAGGGAAAATAAAAAGAAATTTAAACCAGCAAGAAAGGCATTAGATGTTTTTTTCTGTACCCAGTGCATATAATACCAGGATCTTTTTGCCAGCACTGGGGCTCTTTTCCTCAGCTATAATGGAGAAGAAAAAAGTATACAATTCCAGGAAAGCATAGTTTGGGATTCAGAAGAGCCATCCATTCTGCCATTTAGTTATTTGTTCAACAGATACCTATGGAGCCTGGCATGGTGCCGGCCCCTGGAGGGTCAGTGGTAAGCAGACCGCACTCCCTCTTCCTGCCACTCGCTGTCTAGCCAGAGAAGCTGAGTTATCACAACAGCTGTGACACTTGTAACTGTGCTACGGGTGTATGAGGGAGGCTTGCCCTAGCTTGCGATGGGGGGATGGCAGGGAGGCTCCCCTGTGCACAAAATACTCAGCACAGACCAGAAGGAGGGACATCCCTGGAGGAAAGAGGATGGGGAAGAATGTTCCGGGCAGAGAACGGCATGTGAAAAGGCCCTGTGGTCGGAGGGGACATGGACACGTGGAAAGCTTACAGAGGCTGCGGGGGTGGGTGGGAGCAGAAGTGAAGAGTGAAGGTGAATACAGCCTGGAGGGGCGAATGGGGCTAAAGGGGTAGGGGTGGGGGCCACACTGGGCAGGGAGCCACAAGCCAAGGTCAGGACTCTTGATCCGGATGAGCGGTCAATCAGAGTCTGACCTCAGGCCTCTTATAGTGCAAAGCAGGTCTCCCTGGGCTTGACCCCTGGCTCTGCTCTGCAGTATTTGAGGGGCCTGGGCTTGGCGTTTGAACATCTCTGGGGCTCCGTGTCCTCGTCTGTAAAAAGAGGTAACGATGCTCCATCTTCAGAGGGTTGGTGTGAGGATTAAATGAGATTACGTGTCTGGGGGCTGAGATTCGTGCATGGACCTTTCTATGCTTGAACATTATCGTCGTCTTTTGTTATTATCTTTGAGTGCCTCTCACCAGATAATCTCTAAGCGCTTTCCAGTTCTGATGTTCCAGGTTTCTAAAAATCTTTTCTGAGATTTTCACAGTAACTCTCGCCCTCATAAATGCAAGGAGTGATGGTTTAATTATCGAGCACAGGGCTGTATTTCAGGTACATGGACCCACGGGAAGCCACGGGATGGGTTGAACTGACCCAGAGAATGTGTGCCTGGAGAGAGGAGAGGAAGGCTGAGGTCAGGCCCCGAGCATCACCGACGCTGATGGAACAAAAAGAAAGAAACCGGCGAGGCGGGAGGAATTGTCAGGATGGGACTCGGGTACTCATAACCCCTAAGTTCAGGAGGAGGTGATGCTGAAGGAAGTGGGAGCTTCCAGGAGGGCAGACCCTGGTGATGACTCCCCCAGGGTGAGGACAGAGGGCAGGACCAGTGGATCTGTTGGCCTGCAGCTCATAGGTACCTGGGGCCCTTATGGTGTCAGCATGCAAACTGGGAAGAGATGCCGTCCTCAGGAACCTGAGCTCCACTTGCAGGAAATTGTCCTAACTTGTGATGTCATTGGGACCAGACCCTCCTGCTGTCGGCCTGATATCCCCCTGCGAGGGCCACCGTGTGACCTCTGGCCTTAGCCTTGGACAGAGCACACCTGCCCATCGGGGTGACCACCACACAGGCAAGCTCTGAGAACACAGCTTCGGAACGCACCTGACTGGGGGTAAAGGAACATCAAGAATTTGGGAATTCGGTGGATGGGGGTTGAGGCAGAGGCTGGAGTAATGTGAGATATTTGGAGGCTGAACGGCAGGAGCCTGTGGAAAGGCAGAGAGAGAGAACTGAGAACCCAAGGGAAGAGGCTGAATGGTGATCCTGAGGACTGGAGCCTCAGGGGCTCCTTCCAGCTGTGGGCCCACTGCCCACCCAGCCTGGAGACAGCTGTGCCCAGGGGGCTGCAGCCTGGCCTGCACTCCCCTCACTTGCTGAGGGAGGATCTGCAGGCACGTGCTCTTTATTTGCTCTCACTACATCTGCCTGGAAACAGAAGCCCAACCAAAGATCGGACTGAAAAACGGAAAAAGGACTTTTGGGCGGGCATGCTGGGAAGGGAGGCAGACGGTGTGGCTTCACAAACCTGTCCATCGCAAACACGTCTGGAATTAGGGGGAGGCTGTTTTTCAAAGTGAGACCCAGGATTATGTGCGGAAGAGCAAATACCAGAGGGAATTCAGATTCCTGGGCCCTGCCTGGAATACGCTGAGGCAGAATCTACATTTCCCCCCACCCCCAGGGTCCCTGGGCCGTCTGAAATTTGGGACGCATGGATTAGGCGATTAGGTTACACAGGACACTGGTGTGTGTAGGGGGGGGCGAGGGCAGAAAGGACCTGGCCCCCAGCTGGGAAAACAGTGCCCAGCCTAGAAAGGAGACGAATGACCCCGAGTGCCAAGCAAACTGCGGAGGTTGTCTCAGAGATCGTGCCACTTCCACCACGTCCCGTGGCTGGGGGACACAGGGCCTGGGGGTGGGTGCCCGGGGCACTGTGCAGAGGAGGCCAAAAGCTTGGCTCTGAGCCCCTGGGAACAGGAAGGAGGAGTGAATAAGGGCAGAGGGGAACTTAGAGGGGCTTGTTCAGGGAGTACAGAGTCTCTCAGCTTGGCAGGTCCAAGGGTTTGTGCAGGGAAAGGAAGTGGGAAATAAGGCTGAAGGGTGAGTTCGTGCTAAATGGTGCCGGGCTTTGCGGGCGATTCAGGAGCATCCGTGCAGCTCGGCCAAGAGCCCGCTCTGGCCTATTAAGCCAAACAAGACGCGGTCTGTGTCCTCACTGAGCTCGCGGTCCTGAGGTGGAGACGGACAGACACGCGTAAGCATCGCTTGAAGCAAGGGCACAGGAGCAGAGGAAGGTGCCGGGGCCCGGGGAAGGGGCAGCGCTGACCCTCTGCAGGCGTGGGCTGGCTCCCCAGACAGGCAAATTCCTGGTCCCTGAGTCTCCACGTGGAAAACTCTAGACGGTTGTTACCTGTAGGCAGTGGGCAGAGCCCGAGGGGTCCTCCAAGCAAAGGAGGGACATGATGAAAGCAGCAGTTCCAAAATCAGAAAAATTGACCACCGGTGTCAAAAGTGAGCCCAACCCCAGCTCCCAAGTGTCCCTCAGTGACCCCCAGTTTCTCTGCTGTGCGTTGATCATCTGGGGTCACTTCCCCCACCTCCACCTTCCCCTTTATACTCGGTGCAGGGCCTGGCTTCTTCTACCTCCTTCTTTCCTATTGATCAGTCCGATTTAATCACTTTTTCAGGCATTCAGGAAAACAGGAAAGTGGCTTATAGTTCACGGATGTCGAAGTCTAGGCTGACAAGGGGTTTTTTCAAGGAGGAAGAGAAGCGAGTGGGGTGGGTGTATTTTTCAGTTATAATAAGACCTTGGATATGTTATGTGGACTCTTGGGGATTAATGACACCGGTCCTCCTTTTCGTTCCCTTGCCCAAAGAATAAGAAGACATCACGTCTCTGTCCTCCAAGTGCTCCCTTGTCATCAGGCGTCACGACCTTGTGGGGGTCCCAGGAGGAGAGAATGAAGGAGCAGGAAAGGTGGCGGAGGGCAACGTGTCTGAACGTGTCTGCTGGGTCCAGTCCGGAGGGACGTTCCCACAGTCTCCCGCTTGGGGAGGTGTCATCACTTTACCCACCGGGGCCCAGGTGTCCTGCTGGAGGCACTGAGACTCAGCTGCAAGACTGTTGCCGGCTCATGGCCGCCAGAGACGTGGTTCTGACCCAGAGCCTCCCCGAGGCCCTGGTTTTATGTCTCCTTTTGCCCAGAAGGAGAACGGGTTTGTGATGCCCTTGGTCATACATTTGTGGAGACTTCTGGCCAGACCCAGAAAAGCAGTGAGAGGACGGGAAGGAGGATGAGGCTCTGTGCGCGGGGAGGTGCCAGGCTGGGCGCTAGAGGTGGGCGCTGGTCTCGGGCGCTAGAGGTGGGTGCTGGTCTCGGCCACTGAGCACAGGCTCCTGGGAAGCACACGTGGCTGGGAGCTGGGACCCTGGTCTGGCCTTGCCTCTGACTCTTCCTGCCTCACCCTCAGAGGCTGAGCTGGGCTGTAGACTCAGTCCAGGGGGTTGCATTAGATGACCCCTCAGATCTTGTTCCATCAGCTAATGCTTAACAACCTTGCAGAAGCCCCAAAAGCTTTGGCTAAAGGCTGCCTCTTTGCATTCCCACGGCCTGTGAGCTATCAACCACACCAACCTGGTGTACGGAGCACCCTGCCAGCCCCCCGGTGAGCCCCCAGGTGGCCAGGGTCATGACTTTCACCTTTGTAACCCCTGCATCTTTGCTGGTGGACCAGCTGCCTTCAGATCTTCCCCCTCGTTGCTGTGATCCATGCAGCAGATGGGGGTCTTGCGGCAGCAGTAGTTAAGCGAGGTAAGGGAGCAAATGGTAGCAGTGCCCATGAGGCCTGACACCAAGTCAGGTGTGACTTTGTGTGCTAATAGCAAGGAGGGAGGGGACCTCGGGGAGGACCCCAGCAGCCTCCACCTCCCCCACTGGAGGCTTGAGGAGAACGAAGTCTCCTTCTTCATGGCACGGTGATGGGCCCTTAAGTCTGTCCTTTGCGTCATGGGAGCAGAGGGCACCCTGTAAAGGGAAATTCGATGGATTCCTTTATTAGTTAATTCAACAGGTGCCCCCTGAATGCTCATCACATGTCACTTTCCTGTGCTGGGCACTGTGGACCCAGCCTCTCAGTCCGAGGGTGCGGCCGTGATGAAGCACCACGGGCGGGGCAGCTCAAACAGCAGAGATACACTGTCTCATAGCTCTGGAGCCTGCGAGTCCAAGATCGGGGTGTCAGCAGGGCTGCTCCCTCTGAGGCTGTGAGGGCGATTGTGGTCCAGGCCTCTCTCCTCGGCTTGTAGATGGCCATCTTCATCCTTGCGTGGCGTCCTCCCTGTGTGTCTGCCTCCAAAGTTCCCAGACGTATTGGAGTAGGACTCGCCCTAATGACCCCATTTTACCTTGAGCATCTCTGTAAAGACCCTGTCTTCAAGTGCTATGGTCTCAATGTTTGTGTCCCCACCCAAACTCGTATGCTGAAATCCTAACCCCAAAGGTGATGGTATTTGGAGGCAGGGCCTTTAGGAGGTGCTTAGATCGTGAGAGTCCCACCCTCCTGATGGGATTGGTGCTTTTATAAAAGAGACCTCACAGAGATCCCTTCCACTGTGTGAGGACACAGTGAAACGGTGCCTGCTGTGACCCAGGAGGATGGCTGTCACCAGAATGTGACCATGCCAGCGCCCTGATCTCGAACTTCCCACTGTCCAGAACTGTGAGGAATACATTTCTGTTGTTTATAAACCAGCCAGTCTGTGGCATTTTGTTATAGCAGCTGAAACAGACGAAAACAACAAATAAGGTCACATTCGGAGGTGCTGAGTTAGGGCTTCAACATAGGAATTTGGGAGGAACACAAGTCAAACCATAACAGAGAAGGCAATTTCAGCCCCGAACATCACTCTGAGATTAGCCCAAATCGCCTGGCAGAATCCAAGGGGCCTGGAGGCGGGAGAATCATCGCTGGGAGAGAGAAGGAAGCACCTGCATGGGGCGCTTGTCCAAAAGGTTGGGCCCCGGGGGAACCCTGTGGGTTCCCTGTGGTGGTGCAGGGGCATGGAGACCAGGGGCAGCGCAAGGCCTTGGGGGGCAGAGGAGGGGGCTGAGCAGAGGAGGAGGAAGAAGATGCTGAAATGTCTGTGCCTGGCCTGCCCTCCCCCAGCCCAGCTCCGAGCAGGATGGACGAGATTTCTCTCTGGAGAATCACACCCCCTCGGGAAGGCTCACGTGGAGGGAAGCTCGTGTCCTGTAGTGCAGGAGCTCTCAGGCCTGGCTGCCCATTAGATCAGAACGTCTGAGGTTCTGTCTGGGTGTCTGCAGATTCCAGAAGTTCACTCCTCAGCTGAGAGCAGAGACTCGCCTGGGCCAGTGCAGGGCACAGACGGTGCTGGCTCTCGACTTCCGCTCATCGCCTGCTGCCCGGGCTGTCACCTAATACGGGGCCCCACCCAAACCTGCCAGCTGCCTCCTTCTAGAAACACCAGCATCGCCTGGGAGCCAGCCCCCTCTGTGGATGCTTTCCCGTTACCACGATGACTGTCCCTGCTCTGGCATCATGAATACGGGATGCTGCGGTTAGGATGCCCTCTCAGAGGACAGGTGATTCTCTAGGCAAGACGTGGGTCCACTCACAGAGCTCGGCCTGCTGAGCAAAGAGCCAGGTGAGTAGTTAATGTCACAGGGCAAGTGAAACCTGCGGGTGGTGACCGCCGGCAGGAGGAGGGCCAGCTGGCACACACAGAAGGGGCCATATCGCATGTGGGGCTATCAGGGGAAGGTGGGACACAGCCTCCCCTTGGAATGCTGGCAGACACGCTCTGGGTGGGGGAGAAAGGGCACATCTCACCTTGGGAGGACGTGGACCAGGTGGAAGCCCTTGCTCCTGGGAGGGTGCAGAGCCAGGCCCAAGCAGGAAGTGACCAGTGCCGAGTGATGCCTGGGACCCACCTCGTGCGTTCTCGCCAGTGACGTACAGGGAGCTTCAGTCTCCACTCTCCTTGCCCTCCAAAACCATCCTGACTGCAGGGCTGAGAAACATGTGCCAGTGTGTGTGAGCAGTTGCCCCTGAAATGGTAACCTCTGGAGGGTTTGCTGAGAAAATCCAGACTCTGAGAGCGACGGCCAGGAAGCAGAGCTGCAGCTGTGGACACTATTGGTGCACGTGATGACAGTGTTCATGGTGACAGTGCCCATGGTGACAGTGCCCGTGACGGCTCCTGCAGAGCCCCCGTTGCGAACAGCAGTCCCAGCAGAGGCATGGCACTCTCCAGGTCAAGCCCAGGCAACCAACGGAAATGGTAAAGAAACACCCCTTGAGAGAGGGGGAAGATGGTGGAAGAGTAAGACGCAGAGATCACCTTCCTCCCCACAGATACACCAGAAATACATCTACACGTGGGACAACTCCTACAGAACACCCACTGAACGCTGGCAGAAGACCTCAGACCTCCCAAAAGGCAAGAAAGTCCCCACGTACCTGGGTAGTGCAAAAGAAAAAAGAATAAACAGAGACAAAAGGATAGGGACGGGACCAGCACCAGTGGGAGGGAGCCGTGAAGGAGGAAAGGTTTCCACACACTAGAAGCCCCTTCGTGGGCAGAGACTGCGGGTGGTGGAGGGGGGAAGCTTCGGAGCCACGGAGGAGAGCACAGCAACAGGGGTGCGGAGGGCAAAGCAGAGAGATTCCCGCACAGAGGGTCGGTGCCGACCGGCACTCACCAGCCCGAGATGCTTGTCTGCTCACCCGCCGGGGCGGGCGGGGCCGGGAGCTGAGGCTCGGGCTTCCGTCAGAGCGCCGGGAGATGACTGGGGTTGGCGGCGTGAACACAGCCTGCAGGGGGTTAGTGCGCCACGGCTAGCCGGGAGGGAGTCCGGGAAAAGTCTGGACCTGCTGAAGAGACAAGAGACTTTTTCTTCCCTCTTTGTTTCCTGGTGCGCGAGAAGAGGGGATTCAGAGCGCTGCTTAAAGGAGCTCCAGAGACGGGCACGAGCCGCGGCTAACAGCGCGGACCCCAGAGACGGGCATGAGACGCTAAGGCTGCTACTGCCACCAAGAAGCCTGTGTGCGAGCACAGGTCACTATCCACACCTCCCTTCCGGGGAGCCTGTGCAGCCCGCCACTGCCAGGGTCCCGGGATCCAGGGACAACTTCCCCGGGAGAACGCACGGCGGGCCTCAGGCTGGTGCAACGTCACGCCAGCCTCTGCAGCTGCAGGCTCGCCCTGCACTCCGTGCCCCTCCATCACCCTGGCCTGAGTTAGTCAGAGCCCCCGAATCAGCCGCTCCTTTAACCCCATCCTGTGTGAGCGAAGAACAGACGCCCTCCGGCGACCTACGTGCAGAGGCGGGGCCAAATCCAAAGCTGAGCCCCGGGAGCTGTGAGAACAAAGAAGAGAAAGGGAAATCTCTCCCAGCAGCCTCAGGAGCAGCGGATTAAATCTCCACAATCAACTTGATGTTCCCTGCATCTGTGGAATACCTGAATAGACGGCGAATCATCCCAAATTGAGGAGGTGGACTTTCAGAGCAAGATTTATTATTTTTTTCCCCTCTTCCTCTTTTTGTGAGTGTGTATGTGTATGCTTCTGTGTGAGATTTTGTCTGTTTACCTTTGCTTTCACCATTTGTCCTAGGTTCTATCTGTCCATTTGTTTTTTTGTTTGTTTACTTTAAAAAATGTATTTTTCTTAATAATTTTTTTTTATTTTAATAACTTTATTTTATTTTACCTTACTTTATTTTCGTTTCTTTTATCCTCTTTCTTTCTTTCTACTTTTTCTCCCTTTTATTCTGAGCCGTGTGTATGAAAGGCTCTTGGTGCTGCAGCCAGGAGTCAGTGCTGTGCCTCTGAGGTGGGAGAGCCAACTTCAGGACACTGGTCCACAAGAGACCTCCCAGCTCCATGTAATATCAAATGGCGAAAATCTCCCAGAGATCTCCATCTCAACACCACACCCAGCTTCACTCAACGACCATCAAGCTACAGTACTGGACACCCTATGCCAAACAACTAGCAAGACAGGAACACAACCCCACCCATTAGCAGAGAGGCTGCCTAAAATCATAATAAGTCCACAGATGCCCCAAAACACACCACCAGACGTGGACCTGCCCACCAGAAAGACAAGATCCAGCCTCATCCACCAGAACACAGGCACTAGTCCCCTCCACCAGGAAGCCTACACAACCCACTGAACCAACTTTAGCCACAGGGGACAGACACCAAAAACAACGGGAACTACGAACCTGCAGCCTGCAAAAAGGAGACCCCAAACACAGTAAGATAAGCAAAATGAGAAGACAGAAATTCACACAGCAGATGAAGGAGCAAGATAAAAACCCACCAGACCTAACAAATGAAGAGGAAATAGGCAGTCTACCTGAAAAAGAATTCAGAATAATGATAGTAAAGATGATCCAAAATCTTGGAGATAGAATAGAGAAAATGCAAGAAACATTTAACAAGGACCTAGAAGAACTAAAGATGAAACAAGCAATGATGAACAACACAATAAATGAAATGAAAAATACTCTAGAAGAGATCAATAGCAGAATAACTGAGGCAGAAGAACAGATAAGTGACCTGGAAGATAAAATAGTGGAAATAACTACTGCAGAGCAGAATAAAGGAAAAAGAATGAAAAGAACTGAGGACAGTCTCAGAGACCTCTGGGACAACATTAAACGCACCAACATTCAAATTATAGGGGTTGCAGAAGAAGAAGACAAAAAGAAAGGGACTGAGAAAATATTTGAAGAGATTATAGTTGAAAACTTCCCAAACATGGGAAAGGAAATAGTTAATCAAGTCCAGGAAGTGCAGAGAGTCCCATACAGGATAAATCCAAGGAGAAACATGCCAAGACACATATTAATCAAACTGTCAAAAATTAAATACAAAGAAAGCATATTAAAAGCAACAAGGGAAAAACAACAAATAACACACAGGGAATTCCCATAAGCTTAACAGCTGATCTTTCAGCAGAAACTCTGAAAGCCAGAAGGGAGTGGCAGGACATATATAAAGTGATGAAGGAGAAAAACCTACAACCAAGATTACTCTACCCAGCAAGGATCTCATTCAGATTTGATGGAGAAATTAAAACCTTTACAGACAAGCAAAAGCTGAGAGAGTTCAGCACCACCAAACCAGCCTTACAACAAATGCTAAAGGATCTTCACTAGGCAAGAAACACAAGAGAAGGAAAAGACCTATAATAACAAACCCAAAACAATTAAGAAAATGGGAACAGGAACATACATATCGATAATTACCTTAAACGTAAATGGATTAAATGCTCCCACCAAAAGACACAGACTGGCTGAATGGATACAAAAACAAGACCCATTATATGCTGTCTACAAGAGACCCACTTCAGACCTAGAGACACATACAGACTGAAAGCGAGGGGATAGAAAAAGATATTCCATGCAAATGGAAACCAAAAGAAAGCTGGAGTAGCAATTCTCATATCAGACAAAATAGACTTTAAAATAAAGACTATTAGAAGAGACAAAGAAGTACACTACATAATGATCAAGGGATCGATCCAAGAAGAAGATATAACAATTGTAAATACTTATGCACCCAACAGAGGAGCACCTCGATACATAAGGCAAATACTAACAGCCATAAAAGGGGAAATTGACAGTAACACATTCATAGTAGGGGACTTTAACACCGCACTTTCACCAGTGGACAGATCATCCAAAATGAAAATAAATAAGGAAACACAAGCTTTAAAGGATACATTAAACAAGATGGACTTAATTGATATTTATAGGACATTCCATCCAAAAACAACAGAATACACATTTTTCTCAAGTGCTCATGGAACATTCTTCAGGATAGATCATATCTTGGGTCACAAATCAAGCCTTGGTAAATTTAAGAAAATTGAAATCATATCAAGTATCTTTTCCAACCACAACGCTATGAGAGTAGATATCAATTACAGGAAAAGATCTGTAAAAAATACAAACACATGGAGGCTAAACAATACACTACTTAATAACGAAGTGATCACTGAAGAAATCAAAGAGGAAATCAAAAAATACCTAGAAACAAATGACAATGGAGACAAAACGACCCAAAACCTATGGGATGCAGCAAAAACAGTTCTAAGAGGGAAGTTTATAGCAATACAATCCTACCTTAAGAAACAGGAAACATCTCGAATAAACATCCTAACCTAACACCTAAAACAATTAGAGAAAGAAGAACAAAAAAACTCTCAAAGTTAGCAGAACAAAAGAAATCATAAAGATCAGATCAGAAATAAATGAAAAAGAAATGAAGGAAACGATAGCAAAGATCAATAAAACTAAAAGCTGGTTCTTTGAGAAGATAAACAAAATTGATAAACCATTAGCCAGACTCATCAAGAAAAAAAGGGAGAAGACTCATATCAATAGAATTAGAAATGAAAAAGGAGAAGTAACAACTGACACTGCAGAAATACAAAGGATCATGAGAGATTTTTACAAGCAACTCTATGCCAATAAAATGGACAACCGGGAAGAAATGGACAAATTCTTAGAAATGCACAACCTGCCAAGACTGAATCAGGAAGAAATAGAAAACATGAACAGACCAATCACAAGCACTGAAATTGAAACTGTGCTTAAAAATCTTCCAACAAACAAAAGCCCAGGCCCAGAAGGCTTCACAGGCGAATTCTATCAAACGTTTAGAGAAGAGCTAACACCTATCCTTCTCAAATTCTTCCAAAATATAGCAGAGGGAGGAACACTCCCAAACTCATTCTATGAGGCCACCATCACCCTGATACCAAAACCAGACAAGGATGTCACAAAGAAAGAAAATTACAGGCCAATATCACTGATGAGCATAGATGCAAAAATCCTCAACAAAATACTAGCAAACAGAATCCAACAACACATCAAAAGAATCATACACCATGATCAAGTGGGGTTTATTCCAGGAATGCAAGGATTCTTCAATATACGCAAATCAATCAATGTGATACACCATATTAAAAAACTGAAGGAGAAAAAACAACATGGTCATCTCAATAGATGCAGAGAAAGCTTTTGACAAAATTCAACACTGATTTATGATAAAAACCATCCAGAAAGTAGGCATAGAGGGAACTTTCCTCAATATAATAAAGGCCATATATGACAAACCCACAGCCAACCTTGTCCTCAATGGTGAAAAACTGAAAACATTTCCACTAAGATCAGGAACAAGACAAGGTTGCCCACTCTCACCACTCTTATTTAACATAGTTTTGGAAGTTTTAGCCACAGCAATCAGAGAAGAAAAGGAAATAAAAGGAATACAAATCGGAAAAGAAGAAGTAAAGCTGTCACTGTTTGCAGATGACATGATACTATACATAGAGAATCTTAAAGATGCTACCAGAAAACTACTAGAGCTAATCAATGAATTTGGTAAAGTAGCAGGATACAAAATTAATGCACAGAAATCTCTGGCATTCCTATACACTAATGATGAAAAATCTGAACGTGAAATCAAGAAAACGCTCCCATTTACCATTGCAAGAAAAAGAATAAAATATCTAGGAATAAACCTACCTAAGGAGACAAAAGACCCGTATGCAGAAAACTATAAGACACTGATGAAAGAAATTAAGGATGATACAAATAGGTGGAGAGATATACCATGTTCTTGGATTGGAAGAATCAACATTGTGAAAATGACTATACTACCCAAAGCAATCTACAGATTCAATGCAATCCCTATCAAACTACCACTGGCATTTTTCACAGTACTAGAACAATAAATTTCACAATTTGTATGGAAACACAAAAGACCCCGAATAGCCAAAGCAATCTTGAGAATGAAAAATGGAGCTGGAAGAATCAGATTCCCTGACTTCAGACTATATTACAAAGCTACAGTAATCAAGACAGTATGGTACTGGCAGAAAAACAGAAAGATAGATCAATGGAACAGGATAGAAAGCCCAGAGATGAACCCACGCACATATGGTCACCTTATCTTTGATAAAGGAGGCAGGAATGTACAGTGGAGAAAGGACAGCCTCTTCAATTAGTGGTGCTGGGAAAACTGGACAGGTACATGTAAAAGTATGAGATTAGAACATGCCCTAACACCACACACAAAAATTAGCTAAAAATGGGTTAAAGACCTAAATGTAAGGCCAGAAACTATCAAACTCTTAGAGGAAAACATAGGCAGAACACTCTATGACATAAATCACAGCAAGATCCTTTTTGACCCACCTCCTAGAGAAATGGAAATAAAAACAAAAATAAACAACTGAGACCTAATGAAACTTCAAATCTTTTGCACAGCAAAGGAAACCATAAACAAGACCAAAAGACAACCCTCGGAATGGGAGAAAATATTTGCAAATGAAGCAACTGACAAAGGATTAATCTCCAAAATTTACAACCAGCTCATGCAGCTTAATAACAAAAAACAAACAACCCAATCCAAAAATGGGCAGAAGACCTAAATAGACATTTCTCCAAAGAAGCTGTACAGAGTGCCAACAAACACATGAAAGAATGCTCAACATCACTAATCATTAGAGAAATGCAAATCAAAACTACAGTGAGATATCACCTCACACCGGTCAGAAAGGCCATCATCAAAAAATCTAGAAACAATAAATGCTGGAGAGGGTGTGGAGAAAACGGAACACTCTTGCACTGCTGGTGAGAATGTGAATTGGTACAGCCACTATGGAGAACAGTATGGAGGTTCCTTAAAAAACTACAAATAGAACTACCATATGACCCAGCAATCCCACTACTGGGCATATACCCTGAGAAAACCATAATTCAAAAAGAGTCATGTACCACAATGTTCATTGCAGCTCTATTTACAATAGCCCGGAGATGGAAACAACCTAAGTGCCCATCATCGGATGAATGGATAAAGAAGATGTGGCACATATATATAATGGAATATTGCTCAGCCATAAAAAGAAACGAAATTGAGTTATTTGTAGTGAGGTGGATGGATCTAGAGTCTGTCATACAGAGTGAAGTAAGTCAGAAAGAGACAAATACCATATGCTAACACATATATATGGAATCTATGAAAAAAAAATGTCATGAAGAACCTAGGGGTAAGACAGGAATAAAGACACAGACCTAGTAGAGAATGGACTTGAGGATATGGGGAGGGGGAAGGGTAAGCTGTGACAAAATGAGAGAGTGGCAAGGACATATATACACTACCAAACGTAAAATAGAGAGCTAGTGGGAAGCAGCCGCATAGCACAGGGAGATCAGCTCGGTGCTTTGTGACCACCTAGAGGAGTGGGATAGGGAGGGTGGGAGGGAGACGCAAGAAGGAGGGGATATGGCGATATATGTATACATACAGCTGATTCACTTTGTTATACAGCAGAAACTAACACACCATTGTAAAGCAATTATACTCCAATAAAGATGTAAAAAAGAAAGACGCACCCCATGCTGGGAGCACCCACTGTGGATCGGGCTGCTCCTGAACGTTATTTCCTGATAGCCATGAATTCATTGATGGGCTCTTCTATTTGCTCACTTATTTAGTTATGCATGCACTGAATACATTCTTATGGAGTGGTTACTTTGTGTGTGAGACGCTGTTGTAGGCGTTCCATCTGCCCCCTCTGTGCGTGCATGCCAAACAAACAAGGCTTCCTCTGGGCTTCTCTTCCAGAGGAGAGAGACAGACAGCATGCGAGAAACGAGGAAAATTTATAGCACAGCAGTAGTGGTGTCAGGAGAAAAACCAAGCAAGGAGAGGCAGTGGGAAGTGCAGGGTGTGGGACCTCTTAGGTGGGGCGGCCAGGAGGCGAATTTTGAGAAAAGATGGGAAGGGATGCGGGAGGACCCGGTGGGGTCTCCGGGGGTGGAGAGCAGGGCAGGCAGAGTCAGCAGGTGGAGGGCAAAGGGCCTGAGAGGCGTGTGCTCTCCATGGAAGCCATGCCTGGAGCGGGCGAAGGAGGGGCTGGGGTCCAAGGGCTAAGGGGGTGGGGGGCGGTCATTGTGAGAGTGTGGGCTCACCCTGCGTGAGACGGGGGCTCACTGGACATCTCGCCAGGGTCGCTTTCCGCGGTGCTGACGTCGTGCGGCGAGTGGAGGAGGGCAGGGGCAGGGAGCCTGCCTACTGAGCCCTCGCAGGCACCAGGGCGAGGGCCAGGCTTCAGGATGACGGTCGTGGCGCTCGCAGGAAGTGCTGCAGTGCCGCATCCGTCTTGCAGGTGGAGAAAGAGCATTTGCCGCTGGACCAGATGGAGGACGGATCAGAAGACAGGGGTGGAGAGAGGTTCCAGAGCTTCTGTCCGAGTGGCTGGGAGCCTCTCACTGTCCTTTTCCGAGAGGCAGGGCTGCCGGGGAGGGACGGTCAGGATGTCGGTTTGGGTCGTGTGAAATGTGAGGGTGCCTGGAGCCATCCGAGGGCAGAGGTGGGGTGGGCAGCTTGATCAGTGGGTCAGACTTGGAGGTCAGGGAGGAGGTCTGGCGGGAGGAAATACTTGGGGGTCAGCAGCAGAGAGACAGTGTCGGAAACCACAGTCCTGCAAGAGGTCATGTGGGCAGCAAAGAGAAAGGCCAGGGTCTGAAACCCCGGCAACACCTGGGGTTTGGGGAGAGGAGACTGAACCAGCCAAACAGTCTGAGAAGGGATGGCAGGAGAACTCAGAGAACAGCAGGCCCGCGACGTCATGGAAGCTGAGAGAAGGCAGCATCCATCCCACCTGCTGCAGAGCTCCCAAAAGAAGGGCGGCTCGGGGGTGACCGAGAGGCTGGGCAGTGTGTTCAGTGCTGAGGACAGAGGCCTGGGTGGGAGAGTTTGAGACGGAGTGGAAGCAGAGACGTGGGGGACGGGGTGTGTTGATGCCTCTTTTTTTTTTTTTTTAAGGTTTATTTTTATTATTTATTTTGTTTATTTTTGTCTGCGTTGGGTCTTGGTTGCGGTGTGCGGGATCTTTCGTTGAGGCATGAGGGCTCTTCGTTGCAGCACGCGGGCTCCTCTCTAGTTGTGACGTGAGGGGTTTTCTCTTCTCTAGTTGTGGCACACACGTTCCAGAGCGCATGGGCTCTGCCGTTTGCAGCACGCGGGCTCTCTAGTTGAGGCGTGCGAACTCAGTAGTTGTGGCGCGTGGGCTTAGTTGCCCCGCGGATTGTGGGATCATAGTTCCCCGACCAGGGATCAAACCCGCATCCCCTGCATTGTAAGGCGAATTCTTTACCACTGGACCCCCAGGGAAGTCCCGATGCCTCTTTTAAGTAGCTCTGCTGGGAAAGGAAGGGGCGAGATGGGTCAGGAGCGGGTTCCTTTGCAGGGATGCCCTGAAAAGGACGCCCTACTCATCAATGAGGAAAAACTCCACAGATAGGCATCTGGACCAAGATCTCAGGCCAGCGAGAGGGGAGGTAGGACCTCAATTCAGATCTGTCCAGCTCCACATTGTTCTCTCCATGGTATCTTGGCGGATTTCTTATAACCCTATGACCCAGAAATTCTACTCCTAGGGACCTAATCAAGAGACGTGTATCGTTAGGCACACCAAGAAATATCAAAAAGTAACAGTATTTATAAAAGCACTAAACTGGGGCTTCCCTGGTGGTGCAGTGATTGAGAGCCCGCCTGCCGATGCAGGGGACATGGGTTCGTGCCCCAGTCCGGGAGGATCCCACATGCCGTGGAGCGGCTGGGCCCGTGAGCCATGGCCACTGAGCCTGCGCGTCCGGAGCCTGTGCTCTGCAACGGGAGAGGTCACAACAGTGAGAGGCCCGCGTATCGCAAAAAAAAAAAAAAAAAAAAGCACTAAACTGGAAAAAACACAAACTTCCATCAGTAGTAAAATGGATAAAGAAATTGTGATACATTCTTATATTGAGAAGGAACTATTTATTGCTACTCACACAACAGGGATTACAGCCCACAAATTATAAGGTTGAGTTAAAGAAACTAGACACAAACAGTACACACTGTATTTTTCAATTTATACACAAGTTGAAAAACAGCCAAAAGAAACCAGTGGTGACAGAAGCCAGAAGGATGGTTCCTTTGGGTAGCGGTGGTGACTCCGAGAGTGAGCGGAGGGGCTGGGGCATTTGTAATGTTCTGTTTCTTCATCTTCATGATGGTTACACGGTGATTCACTTTATAAAATACATTGAGATGTACAGTTATAATCTGTG
This sequence comes from Monodon monoceros, assembly GCF_005190385.1. Taxonomy (NCBI): domain Eukaryota; kingdom Metazoa; phylum Chordata; class Mammalia; order Artiodactyla; family Monodontidae; genus Monodon; species Monodon monoceros. The sequence continues at coordinate 991,699 of NW_021703781.1, forward strand.
TCTATTTTTATAATATTTTAAAACTAATAAATGTTTTTTAATTTAAAAAAGGAAATCTTTTTAGAAGAGCTTGCCCTTCTCTCTTCTAGATCTGTTGGAAGTTCTTGTCTAGGAGGTCCCTGCAGATGGGCTGGCTGGGTGACAAGTGTCACATGCACCAGGCCCACAGGACCGTCGCAGGCCCAGCCCACCAGGTGTCCTACATGCACTCAAGTCATCTCCTGCATGCAGCACCTGGATGGGAGCACCTGGAAGGCAGAGGAGTTTTTGCCACTTTGCTGTTTTCTTTTATCTCCTGGAGATACCCTGGCTCCTTCCCTCCGCTCCTTCAAGCGAGCGCACACAGACACACACACACACATACACACATTCTGCCCACACTGCACACAGATGTTTAAAGTGTGTCTTGGGCTTGAAGACAGAAATCAGCATTCAGAACCTCACTTCCATGTGAAAGGCCCTTGAGGGCAGGCGAAAAAGAGGCTGGGCTTGAGGCCCGCACTGCAGTGGGGACGGTGGATGCCCAGCTGTCTTGCTCTGTGTCCCCTTGTCTGATCCCTGCAAACAGTCGGGGACGCCCCAGGAAGCCTGGACTTGTACACACTCGTGTCCTTTCTAGCTCAAAAATCAGACGAGCGGGGCTTCCCTGGTGGCGCAGTGGTTGAGAGTCCGCCTGCTGATGCAGGGGACATGGGTTCGTGCCCCGGTCCGGGAAGATCCCACATGCTGCGGAGAGGCTGGGCCCGTGAGCCATGGCCGCTGAGCCTGCGCGTCCGGAGCCTGTGCTCTGCAACGGCAGAGGCCACAACAGTGAGAGGCCCGCGTACCGCAAAGAAAAAAAAAAAAGAAATCAGACGAGCTATCTATCTTGCCTTTTGTTTCTTTCTCTTTCATTATTTTTCTTCTTCATAAATGATGAGTTGTTTGCCCTGAAAGCAATTTCTCATGTTTTTGTCAAAAGTGTTCCAAGGTCAGAACAACATAAACCATCAACTCCAGTCTGCTCAAGAGGGCATATTCCCATTTCACAGGTGGCAAGTCTGAGGACCGCGACAGGTTATACCCTCTTGTTGGGTGACGTACCCCAATGTCAAACCATAAGCCGGACACAGGATGGAAAACTGAGAGGACGGAAGATTCTCGACTTCTGCTGGATCCACTCAAAGGTTTTGGGCTTTAAGAAAGGAAAGCAGAGATCCGTGCAGGTCGATTCCTGCTCTTCACCCCCCAGCCTCACCCCCTCGCTGGGATTTCTGTTTCTCTCTTGTAATTCTTCCTACATCCCTGTGATTAACCTTCTATCCAACTTAATATTTCAGCTGAAATAGTCGGGAACGTACTGTGGTTCCCATGTTTAAAGGCTACACATAGTCTACTCCTCTCTAAAAGGTACTTGTAATGTGAAATTAAGGACAAGACTCCAGCTATAAGGCTACTGATAAAGGAATAAGTAATGGAAAGCTGCTTTCCACATTTCACTCACTTCAGACACATTCTAATTAACTTTGCCTGAAAAATAATTGGCTTAGATCGGGTCGATCTGATTGAGGATCTGAATAACCTCGCTTGAGTGGTATTTATATTTCAGCTTCTGGTCTTGGGCGACATTAGTGTGTGGCTTGAATGCTAATTGTATGCTGTATGGGAACAAAAATAACACCGAGGCCCATCAAGTGATATCTATTTACCCCCAATCTCCTTGTAGTAGGCACAGAGAGAGTTTTACAAAAATTCATTTAGCACGGGTGACTTCTCCAAAGTTCACTTTAAGTTGGTTGTTTGGAACTTGCATTATTTCCCTAAAGAAATAATGTTATGCTTAGTGGTTAACTTCACTGGTCACAGTAATAATAATAGCGAAATAAGCTCTAATGTAGCTCAGATAAGGTATTTAGAGAACCAGCCAGAGTCATTGGTCCTGGGTGACAGATGGCATCTAGTTTGGGAAAAACGACGACAAGAAGAGGACCCCCACCTACACACACACACACACACACACACACACACACACACACACACTCCCTGGGGCAGGGACCACCTGAGGAAGCACAGGTGAAGGGCAATGCCCAGGGCACATACTGACCTGGACAGATGGACCATCAGCACCGGGGGGGTGACCCAGCCCAGCTGACTCCCGTGGCTGCCAGTGGTTGAGAAAGACTGGTGGAAGGAGAGTAAACAAACGAGCGAGATGATGTCCAGGTATGAAGATGGGCAGGTGAGTCAGCCTCTGAGAACTGACTTAGGGACCAGGGCAGACTCTGAAGCTGAGCCTAGTAACTAAAGAGCATGAAAACCCCACAGGTGAGCAGACTAATAGGGAGTGGGCTTCAAACAGGGGTGAGGAAGGGCTGGGGGCAGTTGGAAGGGGGCACAGGGTGGAGGGAGCACAGACAGGAATCCAGATGGACCAGTTACAATCTTTCCTTCCATGAGAAGTCCTTTCTTTTCCTATTCTTTGAGGGAACCATGTTTCACGCAACACTGAAGTTGAAGATGTTTGTCTTTGGCCTCTGCCCTTCTTGCCTTTCTGCCCTCCTCTCCCCATCCCGGCCGCCCTCTCCATGGGCTCTGGGTGCTGTGACCTTGTCTGTGCCGCCATCCGCCCCTGATGCTCTCCCTTCCTGCGGGTCACACTCCGGGCTTTCAGCATGAACGAGCTTAACACTCTTGAGGAGGGAAGGATGCACATTGTGAAAGAAATGATTGATCATTCCTGGCAGCCCTTCCAGAAGGACCTGACCTGTGTGGGTTCACTTATATGCAGATTTTTTTCAGTAGTAAATACTACAATGTGACACGATCTGAAGTTGGTTGATTCCACAGATTTGGAATCACGGATACAGAGGAACTGTGGTTATGAGGGCTGACTATAAGTTATTTCCACCTGCATGACAGAGGGGTGCCCCTAACCCCTCCGCTGTTCAAGAGTCAACTCCATGTATCTACCTACCTATCTTCATCATCATTATCTATCTACCTATCTATCATCTATCTATCTTTCTGTCTACCTATCTATCCATCCATCCATCTATCTATCTATCTATCTATCTATCTATCTATCTATCTATCTATC
>NW_021703781.1:994784-1125973 GCF_005190385.1 Monodon monoceros
ATCTATCTATCTATCTATCTATCTATCTATCTATCTATCTATCTATCTATCTATCTACCTATCCATCCATCCATCTATCTATCTATCTATCTATCTACCTAGCTATCCATCCATCCATCTATCTATCTATCTATCTATCTATCATCTATGAGAGAGACCACTATTCTAGGAGCTTTGCATCCCTTTGTTGTCATCAACCTTCACAACAAGCTGTGCGTTGGTTTCATTATGCTCCCATCTTACTAATGGGAATACTGAGGCACTGTGTCGGATACTTACTGTCTGATCCCACGGATCCACTTGTCTTCCTCCCTCCGCCATGCTCTCTGCCCTAGGAGCCATGTCTATATGGGCTACATCAACAGGCTTCCATATTCCATGGCCTGTGGTTGAGTTTAGCCGGTGAGGACCGTCATCAGGAGAGCAGAGGGTGGAGGCAGCGAGGCCACAGGCAAGTCCCCAGGCCCCTCCCTGCGTGCGAGGTGGCCATGGCTGTCTGTGTCCCCAGCCTGAGGACACTGCTGCTTTCGGGGCTGACTCTCCATCTGGGCTGCAGTAACGTCTCTCTGCCTTCGTTCCCTCTGTCCTAAGGTGGTGACAGCTCCACTGCTGCCAGCCCAGAGTCCCTGCACTAGCCCTGGGGGTCCCCTTGGTAAATAGACCCTGCAAGGATGCTAATTTGGGTGTGTCATCCATTTCCTACTGGAACCCCGACTGATATAGACCCCATGAGGGTTAATTTGCCCAAGACCGTGCAGCCCAAGGGGGCAGAGCTGGAGTGTGAACTTAGGCAGGTTGCCTCCTATGGCCATGCTTCCTACCACCCGTCAACGCCTCTCAGTGGAACAAGCACTGGTGAGGACCGGAGATGCTGCTTTGTGCTCATCTACCAACCAGCTCTGGGGCTCCAAGCAAGTAACACTGTCCTTTTAGCTTCTGTTTTTCAGGTGTAAATGAGGTTGTTGCAGTTCTTTTTAGCTCTCACATGCGATGATTTCCAAATTCCTACTGAAGGTAAGTCTCTCCCAGACCTGTACTTCCCAGACCTCCCCTTGCTACTTGTTGTCACGGTGAAAGCTTGCGTTTTTCTCCAAACACCAGCTGAGGCGACACCGCACAGAATGAAGCTGTGCTCCACTGTACAAGGTGTTCTGCCTCAGGAAATCATGCCTCCCTCATTCTGATTCAAACGTGGGTCCCAGCTTGCTTGTCTGATTTATCTGTTTTCCTTCCCCCTGGACCCCGTTTAATTAAATAACAACCCCCTCCCCCCAAAAGAGCTTTATGTATTGTAAATTTCATTTTCATTCAGAAAAATGCTGAGCTCACCAAAAGCAAGTAAAGTTCTTGTTCTTGCAATTCAGCGAAGCCTGCTTTCTTTTTCGTGAACACTGAGTCACTGAATGTCAACCACGGAAATTAAGGATTTGGTTTGGTCAAAAAAGTGGTCAGCAATGTGGACCAAAAGCCGTTTTAATATAAGCCCAAGAATTTTGTGGATTGAAGACCACCATTCAGGGGCAGGTCTGGTCCTTCCGGTTCCCAAGGAACTGGGAAGCGGGGGTTGGAGTAAACAGAGTGAGGGATGCTACAAAGGGACTGAAGGGGACACAGTGGTGAGGCTTGTGGGGAATAGAGCTTGGGGGATGGAGAGTGCAAGTTGGGGAGATTTTTGTAGACACCACCACCGTACAGTAGGAGAGTTCACAAGTAACCCAGCCCTCATCCTTACCCCCAAACCAAGACAAGGGAAGGCTGAGGGACACTAGATTTGGTAGCATTTATTTAATGTGAAAAATATCAGAGGGTCTTAGTGGACCACAAGTTCCCAGAGGTGGCGATTCTTCAAGACAAAGAGTCTAGGGTCAGAAATTTTAAAGTTTTCACTCGAAATTACATAGCTTGGGCAAAGCCAGGACTCAAACTATGACTTTCTCACTATAAAGGCCCATGCTAATTTTTTTAACCCTATAGGTCCCCAAACCTGAGGAATTGAAAAAATCATATCAATTCTCAGACCCCACTCCTGACTTACTGAATCAGAAAATTCAGGGGAAGTAGCTTAGGAGTCAATACCTTTAGAAGAGTGTCAAAATGATATGGTGTTCAGAGTATGGTGTTCCGAGTATGGGGAGAGTTGGGGGGAAAACAAGAGTGGTCGTTAGCTGACAGTGGCCAGAGCCCAGTGATGAGGGCCTGGGGGTTAATTTTACTGTTCTCTCTGCTTTTGTGTATGTTTTAATGATTCCATAATAGACCATTAAGAAAAGAAGAAAACCAAAAGAATCATGAAGCATTCTCTAGATCAACCAGGTTGGAGAACCCCCATTCTGTGTTATACACTGGGTGGCCTCGGGCCAATTTGTCAACAGGTATTGAGGGAGGGACTGAAATAAGTTGTCTTATCTAAAGGGAATTAAGTGTAATCTGCTCTCCCCCAACAATCAGTAGAGTGAACACCATCAGACACTATAGAATATAGGAATTAGGGAGCCCAAGGAATCTTGCAGAGGTGACTCTCCCCCTGCATCTAGCATCATCGCTATAAACCTCCCCCAGCAAGAAGGCAATCTGATTCGGGGGTAGGATTTGCTCTTTTCCTGGGCTTGCTACGTGCCCAGAGAAGGTAAGCTCACAAGACCCTGTCAGTCTGGGTGTTTTGTGCTCAGCACAGCCAGCTCCACCTGCCTGGAGGCATTGAGGAGATGCTGTGCCACAGCCTCACCGGGGGCAGAGCCCCTGCCCTGCACGCCTGGGGCCCGGGGGAGACAGAGGTGCGCATGTCCAACAGCCCAAGTCGGTCCAGGGGGGCGGCAGCAGTAGCACAGCTCTTGAACCTGGGACCAAGTCTGCTTTCGTCACTGCTGTGGGCAAGTTGTCAAACCTCTTGGAGCCCCGGTGTTCTTATCTGTAAAATGAAAATAATAGTCCACGTGCCACGGCTTGTGAGGATTATCGGAGGTGGCGTGTGCAGAGCATCCGGGGAGCCTGGGACACGGGCGGGTGGGAGTTACTCTCCTTACAGAGACTGTCCCTTCTCTTTGCCTCTTCTGGCAGCCACTCCAGGGTGCTCCAGCTGCCAGCATCTGCGTCTTTGCCTGAGGTCTTTTTCTGCAGCTGCAGAAGGTCCTGTTGCCCCAGGGAGGGCAGGCCGGGAGCGGGCCTCAATGCCACAGCCCCTCCCCCAGGGAGTTTCTGAGTCCCCGTCTCCGTGCGCAACCAACTTGTCACCCCGGGGCTGCGGTCGTACCCCCCGTGCTGGCAGCCCTCCCTTCCCGGCTCCCTTCACTGCTCCCCGAGGGATGTGTCCCTTCACCTCCCAAACAGACAACTTGGGTTTGAGTCTTCTCGGGGGCTCTTCTAGGGTCACCTGAACCACGACACGGCCCCGCCCCCTGCCACGTTCTCTTTATTTACCCAGCCGCCCGGGCGCATCACTCAGGTGACCACAGACCTCACGTCTTTCTCCCCCTGCCTCTTCGGTGGTGGCCACTGTGTGCCACCAACACCGCACCACAATTGTGGTCCTGCAGCAGGCACCGTGCCCTTCTGCTTGGTGTGACCTGCCTGGGATGCCTCCCCAGGCTCGAGGCCCCAGGAGGGGCTCGCTGCGGCCCTGGAAGTGAGAGCTTCGCTGCACTCACCCACGTGGGCTCTGCCTGATGACACGCGCTTTGCTTCCCTCTAACCTCCCAGACAAACCACTCACTCAGATCCTTGCCTTGGGGTAGCTTCTGGAGAGCCCAGCTAAGAGAGTTAGTATGAGAAGTGGTCCAGGCAGCAAACCCTCAGCGTTGCATCATTTGCTGCTCGGATGGCAACAGGACCTGGTTCCTGGTGGTGAGTGGGTGACGATAGCACGCGGTTGCTGTGACAGCACAGCTGTTCATCTTCTCCTGTAAATCACTGGGATGCATAGAGCCAGCCTAGTAACCCCACACCGTGTGCCAAGGTGTACCCGGCTCTTCCGTGCCCTGCTCCATGATGCTGCAGCTGGGATCTGGACACCACATTCCTCCTCTGCCAGCGCCTCCCAGTTAGGCTCTGGGAGCTAGTGGGAGGGCTGGAGGGAAACTGGAGGCTGGAGAAGCGAGAAGGCACGTGCTCCCTCCTGCTTGCTTCCCATGGGTGTCAGGGTGACTCTGGCAGTGGTTCTTCACTCTGGCAGTGAACTTGGTTCTGAAAGCAGCAGCTGGTTCCAGCTAATGGCTTTTCCCAGAACGAGTTTCATGGCATCCCTCAGGGATACCAGTACCAGCTAGCTGGTACCCTCTACTTGGGCAGAACTCCCCAGTCCTGGGGTTTTAGATGCTTCCTGCAACTACTACTTCCGTGGTACCTCAGTCAGGATGGCCAACAGGCCTGGTTTGCCTGGGACTAAGCACTTTCCCAGAATGCGGGACTCTCAGTGCTAAAAGTAGCATAATTCCGGGCAAACCAGTATGGTTGGTCTCAGTGTTCCCCTTTTACCTGTCCAGTTCCTCGAAAACTGGTTTAAAATTCTCTAAATTAAATTCTCTCTGTAGAAACCACTGGTGTGGTTTATGATCTCTGACTGGGCCTGACTGGTACAGGATGGGAGGCAGGTGCTAGAAGATGCAGTATTACCAGCATTTGAGAGGTGTGGTGGCCATGGTAACGATAAGGGCTGTGGAGATGGCTGGGGATCGTTAGGTGCATGGATGCACTGGGGAAGAAATGGCAGCTCAAGTCAGCCAAGCATCCAAGTAGGCACAAAATTAGAAGCCAGAAGTCCTTGGTGGCAGCACCTCAAAGGACTGTCTGCTGTGGCTGGCTGGCACATCCCACTGATAAAAGTGCAGAGGAGTCTGAATCTATGGCCCTAGCAAATATTCCATGCCAAAGTCAAGGGCCTGATAAGAAGGCGTGGGCCCCGAGGACCTAGAATGGGGACGCCTGGGTAGATGTGCTTGAGAACCCTCAATCCTCAGAATCCCTGGGCCTCTCTGGGCTTGAAGATGAGACTCACTCCTCCTGTGGACAGTGGCAACATTCTTTTGCTCCGAGACCACGCACGGTCCTCAGCCGGGACAGATGCCTTGTGGGTGATACTCGCCCTTCTCAAGATCTCCCCCGCCAGCCCTCACAGCTTCTAGGTCTGTAAACTTTTTTTGTAAAGGGACACATGGGAGATAGTTTAGGCCTTGCAGACCATACAATCTCTGTCATAACTGCTCAATTCTTCCACTGTGCCCAAAAGCAGCACAGGTAATATGTAAACAAATGGGTGTGGCTGGATTCCAATAAGACTCTGTTTACAAAAACAGGCTGTATTTGACCAAAGGGCCATAGTGTGCCATCCTGCTCCAGGCCAACCCTAAGGCCTCGCATAGTTTGGCACAGCAGGTAAGAGAGGGGCTGCCTGCTCCAGAAAGGGCCACGGAACCTTGCTCACATGCACCCACATAACCCAGGATGTCACGTCTGGGAGCGAATCTTGAGCAGACTGGACTAGAGGAGGAAGATAGAAGCCTGGATAAAAGGAGGCCATTGTTATTCAGACGCTCTCCCAGGACTCAGGATTTGCATCCCGGCAGGGACACCGAAAGCCAGTCCCGACCTGCTGCTCAGATCGCACCCTGCAGCTGGGAAATGATGCTGCCTCAAGAAAATAAGACTCAGATGTAAAGAACGGACTTGAGGACCCAGTGGGGGAAGGGGAAGCTGGGACAAAGTGAGAGAGTGGCATGGACATATATACACTACCAAACGTAAAATAGATAGCTAGTGGGAAGCAGCCGCATAGCACAGGGAGATCAGCTCCGTGCTCTGTGACCACCTAGAGGGGTGGGATAGGGAGGGTGGGAGGGAGACGCAAGAGGCAGGGGATATGGGGATATATGTATATGTATAGCTGATTCACTTTGTTATACAGCAGAAACTAACACACCATTGTAAAGAAATTATACTTCAGTAAAGATGACAAATAAATAAACTTCAGGATATACTGTACAGCACAGAGAATATAGCCAATATCAAAAAAAAAAAAAAAAAAAAAGGAAAACAGAAAAAGTAAAAAAGAAAGAAAATGTGATGCGGATACCAGAACTGCTCGGGCAGCAGCAGGGGTAGAATGTTCAGTGAGAGAGGCACAGAAAATAGATTTATTCTTTAAGACCAGAGAGTCTAGCAACTGACCAGTCTCTGGGAGAGCCCAGGAGGCAGGAGCCAACCTACTGACGGGGAGCTTGGGTGTCCTTGGGGAATAATGCTGTGATGTCACAGCAAGCTTACACAGTAGTGATTGTTCTCGTCTAGGACCAAGAGGCCCTAGGGACACTTCTCCTGAGGAAAGGGAATGAGGCAGATCCTTGAAGACCTGTGGGTACAATTCGGAGCTGAAACCGATACCACAGGATCCAAAATACCATCACAGCCCTCCTGTCGATGTGGGGAATTGCTGGTCCCAACTCCATCTCGTAGAGGTCCAGTGGATCACACCCCACGTGGTGCTCATTCCCCTGAGTTTCTAATTGGAATGGACATATTAGCAGCTTGAAGAACCCTCTTACAGAGTAAGAACCACGATGCCAAGAAAAACCAAGTGGAAACTCCTGTAACTTCCCCATCCTGGCTAAGATAGAAAATCAGAATGTCTCTTTCTGGGCTAGATGCCACCTCAAAGACTTAAAGATGGCAGAGGGCTACTTAGTTGCCCTGTGATGTTTGTTCTTTGGTGAATCCAAGAAAAGTTATCATTTTGTTTTGACGTATTGTTAGGGAAGGAGTGAAGCTGCATTTCTCTGCATTCTAGGTGAAGTGGAAATCATTCTCAGATTTTTAACAACAACAACAAAAGTAAGGCATCTTAAAATTTGGGTTCTAATTACAAATGGAGTTACAGAACTCCTTCAGACATTTATAATAGGATTTATAAATGTCATATATTTTATTTCCTTTTTAAGATACCTCAATGATCTAATGGATAAATCAAACCTTTCTGGGGTCTTCAGGTAATTTTCATAAAATCTAATTAATTACAATTATAAACAGGATTCCTCTAGATCTTCTTAAATGTTCCTATACTGTTTACTGTTACAGTAAATTTCAAATTAAAAACCATAAGTATAAATCACTTAATTTTAATCTGGAATCACAAAGCTGCTCTCTTACTTGCATAGGCCAAAATCTCTTAAGTACTGCAAGAACTTAAATACTAAACAGGAACAGAGTGCTTATTTCAAGAATTGTGGGGAGTCTGAGATTTTAGCCTACTTTCAAAATCACAGGTTTGGTGGGTGCCGGTGAAAGACACGAGACCCCTGGGTCAGAGGCGGAGGGCTCTGTCACTCACAGCAGGAGTAGTAGGCAGAGTACGAGCCTTGACTCGGTTCCCCGAGTCCCAGTCCCCACAGGGTGGTGTGAAGAGGGCCGGGTGACACCAGCCCACACGATGGGTAACAGGGCAGAAGCCCCGAGCTTAGGGAGCCCAAACATTTTCTAGTGGGCAGCAAGCCTGTTTGACTTTTGCTGTAGAGGAAGACATTGTCTTTATTGTACTGGACGGTAAACAAAGCTGCCCTTTACTCTGGGGGGAGAGAGTTTTCCTAAGCTGTTCACCAGACAGCCTTGAAAAGGCGGTCCAGAGCAAAGGCAGTCGTGCTTCTGTCCAGAAATATGTGCAGAAATATGAGAAATATGAGAAACTGATGGAAGACTATCCCTCAACACCTTAACTGCAAGACGGTCTTCCTATGGGTTGGTTCTCTCCAGCATTTCTAAATTTAAATCTAAATCTTTCCGTGGTTGAAAGATGTACTCCTACTAAGGTGTCGATTCCAAACGACGTTTGGGTTATCTTTTCACACGATTTTTGTTGTTGCCACTCAGCTAGCTGAGGGGTCTTAATGGCCAGTGGCTCTCTGGCTGGAATACTGCCTGGGTTTTGTTGGTGACCTTGATGGCCAAGGTGATCCCAGCTTCATAGTCACTGTTCCAATACTCTCCAAAGAGGGTGGTCTCCCCACCTGACTTACCCACACTTTCCTTGTCCATGACCTCATCCTGCTGACCCCTCTCAGACAGCCAGACCTCCAGCTGCCACATGCTTTGGTTGGATTTATCACGTCTGTTTACTCCTTCGTTCTTTTCGTATCATCCCTGTGCTTTCTACCACAAACCTCAGAGCTGTGTCTGACTTCATGGTCTCCACGCTGAAGAGCATTTTGCTGGGTTCTTTGATGGGCCAGAAAAGGGTGTTTTCTCACTCGATTCTCTCCACTTCTAGAAGGTGCCAAGTGTGCCCTTTGGGTTGAGGGCAAAGGAAATCCTTCCCAGGGAGGTCCTCCAGAGACATAATGGTTATGGCGGCAGCCCCTGAGCCATGGCTGCTAGTTGGGTGACTCCACCCTCCACAGAAGAACTCTGGGCCCCTAGCCGGCACCCCAGCTCCAGCTCTTCTGCTGGTTGGTGGGAGACCCATCCCTATCCCAGGAGGACCACCTGCCAGGAGGCTGAGTCCAACAAGATGATCAACCCAGCACCTGAGTGTTCCCCTTCATGGCACAGAGGCAGCACCCGGAGAGGGGGGAGCTCTGGCTACAGGTCCCCCCATCCTCCCACCAACAGGTCACTCATCTCCTGGCACATAAGCTGTACACTAATGGCTCTAATAACGGGAATGGGTCAGGGAGAAGGGCTGCCGTGGCGGGATGGAGCTGACTCCATAGAAACATGGTTTTTGACGGGACTGTGAGAAGAAATCACTGCCCCTAGGCAGCCTCTGGCTTGAACAGCTTGAAACAAACAAGGGGGACTTCCCTGGTGGCACAGCAGTTAGGAATCCACCTACCAATGCAGGGGACACAGGTTCAAGCCCTGGTCCAGGAAGATCCCACATGCCGCTGAGCAACTAAGCCCCTGTGCCACAACTACTGAGCCTGCACTCTAGAGCCTGCGAGCCACAACTACTGAGCCCACGTGCCACAACTACTGTAGCCTGTGTGCCTAGAGCCCGTGCTCCACAATAACAGAAGCCACTGTAATGAGAAGTCTGCGCACCGCAATGAAAAGTAGCCCCCGCTCGCCGCAACTAGAGAAAGCCTGTGCGTAGCAAAGAAGACCCAACGCAGCCAAAAAATAAATTAAATAAATAAATAAATTTGAAACAAACAAGGTTTCTCCCCATTTCAAATTCTAGATTAATTATGGCCTAAGTGGAGTATCTCAGTCAGGCTTCGTCGTCCATTCAGTTTTTAAGGCCCTCCCAGCCACAGGGCACCTGCCCCCCACTGCCAGCAGCAGCGTGTCTGGACTCTGGACCCCTGAGTAAATCTCCAGCTGGTAACTCATTTCCTCCTCTTAGCAAAGATCACCCTTAAGGAAAAGGGGTAGGATGTCCTCCTGCTGCAGGCTACCCTGGCATAGACCACGGATGGATGTATGGCCCACGCTGGGCGTGTCCAGAGGGACTTACCTGAGCTGAGCGCCAGGGCAACATTGACCAGCCCTGTGACGTTTGCTTGGGCTCACAGTGTTTTCTTTTCCAGAATGCGCAGCAAACCAAGATGCTCAGGAGACATGAGCTGTAGTCCTGTCTCCACCCCTTACTGCTGCCGTCGTTCACCAAGCCACCCAATCTTTTAGTTACCTGATTCATAAACGGATGTAACTGTACCGGCCATGCCTGTATCCCAGGGTTATCATGGGAATCAAAGCAAATGATGGGATACTAGATATGAATGTACTCTGTGAGGCATTGTCCTCCCTATCCTAAATGGGAGTCCAGGGCCCAGTTCTGTTCTCAGGACAGGACAGAGCTGTCCTGACTTGCCCAGGGACTGAGAACAAGAGACCCAAGTTCTTGGCTTGAAATCATGTCCGGCAGAGAGAAGGATGGTCGTGGCGCTCCACCTGAGGTGTCAGAATGTGGCCCAGAGCAGGAAGAAGAGGGGAGAGCCACCCTGTCTGACTGTGGGAACTTAGGCAGCCACCTGATAAAAGAAATGCTCACATACTGACGTCTGGGGAAGTCGTTTTGGCTTATATGTGAATGAATTTGAATTTGATGCTAACTAGAACAGCCTGTTTGTGGCCTATGAAACCTACATTGTCCATCTGCTTTAATTATTAAAGAAAAGGGTGCACTGACCAGAATTAAAGAAAGCCCATGTTAAAAATAAAGATTAAATGCCTCCCTTCCTGGGACGTCGATGTTGGACCTCCTTCCATGATAAGACTCCCTTCCCAGGCACCAAGGCCATTCTGACTCACTGTGTACGTGCTGGTCTGTTTTTTCTGAGACCTTGAAGGACTGTATCCCTGACTTGTTTGATGTTCTTTGTTCTGATAAGACATGAAACAGTGTTGAAACCCCTGCTTCTCTGGAGCAGTTCCTCAGAGTTATCTGAGAGGCTGTCTACCAGACTATAGTCCTCAGTGTATCTCAGAAAAACTCTTTCCTACTCCTATTATAGATTGTTGATTATTTTCATTGGCACGTCTAAGCGGACAAATTCACCAAGGGATATTGTGCAGAGAGAGAGAGACCAGGACAGAGAGATGGCAGCAAAGCACTGAGCGTCACGGTCGGGCTCGGTCCTCAAGCTGAATCTGGAGTCCAGGCACGTCTCACTTCCCCCGCTACCCTGCACATTTATCACCTGCGAGGCTGCCCACAGGCCTCCCTGCTTCTGCCGGAACACCCTCTCCCGTCTGTCCTCAAAGCAGAAGTCAGGTCCTGTCTCACCTCCTCTCCGAGCCCTTGGGGGCTCTGGGGACCATCCAAAGGGAGAGCCCAATCTTCACAGCCTGCACAGCCCACCCCCTCGGGCTTCAGCTCCCACTGCCTTCCCGCTCACCTGGCCATCCAGGCTTCCGGGCTGTGCCTCTGCACCAGCGGTTGCTCTGCCTGGAGTCCCCCAGTGGTGCTCCGTGATTCCCCTCACCACGCTCAAGTCTTCGTTCGAATGTTATGTTCACGGTGAGGTTTCCCCACCGTCCTGTTAGAACCGCCGCAGACTGCCTAGCACCTCCCTAACCTGGGTTTGTTTTTCCCCACAGAACTTATCACCGGTAAGATCATATAACTTAATTCATTTATTACGCTTATTGTTTATTTTGTCTCATTCTTCCTCCTCCCTCCCCTGTCAGAACATAAACTTCATGAGGAAGAGGGTTTTTGCCTGTTTCTTTTCATTGATGTATCCCAGCAACTTGGAGCACTGCCTGCACAGGTCAAGTATTCAATAAATATCTGTAGGAAAACAAGTAATTCTGTGGGAGGAAAGGGAGGAGACCATCTCAAGAAAGAGGAAGAATTTAACAAGGTCAGCATTTCCAAACACTTTGGGGAGGCCACGGTGAGAGCAGAGACTAGATGGCAGATGCAGTGCCTGCAGGGAGTGGGATCCGTAGTCTGTTTAAACTGGAAACAGAGAGTGAACAAAGACCAGATGAACGAACAGCACGAAATGCAGGAACAGTGTCGATAACGCATTCAAGGAATGCAGGGCTGAAGGGGCAGTAATAACTCGAGGGGGATACCGGGTTCAGAAGAGAAATGCTCTCTGTTGTTTTAATTAACATATTGCTTTTGTTTCTAAAATTAATTTGTGCCCATTTTAGAAGATTCGGAAGTTACTGAAACGCCAAAGACGGAAATAATCTCATCACCCAGATAAAACCACAACTAACTGTATCTTGTGCTTTTTTTCTAGGCATAGGCATTTATAGTAGTTCTGTTGCTTGTGAGATTGTTTTGACAAAAACGTAGAGCTGTACGTGATACAACTACTTTGTTGTTATATGTCTGTTTTATAGCTTTTTTTAATTTAAAGTTTTATTAGGGATTTCTTTCCTGTCTTCATATATTTCTGGTGATGTAATTTTTAGTGGCTGCCAATGATTTTACTCAATAAGGTGTATACCCAATTTTCTATTTGGACATTTAAGCCTTATCCATCTCTTTACTATTATAAACAGTACTGTAACAAGCATGATGTTTCTTTTTCTTGTTTAATAGAAGGAGAAAGTAGGTAGAAGAGAAGTTGAGAAAAATGAGTGAAAATGGAAACAAATCATGGAAAAAGGTACTGAAGAACTCTGGACAAGGTGAGATTACAGGCACAGGTGCACATAAAACGTGCCATTGGTGGGTTCGGCCTGTCACCACCTGGACCCAGGGTCAGTATCAGTGTCACTGAAGTTGGACAGTGAGACGTGTGTCTCGCTGGAATATGACAGGAGCACAAGCATCCCTTGTGGCCCCGGAACCAGAGAGCCCAGAACAACCAGTGAAGCAGAGACCCAGCCTCAAGGCAGGTGAGGGCCCTGGAAGTGGACTTCTACCAAGTTCCCTCTGTGAGTTTGATATGTACCAGAGTTTGAGCCTCTTCAAACTTTTGGTCTATAGAAAATACGGGGGCAGAGAAGAATGAGTTAAAATGACACTGTGAGGAATCAGACAAATCCAGAAAGTGGAGCATTCTAGAGGATGTCCTAACTGTCCCTGCCACCCAGCAACGGCCTCCAGGAAGAAATCGGGGGTTGGGGATGGGGTGGTGCTGAGCAGCTTAAGATTTAAAAAACGTTTAAGAGACATAAAAACCAATGCAGAGTGTGGCCCTTGTGTGAATTCTGTCTCAAGCCAATCAGTTGTAACATTTGCGGGGGACAATAAGGGAAATTTGTATGTAGACTGGTGCTAGATGATGTTAGAGAATCACCGTTGGGCTTCCCTGGTGGTGCAGTGGTTGAGAGTCCGCCTGCCGATGCAGGGGACATGGGTTCGTGCCCCGGTCCGGGAAGATCCCACATGCCGCGGAGCGGCTGGGCCCGTGAGCCAGGGCCGCTGAGCCTGCGCGTCCGGAGCCTGTGCTCCACAACGGGAGAGGCCACAACAGTGAGAGGCCCGCATACAAACAAAAAAAAAAAAAAAAAAAAAAAAAAAAAAAAGAATCACTGTTAATTTTGTTTTGTATAGTATGGTATTACAGCTGGGTAAGAAAATGTCTTAACATTTTAGTGTCACAGACCAAAGCATTTAGAGTCAATGTGATATGTAGACTTTGCTTTATAATATTTCAGCAAGGAAAATGGGAACAAACAAATATGGGAAATATTGACAGATAAATCTAGGTCCTGGGAATAGGGGGACTCATTTTAATATTCTAGTTACTTTTATATGTATGAAATTTTTAATAATTAAATGTTACAAAGGCATGTGGGAGATTAGCCTTGGCAAGTTGGAGAGACCGTTTTTCCTCAGAAACTGACCTGAAGGAGACGCAGAGGAAGAGGAGAGATTTCCAGGTTGGAGGAAAATCTGAGGACACTCATGTTAGAGAGGCTGGTTACCCGGCAGGCAGGGGGGTGGGGGAAGAGAAGAGGCAGGGGCTTGCCTTGAAGAGGTTTCCAACACAGCCGTGCTGCAGGTGGGATGCTGTGAGGGGTCCGCTCGCCCTGGCCGAGGTGAGAGTCCCCATCACAGGCCTGTGGTTTTCTCTGGCCCAGTTTGCCAGCCGGGGAGCAGTGTCGAGACAGAGGGGAGTGGAAGCTGGCAAACACAGACCTTCAACGGCAAAGATGGGAAGGCAGAGACTCTGTTCTGTAGCTCGTTTTCTGGGTCATGACTGGTCACCTCCTGGAGCTGCTGGGCACCTGGACAGTCCTGCTCTGTGGGAGGATTTGGGGAGGGGCTTCGGGGGTGCCGTGGCCGGTCAGGCTTGTGTATCTGCCCGGGTGAGGGGCTGGGGGGTGTCCGTAGGTTGCTAAAGTACCTTTCATCCTGGAAAAGGTTGAGATCCGTGCCTTCCAAGTCCTGTGGGCCCACCCTTTGCAACAGCCGAGAGTCGTGACTTACGCAGTCCTGATCTAACAGACACTCAGGGAGCACGATCTCCTGGGCAATGCCCCAGCGGCATCACCTGTGCGGCTTCTCTGGGTCAGCAGGGTGGCAGGCCTAGGGCAGTTCATCACAACACAGCACACACTATCAGTGTTATACACCGTAGCAGAGTCACGTTCACATTTATCTTTTTTTTTTAATTTTTATGAGACTGGTAAACCGTTTATTATATTATGGTTTTTAGCAATGAATAGTGCATATGTCTTTTTTTTAACATCTTTATCGGAGTATGATTGCTTTACAATGGTGTGTTACTTGCTGCTCTTAACCGTGAAGCAGCTCTACGTATACATAGATCCCCATACCCCCTCCCTGTTGCATCTCACATTTATCTTAAATGGTTTTAAGGCACAGACCTCTCTGAAACCTGCAAAAAGTTATTAATTTTTTCCCAGAAAAAATTGTACACATGGCTAAGTACAAAAGTCTGCACCAAACTTCAGGAAATTCCCAAATTCCCTGAGGCCGCCTGGCGGCTGTCCGTTGTAGAGGTTTTTTACAAACATGTTGGGAGAAGGAAGTCCCAAGTGACCCTGGGAGGCTGAGGCAGCCTCTGGAGGGGTCAGCTGGGCCAGGCCTCGGAGGGTGGCCAGGACTTAGGTTTCCGACCCAGCTGCTGAGCTGGGGACAGGAAGCTGGAATGAGGATGATCCGGGGAATGAGAGCTTACTGTCCCTGAATGGGCCCTTTCACTGATGACTTCAGGTGGGGAGTGGTCTGGGCTCCCTGGCACGCAGATAACGGGTGCCAGGAGGCTCGGGCTCTGGAGACCCCGGGAGTCCCCGATGGCAGTACACGGTTTTCATCACCTGACTGGACCCCTGGTGGAGAGAGACTGTGGGGGACAGAGGTAGGGGTGTCTCTCGTGGGAGGGGTCCCCGCTGTTTGAGCACATCTGTTTCGATTTGGTTCTCAGGCTGTGGACATCAGGCACCGATCTGGCTTGGAGGGATGTGGTTCTTTCGACATCGCTCCCTTCGGCAGGTGGTTTGGGGTGGGGCCGGGGATGACCACAGCCTTGTAAACAGCTGCTTGACTTTTCCCATCTTTGTTCCTCTTTCTCATTACTCTACTGACAGCTGCAGGCCCCCAGGGACGGCTGAGAACGTTAGAACAATCGAGTTTCTCTGCTT
Organism: Monodon monoceros; assembly: GCF_005190385.1. Taxonomy (NCBI): domain Eukaryota; kingdom Metazoa; phylum Chordata; class Mammalia; order Artiodactyla; family Monodontidae; genus Monodon; species Monodon monoceros. The sequence goes on from NW_021703781.1 coordinate 1,009,785, forward strand.
CAGGCCCATCAGCGTCCAATAAGCTTAGGACTCCGTCTCGCTCTACTGCAGCCACTGTAGGGTGAGCTGCTTGCCACGGGGATGGCTGGGGTAGAGCTATTCAAGAGATACTTCTTTCTCTTTTCAGCAAGCAAATCCTGCGTGTGTGCCTGTGTGCGTGTGCCCAAGTACATACACTCCTTATAATTTGACTTCTGCTCTTCCCATTTTAAACAAGAAGGTTCGGGAATTTTCTGATAAGTGGCATTAATGAATAATACTTCTATTCCCACTGCACTTTATCATTTTTAAAGTACTTTCACAGGTGTGATTTTATAATGACCTGGAAGCAGGCACAGCAGGCACTGTAATAACCTTGTTCTGTGGATAAGCACACAAGATCCCTGGGTATAATTTGTCATTATCATACTGCTAAACAATGCCATTCGAGAACGATTCCTCTGCAATCTAAGACATATACTTTGAGGAAAGAGTTTCATCTTCTCTGCCTGTCTGTGGCTTAGATATTTAATCTTCAAAATCAGAGTCTCTTACTACATAAGCTGCCACTGGTTTTCACCTGGTCTGGAAACAAAAGAAGTTGAGGTCATACTTTAAGCCATGTTATCCCCAGGTTAATCAAGTAAAAGATATTAGAAGCTAATTTGTTTTGACCTTCTACAATATGCCAGATAATAATCTAATTATGTTAATAACATACTTATTTAGTTCTCATAGCAACATTGTTATATATGTTTTGCAAGTGATGAAAAAGAGGAATAAAGGAGTTAAGTAACTTGCCCAAGGACACACGGCTAATGAGAATCCAGATTTGATCCCAAGCAATTTGAGTTCAGAGTCCAAGACAGCTCAGTATTTGGGTTCATCCGGCAAACCAATAATTCAGAAAAGTGGGACTAAGAATAATCCAGTCTATTCAGGCCCTGGGTCAGAGTGTTTGGCCTGTTTCTTCCTCTGAGGGTGAGGATGGACTTTTACTTCCAGTGGTGATAGATGGAAATTTGGAGAAATCTTTTTCCATTGAGACCAACTACAAAAGCTGGAAAAACATGTAGTATACATAATTTGAAGGCAACGGAGAGCTACCAGAGCTGTGAGAAGTTACTTGGTTAACATTCGAAAGAAGGGAAACCAGAGAAGAGAGCAAGGTGTTCAGGACCCTGTTTGCCTAGGGGACATCTGTGGTTCCACAAGAGGAGGCTGAGAGCTGACCAGGGGCTAGGAGGACAAATTCAAGTTTTAGCTCACTGACAGAGGTGCCATGATAAATCCCTTAGGTTCTGAGTTGGGTTGTGTCCTAGGAGTAAGGGTGAACAAGAAATAGATCAGTTCTTACAGGTTCTGAAGCCCAACTTTGAATCATCTCAACCTATGCTTGAATTAAGCTCATCTGGGATTGATAGCACCCCTACCTACCTGCCAGAAGCAAACACAAAACCTCCTTAGAAAAGCTAACATCATCCAGAGCCTCAAATTTTCTTATAAAAATTTCATGTCAATGTCAGGAATATAAATTTTTAAATAGCATGAATTCAAACAGAGGGGCCAACATGATTTCTATAAAAAACAAGGGAAACCACAGATAATAGCAGCAGACCCACAGATGATCCAGATAATGAGGTTAACTAACATGACTTTTATTTTATTTTACTTTTGTGGTACGCGGGCCTCCCACTGTTGTGGCCTCTCCTGTTGCGGAGCACAGGCTCCGGACACACAGGCTCAGTGGCCATGGCTCACGGGCCCAGCCACTCCGCGGCATGTGGGATCTTCCCAGATGGGGGCATGAACCCGTGTCCCCTGCATTGGCAGGCGGACTCTCAACCACTGCGCCACCAGGGAAGCCCCTCTAACATGAATTTTAAACTAACTCTGTTTAATATGTTCAAGAAAAGAAAAGACGATTTTGGGGATTTTGGCAGAGATCTGGAAGCTATAAAAATAACTTTATAAAAAGTTCTAGAATTGAAAAACACAACTGAAATGAAGTAGTCAAAGGACGGATTTAGAAATATATTAGAGCTTAATAGAGGATTAGTGAACTTGAACATAGGTTGTTAAGGGATAAATCAGTCAACAAAATCAGACAAGAAATGACCCAGATGTTAGAATTATCAAACAGGCCTTTATAGTGGCTCTGACCACTAGGTTAAATGATGTGCCGGAAAAAGTGCACAACATGCATGAACAAAAGGAGAATTTTAGCAGAGAGGTAGAGATGATTTTTTTTTAGGTCAAATGGAAATGCTAGGTATGAAAAAGAAACAATATCAAAGATGAATTCTTTTCCCAGGTTTAAAAGAGACTGGTGAGGAAGGAATCAGTAAAACTTGAAGACAAGTCAACAGAAATCATTAAAACAGGCCAAAGACGAAAAAAATGAAAAAAAAAAACAAAACAAGACAAAACCCATAGCATCAAGAGCTGTGAGAAACATCAAATGAAATAAAATAGAAACAAAAAAGGGAGTCCTAGAAGGAGAGGGAGAGGGAGAGAGGGAGATATGTTGAGCCAACGACTGAGAATTTTCTAAAAACAACAAAGCACAGATATAAGAAATTCAAAGAACCTCATATAGGATAACACATACACACATTATAATCAAATTTCTGAAAACCAAAGTTAAAGGGAAATTTTTTAAAGCAACCAGAGGAAAAGGTAACATTAAATACAGTGGAACAAGAAAGAGAAAAACAACCATGTTCTTGGATTGGAAGAATCAACGTTGTGAAAATGACTATACTACCCAAAACAATCTACAGATTCAATGCAACCCCTATCAAACTACCACTGGCATTTTTCACAGAACTAGAACAAAAAATTTTACAATTTGTATGGAAACACAAAAGACCCCAAATAGCCAAAGCAATCTTGAGAAAGAAAAATTGAGCTGGAGGAATCAGGCTCCCTGACTTCAGACTATACTACAAAACTGCAGTAATCAAGACAGTATGGTACTGGCACAAAAACAGAAATATAGATCAATGGAACAGGATAGAAAGCCCAGAGGTAAACCCACACACATATGGTCACCTTATTTTTGATAAAGGAGGCAAGAATATACAATGGAGAAAAGACAACTTGTTCAATAAGTGGTGCTGGGAAAACTGGACAGCTACATGTAAAAGAATGAAATTAGAACACTCCCTAACACCATACACAAAAATAAACTCAAAATGAATTAAAGGCCTAAATGTAAGGCCAGATACCATAAAACTCTTAGAGGAAAACATAGGCAGAACACTCTATGACATAAATCACAGCAAGATCCTTTTTGACCCACCTCCTAGAGAAATGGAAATAGAAACAAAAGTAAACAAATGGGACCTAATGAAACTAAAACCTTTTGTACAGAAAAGGAAACCATAAACAAGATGAAAAGACAACCCTCAGAATGGGAGAAAATATTTGCAAATGAAGCAACTGACAAAGGATTAATCTCCATAATTTACCAGCAGTTCATGAAGTTCAATATCAAAAACACAAAAAACCCAATCCAAAAATGGGCAGAAGACCTAAATAGACATTTCTCCAAAGAAGATATACAGATTGGCAACAAACACATGAAAGGATGCTCAACATCACTAATCATTAGAGAAATGTAAATCAAAACTACAGTGAGGTATCATCTCACACCAGTCAGAATGGCCATCACCAAAAAATAATAACGAGGAGGGTGTGGAGAAAAGGGAACTCTCTTGCACTGTTGGTGGGAATATTAATTGATACAGCCACTATGGAGAACAGTATGGAGGTTCCTTAAAAAACTACAAATAGAAATACCATATGACCCAGCAATCCCACTACTGGGCATATACCCTGAGAAAACCATAATTCAAAAAGAGTCATGTACCACAGTGTTCATTGCAGCTCTATTTACAATAGCCAGGACATGGAAGCAACATAAGTGTCCACTGACAGATGAATGGATAAAGAAGATGTGGCACATATATACAATGGAATAGTACTCAGCCATAAAAAGAAACGAAATTGAGTTATTTGTAGTGAGGTTGATGGACCTAGAGACTGTCATACAGAGTGAAGTAAGTCAGAAAGAGAAAAATAAATACCATACTCTAACACATATATATGGAATCTAAGAAAAAAAAAAGGTTCTGAAGAACCTAGGGCCAGGAGAGGAATAAAGAACCAGACATAGAGAATGGACTTGAGGACATGAAGAGAGGGAAGGGCAAGCTGGAACGAAGTGAGTGAGTGGCATGGACTTATATATACTACCAAATGTAAAATAGATAGCTAGTGGGAAGCAGCTGCATGGCACAGGGAGATCAGCTAGGCGCTTTGTGACCACCTAGAGGGGTGGGATAGGGAGGGTGGGAGGGAGATACAAGAGGGAGGAGATACGGGGATATATGTATATGTATAGCTGATTTACTTTGTTATAAAGCAGAAACTAACCCACCATTATAAAGCAATTATATTCCAATAAAGATGTTGAAAGAAAGAAAGAGAAAAACAAATACCATATGCTGACACATATATATGGAATCTAAAAAAAGAAAAAAAGGTTCTGAAGAACCTAGGGGCAGGACAGGAATAAAGATGCAGAGGTAGAGAATGACTTGAGGACACAGGGAGGGGGAAGGGTAAGCTGGGATGAAGTGAGAGAGTGGCATGGACTTATATATACACTACCAAATGTAAAATAGATAGCTAGTGGGAAGCAACTGCATAGCACAGGGAGATCAACTCGGTATTTTGTGACCACCTAGAGGGGTGGGATAGGGAGGGTGGGAGGGAGATGCAAGAGGGAGGAGATATTGGGATATATGTATATGTATAGCTGATTCACTTTGGTATAAAGCAGAAACTAACACACCATTGTAAAGCAATTATACTCCAATAAAGATGTTTTAAAAAAAATTCAGTGGAACAAAGATAAGAATATCAAGCAAACGTTTTTTGTCAGAAAGTAGGCAAACCAGAAAATAATAGAGCCACATCCTTATAGTACTAAAAGAATAAAAAGTCAACTCAGAGCTCTATATCCAGTGAAAATGTCTTTCAAATATGAAGGCTAAATAAAAAAATTTTTCAGACAAAAAAAGCTAAGGAATTCATTGCCAGGAGACCTGACAACAAGAAATGTTAAAGTTCTTGAGGTAGCAGAATGCTACCAGATGGAAATGAAGTACTCTAGTATTACATACACCCCAAAAAATGTAGAGCTCTAGAAATAGTAAAAATAAAGGTAAATATAAAATAATTTTTCTTATTTTGTATTATTTTATAAGGAAAGTCACTTTCAAAGCAAAATAATAGCAATGAATTTTGGAGTTTATAACATGTGTAGAAGTTAAATCTATGACAAAAATAGCTCAAAGGATGGGAGGGAGAAAACGTAAATATAATGTTACAGGGTTCTCGCACTATACCTGGAGTGGCCTAATATTATTTGAAAGTAGACTCTGATAAATTAATGCCAGATACAGTAATCCCTAGAGTAAGAATGAAACCAATTATGAAAAGAGGTATGACTAATAAGCCAATAGTGGATATAAACTGAAATCATACAATATAATTTGTTTTCCTTTTTTTCCCTTTTAAAAAGATTGTATTGGAGTATAGTTGATTTACAATGTTGTGTTAATTTCTGCTGTATAGCAAAGTGAATCAGTTGTACATATACATATATCCACTCCTTTTTAGATTCTTTTCCTATATAGGTCATTACAGAGTATTGAGACTAGTTCCCTGTGAATAATTTTAATACAAAAAAAAGGGAGAAAAACAGAAAAAAAGGGGACAAAAGACAAATGGGACAATATGAGTAATATAGTTGATTTAAATCCAACTATATTAATAATGACATTAGATATAGGGAGACTAAATACCCCAAATTAAAAGGCAAAGATTGTCTGATTAAATAAGAAAAGAAGACCCAGTGATATGCTGTCTAGAAGAAACAAATTTAAATATAAATAAATATGTAAGTAAAAAGATAGAAAAATATATGCTATGCAAACACTAATCAAAAAAGACAAATGGGACAATATGAATAATATAGTTTATTTAAATCCAACTATATTAATAATTACACTAGGTATAGGGAGACTAAATACCCCAAATTAAAAGGCAAAGATTGTCTGATTGGATAAGAAAACCAAGACCCAATGATATGCTGTCTATAAGAAACAAATTTAAATATAAATAAATATATAAGTTAAAAATAAAAGAATAGAAAAAGATATGTTATGCAAACACTAATCAAAAAACTAGGAGTGGGGCTTCCCTGTTGGCGCAGTGGTTGAGAGTCGGCCTGCCGATGCAGGGGACACGGGTTCGTGTCCCAATCTGGGAAGATCCCACATGCCGTGGAGCAGCTGGGCCTGTGAGCCATGGCTGCTGAGCCTGTGTGTCCGGAGCCTGTGCTCCGCAACATACGGCAAAAACAAAAACAAACAAACAAAAAAACTAGGAGTGGCTATACTAATATAAATAGAGAAAAATTAGATTCCAGAACAATGAATATTACCATGAGTAAGGACATTACATAATGACATTGGGGACAGTTGATCAAAAAGACATAATCCTAACTGTGTATGCACATAATAACAATACATGAAGGAAAACCTGGTAGAAGGAAAAGTCATATTTGGAGAGTTTAACACTTCTCTCTGCTTAATTAAAAGAATAAGAGGGCTTCCCTGGTGGCACAGTGGTTAAGAATCCACCTGCCAATGGAGGGTACACGGGTTCGAGCCCTGGTCCGGGAAGATCCCACATGCTGCGGAGCAACTAAGCCCATGTGCCACAACTACTGAAGCCCATGCGCCTAGAGCCCATGCTCGCAACTAGAGAAGCCACCGTAATGAGAAAGCCCGTGCACCTCAACAAAGAGTAGCCCCCGCTCGCCGCAACTAGAGAAAGCCCGCATGCAGCAACGAAGACCCAACGTAGCCAAAAATAAATAAATAAAAATTAAAAAAAAAACAAACAAGAAAACATAACATTAATAAGAATGTAGAGGAGCTGAACAAGACTATCAACCAACATGAGCTAAGTGACATTTACAGAATGTTCAACCTGACAACAGCAGAATACACGTTCTTTTCAAGCGTGTGGATTCTTTTCAAATGTATGCATGGAGCATTCACCAAGAGAGATTATTTCTGAGCCATGAAACAAATCTCAAAACTTTAAAAGAATTGAAATCTAATAGGTATCTTCTTTCACAGCAGAATTCAGCAAAGAATCAGTAACAGAAATATATCTGAGAATCCCTGAATGGTTTGAAATTAAACAACATACTTCTAGATAGCATACAAAACAAGGGAGAACTCAAAAGGAAAATTAGAAAAATTTAAATTGAATGAAAAGGAAACTAAAACCTATCAAAACTTGTGAGACACAAGCTAAAGCCGTGTCAAGAGGGAGATCAGTAGCATTAAATACTTGTATTAAAAAAGAACAAAGATTTCAAACCAAGGATCTAAGTTTCTATCTTCAGAAACTAGATAAAGAAAAGCAAATTACCCACGTAAGCAGAGGAAGGAAATAATAATAATAACAATAAGAACAGAAATAAATGAATTTGAAAACACAAAAAGTAAAAATCAATAAAAGCAAAACTTGATTCTTTGAAGAAAGTAATATTGTTAAGTCTCTATGCAGATTGATCAGAGGGGAAAAAAAGATATATAAAGAGAGGACACAATTATCAATATCAAGAAGGAAAGAGATGACGTAACTACAGATCCAACAGACTATCAAGGGTTAGTAAGGGGACAATATGGAGTTGCTACTCAATGCATATAAAGTTTCAGTTCTGCAGAATGGATACCTTTTAAAGATCTGCTGTACAACGTGGTGCCTGCGGTTAACATTAGTGTACCGTGCACTTAAACATTTGTCAAGAGGGTAAATCTCATGTTAAATGTCCTTACTACAATAAAAAATATATACGGAAGTGTGAGTATGAGCTACAACTATATGAAAATAAATTCAACAAACTTAACTGAAGTGGATAAATCCTTTTGAAAACACCAAATTACCAGAGCTCAGTCAAGTAAACATAAATACATAACCTGAATAGCACTATGTATATTAAAGAAAAAGAATTCATATTTAAAACCTTTCTGTTAGGAAAACTCCATATCCATGCTTCACTGGTGAATCCTACCAACTAAGAAAGAAATAATACTGATTCTCCATAAAAATTTTCTAGAAAATAAAAGAACAGGGAACACTTCCCAACTCGTTTTATGAGGCCAGCATTACCCTGACACCCAAATCAGACAAAGATATTATGAGAAAAGAAAGCCACAGACTAATGTCCATGATGAACAGAAATGCAAAAATACGCAATAAAATATTACCAAATTGATTCTACAATATATCAAAAAAAGATCAAGTTGGGTTTATCTTAGGAATTCTTGGTTCAAAATGTAATAACCAATCATTGCAATTCACCCAATCTACAGATTTAAAAAGAAAAGAATCCCACATGATCAGCTCAACAGATGCAGAAAAAACATTTGAAAAAATTCAACTTCCATTCATGATTAAAACTCTCAGAAAACTAGGAATAGGTGAGAACTTCTTCAACCTGACAAAGGGAATCTATAAGAAACCTACAGCTAACCTCATACATATTTAATGATGAAAGACTGAATGCTTTACCCCTAAGATAGAACAGGAGAATGGTTATTTGCTGTCACTAATTCTATACAGCCTTGAACTAGAGCCCTTTGCCAGTACGAGCCAAAGATGTGAAACAAAAGGAAGAAATAAACCTGTCTTTAATCACAGACAACACTCTCTTTTATGTAGGAAGCTCAAAGAATCTACAAAAGAGTTGGAATTAGTAAGTGGATTTCGCAAGGTCATAAGACAAAAAGTCAATATAAAAATCAATTTTGTTTCTGTGTTCTTGCAACAAACCATCAAAAATTGAAATTTAAAACACCCTTTATAATAGTATTAAACTATATAATATTTAGGGATAAATCCAACAAGATGGGCAAAACTTGGATGCTGAAAATTATAAACACTGCTGCTAGAAATTAAAGAAGATCTAAATAAATGTATAGGTATATCATGTTTATAATATTGAGGAAAACTCAATATTATCAGGATGTCAGTTCTCCCCAAACTGATCTACATATTCAGTGCAAACTCAATCAAAATCCCAGCAGGCCTTTTTTATTCCCCTGTAGAAATTGATAAGGTGATTATAAAATATATTTGAAATACAGAAGTTCTGAAAAAAGAACAACAAAGTTAGAGGATCCCCAACATTTGATTTCAAGTTTTACTATGAAGGTACAGTAATCAAAAGAATGGGGTTTTGGCGTAAGGACAGACATGTAGGAACAGAGTGTCTAGAAATAGACCCACACATATACAGGCCATTGGATTTTGACAAAGGTGCCATGATAATCCAATGGAGAAATGATAGTCTTTCCCACAAACTTTTAAAAGATCCTGAACACATACAAGATATACAAAAATTAACTCAAAATCATAGACCTAAATGGAAGAGCTAAACTATAAAATTTATAGAAGAAAACATAGGAAAACCTTTGTCACTTGGGTTAGGCAAAGTAGTTTTAGACAAGACAGTAAAAGCATGAACCACAAAAGAAAAAAAATTGGTAAACTGCACTACATCAAAATTTTAAATTTCTGCTCTTTAACATGAAAAAAACAAGCTATAGACTTAAGAGAAAATATTTCTATAACACATATCTGAGAAAAGACTTGTATCCAAAATAAATAAATGAATCTTCCAATTAAATTATAAGAAGGCAACCCTACAAAAACTGAACCAAAGATTTGAATAGATGTTTCACTAAAGTTATATGTATAGCAAATAAGCACATGAAAATAAGCTTAGTATTAGTTTTCATTACAAAAGTGCATATTAAAACCCCCAATTCAGGGGAGGGATAAATTAGGAGGTTGGGATTAACAGATACACACCACTATACATAAAATAGATAATCAACAGGGACCTACTGTATAGCACAGGGAACTCTACTCAATATTCTGAAATAACCTATACAGGAAAAGAATCTGAAAAAGAATAGATACATGTATATGTATAACGGAATCACTTTGCTATACACCTGAAACTAACACAACATTGTAAAGCAACTCTACCCCAGTATAAAATTAAATTAAAAAAATAAATAAGACTTACTAGTTGTTTAAAAAAAAAAAAACCCAAAACAAAAGTGGTTGTTTTGGTTTTTTTCAAACTTACAATATCAAATATTGGTGTGGATGTAAAATAGTAGAGCCACTTTGGGCAAGTTTGGTCATTTCTAGTAAGTGTAACATGCACTTCCCATAGGACCCAGCAACCCCACGCCTAAGGATTTACCCCTCCTAGCTATTTACTCCTAGGTATGTCCACAGAAAGACCTGTACAGGAATGTTTTTAGCCACCTTTTCATAACAGCCCAAACTGGATAAACAAACTGGGGTGCTTCCATTTGCCTGACCAGTGACACAGCAGGAAAGAGGAATAAAGTCCAGACAGGGCACAACCAGGTGACTCTCACAGGCTTTGCGCTTCGTGAAGGAGCCGGGCTCAGAAGGTGCGCTTTATGATGCCATCGGTACCGACCACATCCTGGAAAAGGCAAAGAGACAGGGACAGAAAGCTGAGCAGTTGTTGCCTGGGACCGGGATGCAAGGGAAGGAATTGACTACAAAAAAGGGATAAGGGAACTTTCTGGCCTGACAGGAAGGTTCTGTGTACTCATTCTGGTGGTGTTTTCACAACTGTATATATTTGTGAAAACTCATTGAACTATATACACCTAAAAAGAGTGAATGGGGCTTCCCTGGTGGCGCAGTTGTTGAGAGTCCGCCTGCCCATGCAGGGGACACGGGTTCGTGCCCAGGTCCGGGAAGATCCCACATGCCGCGGAGCGGCTGGGCCCGTGAGCCATGGCCGCTGAGCCTGCGCGTCCGGAGCCTGTGCTCCGCAACGGGAGAGGCCACAACAGTGAGAGGCCCACGTACCGCAAAAAAAAAGAGTGAATGTTACTGTTTGTAAATTATACCTCAAAAAATATTTTTAAAACACTTTGAAATATTCTTTCCACAAAAAAAATTGCAGTCCTGGTTGACTTCACTTTGCCAAATTATAGCAAATATCTAAGTAAAAGTAATGCCTATCTAAAGGGAATAAAGACTCTTGCAAAAAATAGAAAAAGAGGGAACTTCTCTTCACTTGTTTTATCAGGCCAGTGCGACTTTGATTCCAAAACCCACAAAAACAGTTATATATACAAACTTATAGACCAATCTCACTCATGAAATGTCCAACAATCCTAAATAAAATACCAGCAAACCAAATCCAGCAATATACATAAAAAATATAGCACAGCATCACCAAGTTGGGTGTATTCTAAGAATGCAAGACAAGCTTTACATCTGAAAACCAATCAGTGTTATTCACTTCACAGAATAAAAAAGAAAAATCATACAAGTATCTCAATATATGCAGAAAAAGCACTTGGTAACATTCTGTATCCATTTATAATTTTTTAAAGCTCTTCAGCAAATATTATATTTAACGGTGAAATATGAAAACCTTTCCCTCTTAGGTCAGGATAAGGATGTCTACTATCACCACCACTATTTAACATTTTATTGGTAGTTCAAACCAATGCAATAACGCAATGAAAATAAATATTGGGTATAAAAGCTGGAAGGTAAAAATTACAACTGGCTTTTTTTCTCAAATAATGTAATTGTGTATGCAGAAAAAATATTTAATTTACAAACAGATTACTGAAATAAGTTGCCAGGTAGAAGATCAATACAGAAAGTACAAAAATAATTGTATTCTTATATAGCAGCAATAAATATAAAATAAACTTTAAAATTGATATTATATACAATAGCATATTAAATTATATAGAACCAAATCTAATGGAAGATATTCAAAGCAAGGAAACAATATTCAGAGAAACTAAAAAAGATTTAAATAAGTGGAAGAAGGTACAATGATCATGGATTAAAATATACCAAGAGATAGAAAAAGCCAAAGAATGGAGGAAACTTGTAGAGATATTATCCTCTAATTGATTGATTCAATAAAATCCCAATAAAAATCCCCGTTGTGTGGGTGTGTGTTTGTGTAGAAATTGACAAACTGATTCTAAAATTTATGGGGAAATGCAAAAGCCAAGGCATTCTACAGAAGCACAATGGGAAGGACTGACTTTATCATTCTTACTTATTATAAAGTTGGAAAGAGTGAGATTAGAGGAAGAACAGACAAATGAACCAATGGAAGAGAATATGGTCCAACAACAGATTCATGAATACATGTGTGCAGGAGTAGCACCGCAAAACAGCACGGAAAAAACAGACTTTCAATAAATGATGCTGCATAGTTAAGTATCCAAATGGGGATAAGATGAAACTTGACCCTCCCTACCACCTCACACCATATACAAAAATAAATTCCAAGTGGATTATAGATTTAAGTGTGAAAAGTTAAACAGTAAATCTTCATGAACATGCACAGGAGAATTTTTTTATGAGTCTGAAGTAGGTAAGGATTTTTAAATAAGACACAGAAACCACTAACCATAAGGGAAAGGATGATAATAATACCACATGAAAATTAAGTGGAGCTGGTTATTGACTTAAGTGTGAGGAACAATTAATACCTGTGCAATCATTGTATAAGCAGTGTAAAGATAAAGAGTATTGCCTTACATCAAAGCTACAATGAGGGGGCTTCCCTGGTGGCGCAGTGGTTGAGAGTCCGCCTGCTGATGCAGGGGACACGGGTTCGTGCCCCAGTCCGGGAGGATCCCACATGCCGCGGAGCTGCTGGGCCTGTGAGTCATGGCCGCTGAGCCAGCACGTCCGGAGCCTGTGCTCTGCAACGGGAGAGGCCACAACAGTGAGAGGCCCGCATACCTCAAAAAAAAAAGTAATAATACAATGAGGTATCACCTCACACCAGTCAGAATGGCCATCATCAAAAAGTCTACAAATAATCAAGGCTGGAGAGGGTGTGGGGAAAAGAGAGAGAACTCTCCTGCACTGTTGGTGGGAGTGTAAATTGGTGAAACCACTATAGAAAACAGTATGGGGGTTCCTCAAAAAACTAGAAATAGAACTACCATATGATCCAGCAATCCCACTCATGGGCATATATCCAGGGAAAACTCTAATTTGCAAAGACACATGCACCCCACAGTAGCACAGTTTATGATAGCCAGGACATGGGAGCAACCTAATTGCGGCAGGGCAAGGCTGGTCACCCAGGTCTGGCTCCTCGTGTGCTCTGTGCCCCCACCCTGTCTCGTTCTGCCCCATACCCACTCATCCCTGTTGAGTTCCCTGTGTGTGTGTGTGTGTGTGTGTGTGTGTGTGTGTGTGTGTTGGGGGGTGGTCTTGGGATTCCCTTAGGGGTCTGAAGCCCCCATAGCTCCCATCCTCAGCCACCTCATGATTCCCTCTCTAGGCCATCAACCAACTAAGCCAGCTGCAGCTGCTTGGCCCCCAGCCCCGGGATCCTTCAGTGACAGAAGGCAGCCTCCAGGAGGAGGGGTCTCCAAGGGCAATAAAACGTCTCCAGTCGCCCTGTGCTGTTCCATTTATTCACAGATGTCACTCACACTATGGTGGGTGGGGCCAGACCCCCTCCCCTGTTGACAGAGGAATGGATAAAGAAGATGTGGTACATGTATACAATGGAATATTACTCAGCCATGAAAAAGAATGAAATAATGCCATTTGCAGCAACATGGATGGACCTAGAGATTGTCATACTGAGTGAAGTCAGACAAAGACAAATACCATATGATATCACTTGCATGTGGAATCTAAAAAGCATGATATAAATGAACTTATTTATAAAAGAGAAATAGACTCACAGACATAAAAAAAACGTATGGGGAGATAAATTAGGAGTTTGGGATCAATATATTCACACGACTATATATAAAATAGATAAACAACAAGGACCTACTGTAGAGCACAGGGAACTATACTCAATATCTTGTAATAACCTATAATGGAAAAGAATCTGAAAAAGATTTTATATACATATATTATATATATATAATTGAATCACTTTGCAGTACACTTGAAATTAATACATTGCAAATTAACTATACCTCAATTTTTTAAAAAAGCGTATTGCCTTTTTTTTTTTTTTTTTTTTGCAGTGTTTGTAATTCAGATCCCACAAGGAAACATGTAAGATAAATTTTCCAGACTTTAGGGACCAGTGCAGGAGTGACAGGAGATAAGGATCGTAAGACGTGTATGTCATCTGGGTAACCCAACATTCCAGGTTCTTCTGGCCCCAAGCTGAGCTGCTTGCCTTTCCATAAACCTCTCCTCATCAAATTGATCAAGGTTTCTGCCCCATGGTCATGGGCCATGGGTCTCCTGAAATAGCAAACGTTTCAAATAGCAACCTGAACAAGTTCAGGACACAGAGGGTGAGCCAACAGTTAGGACTGAAGAAGCCGGGGCTAGTGCTGGGTGTCACACTTCAGTAACCTCCAGTGCCCAGTCCCTGAACTTGTGTAGTACAAATGGCAGGTTGAATCCAGCCAGGATTTAGATCAATGTAGTCATTATATAAGCAACCTTGAGAACATAACAGGGGACGTGCAGACTTCAGGAGTGAAGCCCAGGAATTTTCTCTAACTTCAGAGACAGTGAATGGTGGTCACATTGCTACCTTGACAAATAACATTTCCAGGTAATTTTAATCCTCCCTCAATATGTACCACTTTGTTTCTTTTCTCCTCTCTCACTATATCTTCCTTTTCTCTTTTACATTTTATTTCTCATTTCCTCCCTACCTTTCTATCTCTTGACTCCTAATTCTTTTTATATTTCTAGCTCTTTCTCTTTAGAGTAATTATTTTCCACATTCTAACAGTCTTTCTCTTCCACTCCACCTAGGTATCTTTCCCCTCTATCTTTTTTTTTTTTTAACATCTTTATTGGGGTATAATTGCTTTACAATGGTGTGTTAGTTTCTGCTTTATAACAAAGTGAATCAGCTATACATATACATGTTCCCATATCTCTTCCCTCTTGCATCTCCCTCCCTCCCACCCTCCCTATCCCACCCCTCCAGGCGGTCACAAAGCACCGAGCTGATATCCCTGTGCTATGCGGCTGCTTCCCACTAGCTATCTACCTTACGTTTGGTAGTGTATATATGTCCATGCCTCATTTTCTCTCTCTTATGAGCACTTCCTTTGTGCCTCTCTCTCACCCTCCCCCCACTTCCTGTTCTGTAAGATCCAGGATAAAATTAGGGGTGGTCACTTCAGAGCGTCTCTCCACCCGGTTCTCACTTTGCTCACCTCTGCAGACACACGAGCCTATAAACCTCCCACGACCGCCTCTGGATCCTTTCGGAAAGACACATGGCAACAGGTATACGGGGAAGGATATGGAGTCAGGCAGGTATGATGACAGCTTATCAATGTCCAAGAGACCTGGCATCATCCAGCAGCAGGAGAGAGTTTACTGTCAGGCTGTAAACCACCCCCTGGAATTGTGTGGCTTGTAGACTTTGTGCATGAGAGTGATGGGCTCACACAGGTTTATTGACTTCTGAGCTGCTGCATCTCCGTGTTACAGTCTTCAAGCAGAGTGTGTGAGATGTAGCAAGAGGGAAAGAAGAGGAAAGGGAAGAAATCCAGCTTTTGCTGTGACTTTAAAACCCTGGGCCAGGGCAAGCCAGCTGCTGTGTGGATCCATTTTTCCATCTCACACATTCCCTTGATTATTTTTTTCACAGATTCATGCACCTTTCTCTTATTGATAGAAAAATAAATAAATGGTACAGAATCCAACTGCAGCATGGTTCATTAAAACAATTTTAGAAAGCACTTAGGCAATTAACCTAGAAGAGACCTTTTGAGTTAAAGGCATGCCTGAACAATTTATGAGTTGTAGAAGTCTTCATTAAATCGGTTAATCAGGTGTTCACTGTTTTAGCAGCCAGCCCTGGCTGAGATGATTGCTGCTGTCACGTGAAACCGCTGACAGCTTGCTGTGAGAGTCCAGTGTGATGTATCGTCTTGGTCAGGGACCCACATGCCCATTAGAGTAAGGAGCTCCTGGAAATGCGCTCAGAACCTGTCCATGTGGGAACACAGTAGTCCATGAGAACAGTGAGCTATCACGACAGGACCAGGACGGGGCTTAGGTCAGGCAGGCAGGGTCCACAGAGCAGAAATGGTGGGATGGAGAAGAGGCAGCATGAGCAAGGGGAGAAGGAAGGGCCAACAACCAGGCAGCTGCCATCTCTATGAACACTGTGCACCTGGTCCGTACACCCTCCCAGTCACAGAGCTCAAAGGTCCTGAAGAGTGACTGCTAATTCCCATTCCACGGGTGAGGAAACTGAGTATCCTAGCACTTCAGAGAGCACACACCTCACACTTCATGTACTTCATGAATCTTATCTCTTGTAATCACCACAACCACCTTTGAAAGCTTTTACACATAGGAA
Organism: Monodon monoceros; assembly: GCF_005190385.1. Classification (NCBI taxonomy): domain Eukaryota; kingdom Metazoa; phylum Chordata; class Mammalia; order Artiodactyla; family Monodontidae; genus Monodon; species Monodon monoceros. The sequence continues at coordinate 1,026,271 of NW_021703781.1, forward strand.
AATGGAATAACTTGGAGTTTTTGAAGAACTTCCCTAGGATCAAAGAGCTGGACAATGCAGAGTGTGGCTGAACACATCTGCGGACACGACCACCACACAGCCCTCCTTGCTTTCCTGGGAAACAGAGGCCAGCGGAGGGAAAACCTCACCTACCTCACGGCATACCAAGTACCAGCCCTGATTTTTAGCCACAAAGGTATTGCTCAAGACCAGGCTTCCGTCAGTGGCTTCCTGGACGCTTAGCTGTGGTGAAGAATCTTGATGCCGATAGGGTTAAGTTTAAATTCTGCTTTTAGAATTTTCTGTCCTTTTGGCTTTGGGTGAGTCTCTTACCTTCCCTGAGTTTCAACTTCCTCAAGAGTGTAGCTTGGAGACTGTTGGGGGGGTGGGCAGGGGTGCCGTTAAGAGCTGGGAGAGGTCAAGCATCTAGTCCATGATAGGGTCTCAACCAAGGGCTCATTTTATTATTATAACCAGTGTATGGGCTGAATTGTGTTCCCCACAATTCTTATATCGAAGCCCTAACCCCTAGGACCTCAGAATGTGATTGTATGTGGAGATAGGGCCTTTACAGAAGTAATTAAGTTAAAATGAATGCATCAGGGTGGGCCCTGATCCAATCTGACTGGAGAATAGGACACAGACAAGCACAGAGGGAGGACGGTGTGAAGACACAGGGAGAAGATGGCTGTCTGTACACCAAGGAGAGAGGCCCTAGGAGGAGCCATCCCTGCTGACACCTTGATCTTGGACTTCCAGCTTCCAGAACCACGAGACAATAAATGTCTGTTGTTGAAGGCACCTTGTCTGTAGTCCTTTGTCAAGGCAGCCCCAGCAAACTTACACAACTAGCAAAACAGAACTCTAGAAGTCACCCAGTTTCCCCAGTATCTTTTCCATAGGTGCAGGTCTCCAGAGAGGCCTTGTGTCACACCACACTAGGGCAGCTCCCACCCCAATTACCCTCTAGCATCTCCCCCTTGTTGGTTGGCTGTCTTCTCCACTAGAACGTGGGTTCCCTGAAGGAGGAGGACCTTGCTGGTACCTCCAGAGCTCCCCCAGTGCCTGGCCCAGGCAGGCTCTACCAAATAGATCGACTAAGTAACTAATTCATGTCTTTAAAGTATTCAGAGAATAAATGTGGAAACAACCCCTCTGCTCAGAGACGTTCTGAGGACCTGGCTTCTGCCGCTCCGTCTTTCTCCATCACCCCCTATTTTGTGGAATGTCCCTGAATAAAGAGCTGTCATCTCTGCAAAACACATCTTCTCCTCCCACGCACACACGGACCTAATGCTTCAGTCTGTTTCCTTCTAAGAGTGACCTATGTGAGTCCAGAGAATCACCGGGAATGTTATTTTCACGTCACCCTCCCCGTGGGAGCGTCCAAAGGCTGCCTTCATGTCACATGAGGACCGAGGAATAGCATGCAGGGTGAAATGTGAGGCAGAGCAACACCCATGCAATCTTCTTTTACTTATGAATTTCCCCTTTTCTGAAAAAAAATAGGAGATTGTCCATAAGGATACAATAAATAATATTTTAAAATGTATTATGAGGTCATCTAAGTAGAAATTTCTCCTTATTTTAAGAAAAATATAGGAAGTTGTCCATAAGGAAACAAGAACTATTTTAAAATGTCTTAGGAGGTTGAGTAAGTGGTGGCAGAGAGGAAACAGCTCCTCTTAACTGAATCCTAGGGTGACACGTATTTCCTCCTGTGCTCCTAGCGGTTCCAGGGTTCTTAGCAGTTACTGGAGCGCATGATTAACCAGAGAAAAAGAGGACGGGGCGGCTAAGTGGAAGCTCTTGCCCAGACTTTGTGCCCTGGTGATCTCGTTGCCCCTCCTCCCTTGGTTGGCACTAACACTGACCCCCCAGAGATACCCGCCATGCCCATGGGCCACCCCACCCCTGCCCGTCTTCCCCCTGGACTCTGAGACCTTAAGGGATGGGGCCGTGCTTTACTTCCCTTTACACGCTCACCACCTACTTCAGTGCTCAGCACATCCGTGGACCACTGAACTGAAATCAAGCAAATGTGAAAGCTGCTTAAAGAGAAGGAATTTTCTGGAGCCCTTTCAGGGTGAAGGAGTAAAGGGGTGACTTAAAGGCAGAATACTGGCAAATGGAAAGGAGATAAAGAGGGGATAGGCTGCAGACTCCTGTCAGTGGTAAATGGTTAAAATGGCTCACATGGTATAATCCAAGGCTCATAAGGACTCCTTTATCTTACGCTTTATTTGCTTTGGTGGAATTTCACAGCACATAGTCCAAATCATGGGTATGAGACGTTTCACAGATGTCAGACTTCATTTGCTGCATGATTTGGCTCCAATAAAAAGGAAAATCTAGAGAGAAGTAAGAGAACAAGAACTTAAGCAGCCACAGTGATGAATGAATATTTTGTTTATTGGACAATGCCCCTCCCAAGGTGCTATGCATGTACTATAGCAAAAACACATGCTACGAATACCAAAATAGCAATTTAATAAGGCCACCCTCATAAGACTGCCAAGATAGATGGAACACTGCAGGAGTGGACAGGACTGTTTATAAATATGGGTAAAAATAGTTGTAGCTAACAGATTTTTCTCTCTGTGTGTCTGTGTTGTGTATGGCGTGTATGTATTTGTGTATATGCCTGAATGTGCTTGAATGCGGATATGTGTGTGATGGGAGAGACCAGAGTGGGAGGCTCTTGTGGGTGCTCAAACTTTCAGGTCTTTCAAACGTGCTAACCAAGGATCTGGGGGAGGAAGAACCAAAGGGCCACAGAGATAAGATGCCATGCCCTGGACGGAAGCTACCCCACAGCTGCCTGAGCCTGGCTGCATGTGCAGACACACAACCTGTGAGTGGCTCTCACTTACCTTTCTCCACAAGAGCCACGTGTGACCTCTCCTCTATAAAAGATGCTGTCTGTTCAACACTGTGGTTTCCACACAGGAGAGCATAGAGACAGTAGTGGGTGTCAATGGCATTATAAATTGTAGTTACAACCTTTCAGAAAAGCAATGTGAGAATGTTTAAGAGCCTTAAAAATGCTTCTACTATCTATTCTAGTCATTTCCCTCCTAGGTAATCTAACCTAGGAAAACAATACAAATCAGTATTTCTGTACAAGATTTTGACCAAAACCTCATTTATTATATAGAAAAATTATGAACAACCTAAATTGCCAGTATAGTACAACCACTGCACGAAACGTTGTGGGTTCTCGAAAAGGATACTTACACAGAACTTTTAAACATGTGGAATTCTTAAGAGACAGTTTGATTTAAGAAGGATTTCTAAAGCTATTATGGGACGACAAGCATAGAAAAATGTAAAGAAAAAGTCTAAAAGGAAAAAAATCAAAATGTGAGTGGTGATGGCTTCTCATTGATGAGATACTAAAATTTCTGCTTTTTCAAATTTTACTCTACATTTCTAATCTTCTATAATGAGCTTGTGTTATTTTGTAATCTTACAAAAATAAAAATAAACGGGTGAGTATTCATGGTCAGCTTGCTCTCCAAGGGAGCTCCTCTTTGCCTCTATTCGGGCATCCTAGCGCTGTGTAATTATGATTGGAACCCTACCAGTGATAGGGAGATAGCAACTTTCTGTTTCTCCCCTTATATCCAATGCCTTAAAAAAAAAAAAGAAACCTGAAAAGTGCACACAACAAAAATTGTACAGCTCAATAAATCACTTGCAGCACCCAGATTCACCCTTCATGCCTTTGCCCAATCATTGTATTTTCCTTCCAAATCTAACCGCTATATCACTTCTAGCACTATCCTTAAATTTCCTATTTGTTAAACTATAGAGATAGAATCGTACAGTTTTGCTCTCTTGCATCTGATTTCCTATGCTCAACATTGTTTGTGAGATTTCTTCGTGTCTCAGGTAACTGTGGTTTGCTCTGTTTCACTGCTGTGCTATGAATTCATTTTGTGGTAGGAATATTCATCCATTCTATTATCTGTTCCTCTACCCTACTGATGTCCATTTTGACTGCTTCCAGGTTTTGGCTATTATAAGTATAATGCTATGAACATTTTTGTGTACTCTCTTGCTGTACCTATGCATGCATTTCTGTTGTGTATATAACTAGGAGAGGAAATGCCAGGTCAAAGGCTGAGCATACACTTAACATTTATAGATAATGATTTGTTTTCCAAAGTTGTACTGATTTACACTCAGTAGCAGTAGTAGGGGTGCCTGATGCTACACATCCTCATCAACATTTGGTGTTATCTCTTTTTAATTTTAAGCATGCGGGAGGGTGGTTGGAAGTCTATTATTGTACGTTTCAACTGCATTTCCTGATTACCAATGAGGCTGAAGATACGTTTATTGGCCATTCAGACATCCTCTCTTGTGACTTGTCCTTTCAAGTCACTTGCCCATTTTTTCTATTGGGTTATATGTCCTTTACTCATTGACATATAGAAATATTTCATGTCTTTTAGATATGTGCCCTTTATTGGTTACACAAGTGTTGAAATACCTTTTCACATTCTGTGGCTTGCATTTTTACGGTGTCTTCTAATGAACAGAAGTTATTAAATGTAATGGAATCCAGTTTATCAATATTTTCCTTCATGGCTAGTGCTCTTAGTGTTTTCTGTAAGTTTTCCCTACTATAAATTCATGAAGATATCTTCATAGATTATTTTATAAAAGCCTTGTAGACGTTCACATTTAGAGCTTCCATCAAAGTAGAATTAATTTTTATTTATTTATGGAAGGGGTCATTTTCCAAAATAGATATTCAATTATCCTGGACCCATTTATAAAGACACTGTTCTTTTCCATTTCTCTTGCAGTGCCAAAATAGTCATAAGTCAAGTGTCCATATATAAGTTGGGCAGTTTCTGGGTTCTTTTTTCCATCACAATGGGTTGTCTATCTTTGAGGCAATATCACACTTTCTTATTTACTATAGCTTTATGATAAGTCTTAACATCTCATGGAACAAGTCCATATACCTTGTTTTGGCCCTTTGAATTTCCATACACATTATAGATTAATTATAACAAGGGGGGGCAGTGGGGGTTGGGAGAAACTGTAGAGATTCTGATTGGAATCTCATTGAATCTACTAATTTATTTGGGGATGATTTATATCTTGACAATATTGAACCTTCCGATCCATCAACTCTGTATTCTGTTTATTTAGGCCTTCTTTATTTTCTTAATTTCTGTTTCTGATAGTTTGTTATTAGCGTATAGAAACACCACAGATTTATGAGTATTAATTTTGTATCCTGCAACTTGACTGAATTCATTTATTAATTCTAATAGCTTTTTGGTAGCATCTTTAGGATTCTCTATCATATCATCTGCAAACAGTGACAGTTTTACTTCTTTCTTTCCAATTTGGATTCCTTTTATTTATTTTTTCTTGTCTCGTTGCTGTGGCTAGGACTTCCAATACTATATTTAATAAAAGTTGCAAGAGTCAGCATCCTTGTCCTGTTCCTGATCTTAAAGAAAAAGCTTCCAGCTTTTCACCATTAAGTAGAATGTTGCCTGTGGGTTTGTCACATATGGTCTTCATTATGTTGAATTATGTTCCCCCATACCCACTTTGTTTGAATGTTGAATTTTGTCAAAACCTTTTTCTGTATCTATTGAGATGATCATATATGATTATTACCTTTCAATCTATTAATGTGGTGTATCATGTTCATTAATTTGTGTTATTGGACCATCCTTGTATCCCAGGGATGAATCCCACTTGATCATGGTGTAAGTGTATTGTGGAATTCAGTTTGCTAATATTTTGTTGAGAATTTTTCATCTATATTCATCAAGACGTTGTCCTATAATTTTCTTTTCTTGTAGTATCCTCATCTGGCTTGGTATCAGGGTAATGCTGGCCTTGTGTTCACTCCTATGCTTTGAAAAAGTTTTAGAAGAATTGGCATTAATTCTTTAAATGTTTAGTAGAATTCACCAGGAGACAATCTAGTTCTGAGCTTTTCTTTGTTGGTTGTTTCTTGATTTTTGATTCAATATCCTTACTCATTAATACTCTGTTCAGATTTTCTGTCCATGATTTAGTCTTGGTAGTTTGTATGTTTCTAGAGGTATATCCATTTCATATAGATTATACAATTTGTTGGCATGTAAATGCTCAGAGGGGTCTCTTATAATCATTTGTATTTCTGTGGTTCATTTATAATGTCTCTTCTTTCATTTCTTTCTTTTTTTCTCTCGTTTCTGATTTTATCTATTTGAATCTTTTTCTTTTTTTTCTTAGTATAGTTAAAGGTTTGTCAATTTTGTTTATTTCCAAAAAAAAAAGTTAGTTTCATTGATCTTTTTTATTATTTTTCTGGTCTCTATTTCATTTGTTCCTGCTCTAATCTTAATTATTTCCTTCTTTTTGCTAACTTTGGGTTTAGTTTGTTCTTGTTCTTCTAGTGCCTTGAATCAGGTTGTTTATTTGAGATCTTTCTCTTTTTTTCAATTTAGGCATTTATTGCAATAAACTTCCCTTTTAGGACTGCTTTTGCTTCATCCCATGAATTTTGGCATGTTGTGTTTGCATTTTTGTTTGTTTCAAGATACACTAGTTCCCTCTTATATGTAGTTTCACTTTCCACAGTTTCACTTACCCCTGGTCAACCACGGTCTGAAAATATTAAATGGAAAGTCCCAGAAATAAATAATTCATAAGTTTTTAAATGTGTGCCATTTTAGTAGTGTGATGAAATTTTGCACTGTCCTGCTCTGTCCTGTCTGGGACATAAATCATCCCTTTGTTCAGCGTATCCCTCCTGTTAGTCACTTAGTAGTTGTTTTGGTTAGCAGATCGACTGCTGCAGTATTGCAGGGTTTGTGTCCAAGTAACCCTTATTTTACTTAATAATGGCCTCCAAACACAAGAGTAGTGATGCCATAAAGTGCTTCCTTTAAGTGAAAAGGTGAAAGTTTTCAAGATAATAAAAAAAGAAAAAGAATTGTATGCTGAGTTTCCTAAGTTCTACAGAAGAATGAATTTTCTATGGTGAGATTGTGATGAAAGAAAAAGAAATTCATGCCAGTTTTGCTGTCACACCTAAAACTGCAAAAGCTAACTGCCACAGTGCATGAAAACTGCTTAGTTAGAGGGAGAAGGCATTAAATTTGTGCAATGAGCTATTTTTAGAGAGACAGAGAGAGAGAGACAGCACACACATTCACATAAATTTTATTACAGTATATTGTTATAATTGTTCCATTTTATTATTAGTTATTGCTGTTAACCTCTTACTGTGCCTAATTTATAAATTAAACCTTATCATAGGTATATATATATAAGGGAAAAAAACATAGTATATAAAGGGTTTAGTACTCTCTGTGGTTTCAGGCATCAACTGGGGGGTCTTGGAAAGTATCTCCCATGGATAAAAGGGGATTACTCTACTTTTTAACTTCCTTTTTGATTTCTTTTTTGACACATTGGTTGTTCAGGAGTGTGCTGTTTGATTTGCACATATTAGTGAATTTTCCAGTTTTCCTCCCATTATTAATTTGTAGTTTCATAACATTGAGGTAACATTGAGGTTATGATTGGTATCTAATTGGTACGATTTCAGTTTTCTTAAAATTTCTTGGACTTGTTTCATGACATAACATATGATCTATCTTGGGGAATATTTCATGTGCACTTGAGCGTGTTTTCTGCTGCTGTTGGTTGTATATGTCTGTTAGGTCAATTTGATCTAAAGTATGGTTGAAGTCCAATATTCTTTATTGATTTTCTGTCTGAATGATCTATCCATTGTTGAAAGTGATGTATTGAAGTCCTCTACTATTACTGTATTGTTATCTATTTCTCCCTTTGCACCTGTTAGCATTTGCTTAATATCTTTAGGTACTCCAATGTTGAGTGCATATATATTTGCAATTGTTATAGCCTTTTGATGAATTGACTGCTTTATCATCATATAATGACCTTCCCTGTCTCTTGTTACAGTTTTTGACTTATACCAAATCTCTTTTTTCTAATATAAGTATAGCTACCCCTGCTCTCTTTTACTTCCATTTGCATGCAATATTTTTCCATCCCTTTACTTTGGGTCTATTTGTCTCCTTAAAGCTGATATGAGTCTCTTGTGGGCAGCTTATAGTTAGATATTGTTTTTTTATCCATTCAGTCTATTCCTTTTGATTCATTTATATTTAAAGTATTATTGATAAGTAAGTGCTTACTAATGTCCTCATATTAATTGTTTTATGACTATTTTGTCATTCCTTTCTTGGTGTCTTCCTGCATGAATTGGTGATTTTTCATAGTGGTATGCTTTCATTCCCTTCTCTTTATCTCTTTTGTATGTACTGTAGAGTTTTGGTTTGCAGTTACCATGAAGCTTACATAAAACATGTTATGGATATAACAGTTCATTTTAAGCTGATAATTCAAATTCAGTCACATACAAAACCCTTACCCTTTTATTCTCCCTTCCACATTTTATGTTTTTATGCCATAATTTTCATTTTTTTAAATTAACTTATTTATTATTTATTGGCTGCGTTGGGTCTTCGTTGTTGCGCGCGGGCTTTCTCAAGTTGTGGTGAGTGGGGGTTACTCTTCGTTGTAGTGCACAGGCTACTCATTGTGGTGCCTTCTCTTGTTGAGGAGCACAGGCTGTAGGTGCATGGGCTTCAGTAGTTGTGGCACATGGGCTCAGTGGTTGTGGCTCATGGGCTTAGTTGCTCTGTGGCATGTGGGATCTTCCTGGACCAGGGCTCAAACCTGTGTCCCCTGCATTGGCAGGTGGATTCTTTACCACTGTGCCACGAGGGAAGTCCCAATTTTCACGTTTTTATGTTGTGTGTTCGTAATCAAATTATTGTAGTTATAGTTATTTTAATACTTTTGTCCTTTAACCTTTAAACTAGAGTTAAGTGATTAACACACCACTGCATTATATTATTAGAGTATTTCTACTTCGGCTATACATTTACGTTTACCAGTGTGTTTTATATTTTCATGTTTTCATGTTACTAATCACATCCTTTCATTTCAGCTTGAGGAACTCCTTTCAGTATTTCTTATAAGGCTTGTTTAGAGGTGATGAACCACCTCAGCTTTTGTTTATCTGGCAAAGTTTCTCTCTCTATTATTTCTAAAAGAAAACTTTGGTAAGATATTCTTGGTTGGCAGTTTTTTCTTTCAGCGCTTTGAATATATCATCCCATCTCTCCTGGCCTGCAAGGTTTCTGCTGAGCAATTCACTGATCGCCTTATAGGAGTTCCCTTGAATGTGAGGAAATACTTTTTTCTCTTGTGGCTTTTAAAACTGTCTTATCCTCTTTGATTTTAGACAGTTTTGTTATAGTGTGTCTTTTTTTTTAATTAATTAATTAAATTTTGGCCTCTTTGGGTCTTTGTTGCTGCATGTGGGCTTTCTCTAGTTGTGGCCAGCAGGGGCTACTCTTTGTTGTGGTGCACGGGCTTCTCATTGCGGTGGCTTCTCTTGTTGCACAGCATGGGCTCTGGCGCGTGGGCTTCAGTAGTTGTGGCTCGCAGGCTCCAGAGCACAGGCTCAGCAGCTGTGGCACACGGGCCTAGTCGCTCTGCTGCATGTGGGATCCTCTGGGACCAGGGTTCAAACCCGTGTCCCCTGCATTGGCAGGTGGACTCCCAACCACTGCAACACCAGGGAAGCCCCTCAGTCTGCTTTTGATGCTCTGTATTACATTTTTCATTTCATACATTGTAGTCTTCTGCTCCAGAATTTCTGTTTCTTTTTTATGATTTCTACCTCTGTGTTAAACTTGTGTTGTTTGTATTTCACTGAATTGTCTTTCTGTGTTTTCTTGTAGCTCACTGAGCTTCCTTAAGACTATATTAACTTCTTTATTGGGAAAATTGCTCATCTCCATTTCTTTGGGGTCAGTTACTGGAAAAGTATTTTGTTCCTTTGGTGGTGTCATTTTTCATTGATTTCTCATGTTCCTTAAAGGTTTGTACTGCTGTCTTCACATGTAAAGAAGCAGTCATCTCCTCTGATCTTTACTGTCTGGGCTCTTCAGTGTGTCCTATCTCAGATTTTTTTTCTCCAGTAGTATGCTGAAACTTCTCCACTGGACTCCCAGACTTCCTCAAAGGCACTCTTATCCATGGATGACTGTCAGAAGCAGTGTTCTTCTGGTTTATGCCTATTGACATTATGTATCATCCTACTTAGCACTTTTTCCATGTTTAATATAGTATTTGTATTGATTATATTAAAATAAGCCAGGGCATAATTGACAAGTCTCTATAGTTCACTTTCTGCCATGGACTTTAACAATGTGAGAGGTTCATAAGAATTTAAGAGAATTCTCACTTTACTAGGTGGTTCAATTTGAAACAGGAACAGCAACAACCTATCTATTTCCTTGACCCTTTTCCAAATGTGATTCAATAAACTCTTTCCTTTTAAGAACAATATTCAGGGGAATTTGGGTGGGGAAATATGTGTGCTCCATTCCAAGGAGCTAGGGTCAGCTAACTCTCTTCAGTCTCTAGAGGTGATGGCAAAAGTAGTTGATGTCCTTATACTAGTTGGTTACTTGGTGCATTGACCAGTTGAGCCGTTTTCCGCGCTCTGGCCTGTTGAAGACACAAAGCTGTCAGGCTCCAGTCAGAGGACTCAGTGGGAATGTGTAAAATTATACATTAGACGTATGTGATGGATGCGTGAGGACTAATCAGGCCAGCCATCAAGCAACAGAGCATAATCTGAATGCTGTTACTACTGTGGTTTTGTCTTATTGCATGGTGTAAGTTAGAACTGCTTATTTTATTGTTTGGCAGTGCTTTTTTATTTTACAGTAAGCTCTTTTGTCAGGAATGAGGTAAGGCAATAATAACTGTATATTTAATAAAATTAAGTAGCAAATTTCCATTTCTCAAGCCAGTTGATGATAAACAGGTAACACATACAAAGTGTCTGTCAATATTTAACATCCACTATAGGGGCTGTATCACTGACCACATGGAATTCAGAGGACTAAACCAGCTGAAAGGGCATCAGCATCTACTTTGAAAGTTAATCATTACTTTAAGAAGACTGTGTTCCAAAATGACAATTTAATATGTACAGGAGCAGAAGTTTTGTTTATATATATTCTATGAAGCAAGACTTCCATTTAGATCAAATAACAGACCTTCTAAATTAATTTTACTTATTTACAATTCTAAGTTTTTTGATATGGTTCCTGTTGCTTTGGCAGAAGAGAAACTTGGAAAACAGATAAATAATACCAGTATTGTTACAGTGTCATCAGATTCTTCAAACGGAAAACCTCAACAGTGATGTGATTTTTCATACTCTTCCAAGCATCAAAGTAAAGATTTTGGAAATTCACTCTGTCAGTTTGATGAAACATCTGACATTATTGTAAATGCTATTGTAAATTCAGTAAAAAAACAATTCAACATTAAAAAAAAAATCAATTGTTTGTGAGGTGATTATACAGATACAAATTTTGATTAAGCACAGTATTTTCTTACAAACCATCCTCTTACTAATTAAGATAACTATAGAAACCATATTTGGCACTACTTGTGGTTCACACATATTTCATAATTATGTCTGTAAAAGCTGTGCTATTCTACCAATGAAAGAGAAATGATAGGCATTAAAATTTTTTAAATAATATTATATAAGAGGAACTAAACTATAGAATTTAATTATACAAAGCTGATATAGATCCTTTAGCAGGGCAGTATGAGTAGAAATAGTTAAACCTTTAAAGAATTAATTTGTAAGTTCATCTATTTGTTTGGCAATGATATTGAAGTCTTTGTGAGTCCTCTAAATTTGAGACGCAATTTTTTTTCAGAATCACTTGGAAATCTTTACTCTCGGAAATCAATGCATGGAGCACCAAAAAACTTCTTTTAGAGCTTTGGATATTCTCAGAAAATTGCATTTATTCAAAACAAGACTTGCAAATAGGAAGGCAATAAATTTACCTCCCCAGAAGTGAGGAAGGCCCTCAATAAATGAAAAGATAAGAGATCAAACAGTGAACAAGATTTAATTTTGAAATTGTTTGCTCAAACTTTGGAATATTTAGAGTCTTTTGATGGAGCTCTTATTTTTATCTAGATAAATTTAATATTATCAGAATGGAGTGAAATTGAGAAAGGCTTTGATTTTTGTAGCAATTAAATTTAGCAAAACATAAAAGAATCATAGCAGAGGTAACTTACTTGGCAAATCTGGTCTTGTAAAAATGTTGTCAAAGAAAGACCCTCTGAATAGAAGCAGAAAGAGCACCTGTGTAACTATTTGGCTGACATTTACATATTTAATGAAAAGTGATTGGAATTGAGAATATCCTCCATTTAGCAGAAAATTATCTGAGCTTACCAGGGATGTGAGCACTTGAGAGTTAAGAGTATTTTCTTAATTAAAGATTTTATAGTCTTCAGAAAAGTGTCAAAGATGTCAATCATTTAGAATTAATTGACCTTCAAATACAAATTTGAAGATCGTGGATAATACTGTGAAAAAAAATTTAAATTATAAGACCACACTAAAAGAAAATCTTCAGAAAAGTAAGCATGACACAGATAATTGTGGTTAAGAAACTGATTCATGTATATGAACATGTGCCAGGAATAATTGCTCTGTTTCGATTATTTTTAATGTTCAAATCAGCATAGAGAAATTCTGTAAAACGCCATATGATCATATTCTGCATCTCAATAGATGCAGAAAAAGGTTTTGACAAAGTTCAACACCCATTTATGGTAAAAACTCTCCAGAAAGTGGGCATAGAGGGAACATACCTTAACATAATAAAAGCCATATACAACAAACCTACAGCAAACATCATTCTCAACAGTGAAAACCTGAATTTATTTCCTCTAAGATCGGGAATAAGACAAGGATTTCCACTCTCACCACTATTATTCAACATGGAAATTCTAGTTATGGCAATCAGAGAATAAAAAGAAATAAAAGGAATACAAATTGGAAAAGAAGAAGGAAAACTGTCACTCTTTGTAGATGACATGATACTATACATAGAAAATCCTAAAGACGTTACCAGAAAACTACTAGAACTCATCACTGAATTTGGTAAAGTTGCAGGTTACAAAATTAATACACAGAAATCTGTTGCATTTGTATACACTAACAACAAAAGATCAGAAAGAGAAATTAAGGAGACAATCCCACTTATCATTGCATCAGAAAGAATAAAATACCTAGGAATAAAGCTACCTAAGGAGACAAAAGACCTGTACTCCAAAAACTATAAGACGCTGATGAAAGAAATCAAAGACGACACAAACAGATAGAAAGACACCACATGTTCTTGGACTGAAAGAATCAATATTGTCAAAAGAGAAAGAGAAATATTGTATGATATCGCTTACATGCAGAATCTAAAAAAAAAAATGATACAAATGAACTTATTCACAAAACAGAAACAGACTCACAGACTTAGAGAACAAACTTATGGTTACCAGGGGGGATGGGTAGGGGGGAGGGATAGTTAGGGAGTTTGGGATTGACATGTGCACGCTGCTATGTTTAAAATGCATAACCAACAAGGTCCTACTGTAGAGCCCAGGGAACTCTGCTTAATGTTATGTAACAACCTAAATGGGAAAAGAATTTGAAAAAGAAGAGATACATGTATATGTATAACTGAATCACTTTCCTGTACACCTGAAACTAACACAGCATTGTTAATCAACTCTACTCCAATATAAAATAAAAAATTTTTAAAAATAATAAAAATTTTGTTTCAATGTACATTTTTAAAAGAAGAATTTTCTCGGTAACAGAGTTTTTAAAATGAAACTATGTTGTGTATCTTCAATGTCAGAAACCAGTTTTCAGTCCATAATTTTAATCATTACAATTTACTCTCAAAATTGTATTGAATTAGCAGATAAATTATACAGTCACATCTACGGGTCTCTGATGCTTCCTGCGGCATTTTCCATCTCAGCCGCTGGGGTTCTGGGCTCTAAACCCCCTCCTCTTCTCCCTCCCCATTAACAACTTGCTTCAAAGAACATTTCAGGGATAAACTTATTTACACGTGCTGGTATCAAAAGATAGTTTTACGCCTTTTTCCCCCCTTTTTACTCTCTGAGGTGCAGGAAGTCAGCAGATTCATCACCCCCTCTGATTCACTCAGAGATCGCGCTCCCGGGTTGCAGGTGCTAAGGGCACTGAGGAGAGTGAGGCGCGGCCCCTGCCCTTGAGAAAGGTACTCTGTGGAATGCGGGGGGGAGCTAAGGGCCTTTCCCGCTGCCCTGAAGCAGGCAGTTCTTCACCTCCAGCCAAACCGGCCCAGCAGACTGCACGGCGAGCGTTCCTGCAGGAAGCATCGCTGCAGATCACTCACCCACAGGAAAGAAGAAAACCAGTCACAGACCCTCACCCACCTTTTCCCAGGGTCACTGAAGCGGCAGAGCCGCAAAATCTCTCTGGCCCACGTCCCAGGGGCCTGGGGGTGTCGCCCCACGCGGGCACGTCCTCTTTTGCCACTCTGTCCCCGGCTTCCCCGCCGTCCTTAGTGTCCCCGCCTGCAGAGTGCTTCTCTGCCCAAACTCTGCACGCGCTCTTTGAGCTAGCATCACGGTGTCACCCCCGGACGCCGAGAAGCCAAAGTCCTGGTCGCAGGGCCTGCCCTTGGGCGGGGGTATTTCTCCCCAGCCGGAGGCTGGAGTGTCACGGCCCCAGGGTGAGGGGCGGACGCCGGAATACGCTCCCATTCACTTCAGGGGGTATTTATCCTCTGCTTCATCAGAGACCCCATAACACCCGTCCTCACCCTTCCCCACCGCAGCCAGACAGCCCACTGGGTGACACTCCTCCTTCCTGCTGGCCTGAACTCGGCGCCTGCCTAGGACCCCAAAACTCAGGTCTGGTTCCTTTCCCTCCCCCCAGGCTGAGTGGTTTGTTTCACAAACTCACTTTGGTTCCTGTGCCCCCTGTTTTCTTTTTCCTTTTCGGTAATTTTGGGGGGCGGTATGGTTGTTTTACAACGTTGCGTTAGTTTCTACTGTACAGCGAAGTGGAGCTCCCTGTGCTGTACAGCAGCTTCTTATGAGTTATCCATTTTATACATATTAGTGTATACATGTCAATCCCAATCTCCCAATTCATCCCACCTCCCACCCCACACCCTCTACTGTGCCCCCTGTTTGTTAAAGTCTGGTGCTCTGTTTTGTTTACTAGGGATGTTTGTCAATATCATAATGGGAAGCATATAAAAAACCCGGCAACACTAGCTACAAAAAAAAAAGTGAATTAAAGCATCAAAGTCTGCATTAGGAATTTTAAAAGAAAAAAAAGGAAACGGTGGAATAGAGAACAAAAGCCAACAGACCTCCCCCTGCGGAAAGTCCTGCACAAGGAGAGCAAAAGAGATGTAGGTGACGGAAAGGGGGCGGGCTAGTCTCCCACTGGGAGAGGTCCAGCGCACCTGCTGATCTCTGCCCCTGAGAGTAAAACTGGGGATGAGAACACGTTTGCCGGGTCTGCAGTGAGGCTCGGTGTGCGTGTGAACCTACAGCTTCCTTTGTGTAGCTCCTTGGGCACCGCAGTAACCTCAGCGCAGAGCGAGACCCCTGTTCTAATGCACTGATCCCCACGCTGGCACAGGTCCCGGGGCCGAGCTGATCCCCTAATCCACGGTCATGCCCCTGGTGGGCCCTGAGGCTCAGCAGCTATGAGCCTTGGCCAAGGGTCCTCGGAGCCTCTGGGATTGTGTATTGCTTTTACACGTTTTCTGACTTCTGTACAGAGGATATATGTTATATGAAATTTTTTAACGTTATTTTTGAGGGTGAGCTTTCTTTTGATTTTATTTATCATATACTTAAATGTTACTAATTATATTCCTGGCCCCATTCCAAGCACATTTCACATATTAACTCACTCTTCGGAACAACACTATGTAAAAGCTATTATTACTATTACTCCCGTTTTCAGATGAGGAAAAAGAGGCACAGAGAGAATAAGTGATTTGCCCAAAGTCACACAGCTAGTAAGTGGCAGAGGCAGAATATGAAGCAGGTGGTCTGGTTCCAGAGTCCTTGCTGGGCAAAAATGGTGGAAGAGAGAAGAGAACATGGCCAAGTGAACTACTGTTTGCCAAGAAAAGACAAGGATGAAAGGACCCGTCAAGATGTGGGCCTTGGAACCATTGTGGGTGTGTTCGGTAACCATCTGGGGGACGCGGGCCGACTGTGAGGGAAAACACGTTGGAAAGGAAGGGCGAGTAAAAAGAGAAGATAATGATAGTGTATAGGAGAAACAGATGCAGCCACCGTGAAAAATATTTTCTTTTCCCTGGGAGTTGTTCATAATCACACACTACTTCCCAGGACCTTTATGATTAGACTCCACAAGAATTACTGAGCTCATCACTGCAGGGTCCCTCTAGCTGTCTAGAAAACGCTCTGCTGTCTCTGTCAAGCCTGGCACGAAAGTTACGAAGCCAGAGGCATGTCCTTCCTTAACTCTTCCCAGGAGGACAATGTCTGATGCCCTTAAAGTCACCTCGTGGGCCCGACTGGGCGAGGCATTAGAGCGCCCACTAACAAGCACAGGAACAATGATCTTGTGCTACTGCCCCCATGGACCATTATTCGTGGCCGCTGTGTTCTTTCCTCTCCGCTCTAGGCTCGAGGCACTACAGGACATGAACCACTAATTCTTTTCCAGAAGGAAATTAAAGTAATACTCGTTTCTTCGTTTTCACTCACCAAAGGAAGTTATTGTATAAGGGCCAAATGTGGGCGTCTGCAATGCTTTTCTAATGCCTTCATCTAAAACTCAATTTTTTGCTGTTAGCAAGTTAGCAGTTCTTTTTTTTTTTTTTTTTCTGGAGTTTTTCTTCCTTTGTCCCTGCTGACTTCTATTTATTCCCTTTTATTCTTTGTCATATTATAGCTGAGTTTGGGGACTTATGTTATTCATATATATTTTTAAATCAATATGTGGTTTTCTCCTCTGAACAATATCAAAAAATAGATTTTTCTTTTGGCAAGAAAGAAAAATGTGATTTATTACTAGAGCTTGATAACCTACGTCTATTTGACCATAAAGGATAACATCTGTGGTGTTCTAGACTAATAACTTGTCTCAAGTGTAATTCATAGCTTTTGATAAATTAATGATCTTGTTTGACAGTTTAATTATGTTACCATCCTGAGCTCACAGAAAAGCAGGTTTAGCCAAATGCCTCCAGTATCCTTTGTAGTTCTTAGAAGCCAACAATTTCCTTTTCCTTTTTATAGAAGAAAAAGCAAATTCTTAGAGCAGGCAATAGATAGCTCTGACCTGAATCCTGACAGCCCTTAAGAAAAACAGAGTGGCCACATGGCTGATGGGCACAGGCTGGGTTATAATGGTGAGCATCGGAGATTGATGGGGAGTCTCTGCAATTCTATGAGCAGGTTAGGTCAGGAGGCCCCTGCTGCTCCCATGCCACATCCGCAGGAGAGAAAAAAAGAAAAAGAATAGAAGAAAACAACATCATAGCCTCCATCAGACAAATGCTCTGTTAATTCAGTGGTCTGTTAGACCGCTGAGTTAGTTCAGCATTTTTTAAAATTGGAGTATAGTTGATTTACTATGTTGTGTTAATTTCTGCTGTACAGCAAAGTGACTCAGTTATACATCTATATATATTCTTTTTTTTTTTTTTTGCGGTATGCGGGCCTCTCACTGTTGTGGCCTCTCCCGTTGCGGAGCACAGGCTCCGGACGCGCAGGCTCAGCGGCCATGGCTCACGGGCCCAGCCGCTCCGCGGCATGTGGGATCTTCCCGAACCGGGGCACGAACCCGTGTCCCCTGCATCGGCAGGCGGACTCTCAACCACTGCGCCACCAGGGAAGCCCTATATATATTCTTTTTCATATTCTTTTCCATGATGGTTTATCACAGGATATTGAATATAGCTCCCTGTGCTATACTGTAGGACCCTGTTGTTTATCCATTCTATATATAATAGTTTGCATCTGCTAATCGCAACCTCCCATTCCAACCCTCCCCCTCCCCCCTCCCCCCTGGCAACCACAGCTCTGTTCTCTATGTCTGCGAGTCTGTTTCTCTTTCGTAGATACGTTCACTTGTGTCGTATTTTAGATTTCACATATAAGTGATATCCTATGGTATTTGACTTTCTCTTTCTGACTTCACTTAGTATGATAATCTCTAGTAGCACCCATGTTGCTGCAAATGGCATTATTTTGTTCTTTTTATGGCTGAGTCATATTCCATTGTATGTATGTACCACATCGTCCTTATCCATTCCTCTGTTGATGGACATTTAGGTTGTTTCCATGTTAGTTCAGCATCGAGAAGTGGTTCTGGGGAGGATGCCCCAAACCACTGTCATATTGGAAAGTAGGCAAAAAAACAGGTAAAGACCCGGGCAGGCAGCACATGGGTCTTTACCAGATAGCTTCATTGTCACAGAACTGCTGTGACTGCCACCACATCCCCCAACACTCGCCCTTAAGTGTCACTGCAACATAGAAACCGCAAAGAATAAAGAGCCCATGAAAAGAGAGCCACTGGCCTCTCTGGGAGGCATGCTTAGTTTAGAGGAGGGGGTTATACATAAATATTCAGGAAAGGCAGCGTGGCTGGATATAATTACGATTCCATTTAATTCAAGAAGAGAACATCTCACGGGGCCCCTGCTACATGCCAGGCAGTTGGGGGTCCAGGGGAACTAGATGAAGAACACAGGTGTTTGCCCTCAAAACGATCGCAGTCACTGTGGGCTGCGACTGACAGGCTGCTGGTCTGCTCCTCTACTTCACCATCGAAGGGGTGTCAGGGGGTCCAAGCAGCATCCATCAGAGGCTCCCTGAGCTTTCAGAGGGGCAACGTCAATCCCTTCTGACCCACAGGGTAAGAATAAAGATGCAGCTGTCGGGGGATGGCATTCCCAGCACAAGAAGAGACACCTGTCATGTAAAGCCCAAAGGGGGGATGGGGGAAATGAGAGAGATGGGGAGAGGAAGCCCGTTTTGGCCTCTGGGTCAAGCCTTTCCAAGCCCTTCCACACCTCTGGATTTGCCGGTTCCTTGAGCTAGTTTGAGTGGAGTTTCTGAAAGTGTCACCAGCTGGGTCCGGCTCTTGTAGCTCCTGAGACTTGAGAGGCAGAGAAGAGTACTGTGAATGCCGTGGCTCCCAGTGTGTGTCGCCCGTGGAAATGCCCTGGGCTTTCGGGAAAGAGAGGGGAGCAGGGGATCTCCCCTGAGGGACAGTGAGCTTGGGAAAGAAAGACTGGATCCAGGAGCAACCCGCATATCCCACCTAAGACACCGGTGCCCTCATGCCAACGCCCCACTGGGAGAACCCCACCCCGCGCTGTCACCTCAGAATACTTCTGACTTTACATAACCTCAGATGTAAACTCTGACTCACGGTGCACGATTCTGGTGACACGATTGAAAAGTCTGGCCAGGGCGGCCAATACATGTGGCCAGGCCTGAGTGTCAGTTCAGTGGAAAAAGCATACTGGGGGTTTAACTCAATTGACCTTTTGGTGATATGGCATTATTGCTACAGACAATCCAATCACACATATTGATACAGCCTATAATGAACTCTATGGTCTGTAGGTAGGTAGAATTTCAAATAGGTTGTTCAACTTTTCTCACCTCCACTTTCTCCTAGATCTTAAGGAGCAAATGGAAAATATCTGGCACAATCAGGAATGTGTATAAGGATCTCTCCTGCAGCATTCTGAATAATAGCAAAACATTGCTAAATATGCATCCGAAGGGTTAAAGTATAGCACCTTCAGATACAGCGTTGAAAAAGATAGAGTCTCTGTATCGGCATGGAAAACTGCTTATGACACATTTGCGAAATGGGAATAAAACTAGGTTGCATGACACCACGAGCCCATTTTATGCGTATATTCATACATGTTTACAAATGCATAGAAGCATTCATCCACTTGTTAATGAGTTGTCTCTGGTAAAATATCTCTGGTAAATGAGGGGTGGGAAGAGATTAACTACAAGAGGATCTTTACCTTGTATTTACTTATATTTCTGTTTTACAACCAGCATGGGTTTTCTTTAATAATTTAAGAAACACGATAAATATAGTTACATTTTAGGAAAAAACTAACTTCCGCATTTTTGTGTGTGAAGATAGTACACATAAAGCCCTTACAAAGGCCTGGACCTTAGAAGGTGTTTCGTTGATGGTACCTATTGCTGTCACTACTATTAAGATACCAGACACCACCTTCCTTCATGTTTCACTCCCTAAACTTCTCCATGTCTTTATGTAAATGTTACCTTCTTAGTGGAGCTTTCCCTGAACTCCCTATCTGAACTGCCACCCCTTTCACCACACATACAGACACACACACACGTTCTGCACCTCTTCCCTGTTTGACTTCGTCCTTGGAACATCACTGTGTTATGTGCTCTATTATTTACTTTTCACTTTGTGTACTGTCTCTTTCCTCCTGCGGGAAGGTTAGCCCTAAGAGGGCAGGGGACTTGAGTCAACTTTGCTCAAGCCTTCAGCTCCAGCACCTAGAACAGGCCAGCATGTAGGAAGCCCTCAACAAATATTTGTAAAATGACTCACAATGCCTGCCTTAGAATGCTATTGCAAACATGGGATCATGAGGCTACATAGAGCATGCGGACCACAGAAGCAGTAGAGCACAGTGATTCTTAATAACATGGCTCTGGCATTGGACTGCCCATATATGAATGTGAGCTTCCTGGTTGCAAGCTGGCCTACCCTGGGCAAATTCCTTAATCCCTCTAAGTCTCAGATTCCTTACCTATAAAATGGGGCTACAAAGTCGAAGAGAGACTTCTGTTTCCAGCCAAGATAGAGTGATGGAAACCGGATCTACACAGAGGACAAAATATATGAGACAATGGTGTTTAAGACACTGGCCACCAGGCAATGAAGGGCAGTGATCCCTGAAGATGGGATGCAAATGAGGGGGGCCCTGTGGTTGCCTGGCTTAGAGCCGTGATAGATTTTCCAGGCTGCGGCACATGGAGGTGGAACACAGACAGAGCCTGGAGGGCTTTCTGAATTGAGAAGATGGGGTTGAGAGGAGGGGGAGACAGAGGCAGCCAGAGTTGCGGGACAGAGAACCAGAGAGAGAGCCACATAGAGGGAAAACCCTGGGAGGACCCTGCAGAGGGTCTCCCTCAAGTGTTCAGCAGAGTGCTGACAGGTAAGTACTAGTCAGAACAGAATACTGATCATGTAAGGAAAGCAACCGAGGCAGAGGGGAGCAGTCACCTGACAAGATCAGCAGCAGGGGTGCCCATGCTCACATGGGGCTGGATATGGTGCCTCTTCCTCCCAGTCACAAATCATAAGGCATCATGTAGAGAACACAGTTTTTCCCTAGAAGTGGGGAAATTAGGCCCAGATTGAGCACTACTCCAGTCCTGCCTAGAAAATATTAAAAGCAAGACCTGAAAGGATCAGACTATTTCCAAGTAACTTACGTACATCCCAGAAAACAGATCAGAAATACTTCTAAAAATAAAAAATAATCCAGTATCCAACAAGGTGAAATTCACAGTATCTAGCATTCAGTAAAAGATTACCAAATATACAAAGAAGAGGGAAAATATGACCCAAAACAAAAAGAAAAATCAATCAAAACTGAGCCAGAAGTGACACAGATATTAGAAATGGCAGATAAGGACATTAAAATAGCCATTATAATTTTATTCCATATGTTCAAAGAGTTAAGTAGAGACATGAAAGATATTAAAACTATCAAATAAAACTTTATTGTATTTTTCAACAAGCTAAATCCCAAGTGCAAGAAAAATGACTCCAAGATACATCATAGTCAATTGCCAAAAACCAGTAATAAAAAGAAAGTCTTAAAAGCAGTCAAGTTATTAAAACAGAATTCTATAACCAGCAAAAGTAGCTTTCAAAAATGAAAGCAAAATAGAGACTTTTTCAGAACTACAAAAGCTGAAAAAAATTTATAACCAGCAGACTTGCATTACAAAAAATAGTGAAAGAGTCATTCAGGCTTAAAGAGATAATACCAAATGGAAATACAGACCTATGCAAAGGATTGAAGAGCAGTGGGAAGTGTAATATGAGTGATGACATAAGGACTTTAAAATTATTTAAATGTCCTTAAATGATAACTGATTGTTCAAAGATAATGACAATGTAGCACGGGGTTTAAAACATATGACAAGGTAAAATACGCAACAACAATAGCATAAGGATTGGGAGGAGAGATATAGAAGAATACTGCTTGCTGTAAGATACTATAGGTCAACTGAATAACGTCACTTGAAGTTAAACTGTAATAAGTTAGAAATGTATACTTTGAACTCTAAATTCACCACTAAAATAAAACAAAGAGTAACTGTAAATAAGCCAAAAATGAGCTAAAAAGGAATAATAGAATTATTCAATTAATTCAAAAGAAGCCAGGAACAGAGAAAAAGAGGAACATAGAATCAATGGGCCACATAACAAGCAAATAGCAAGATGATAGATTTAAAGCTAACCATATAAATAATTACATTAAATATAATGCAAATGTTCTTAACATCCCAATTAACAGGTCGAGATTGTCAGAATGACCCAACTATGTGCTGCCTACAAGAAACTCACTTCAAATACTAATAACAATTAGGTCAAAAGGATGGAGAAAGATCAATGGTGCTCACACTGATGGAAAGAAAGCTAGATTACTTATGTCAATATCACACAAAGTAGATTCCAGAAGAAATAATATTATCAGGGATAAAAGGTTTATTTCATAATATAGAGGAATCAATTCATCCAGAGGAAATAACAATGCTAAATATGCATGCACCTAGTAAAAGAGCTTTCAAATATATGAATCAAAGATTGCTGGAACTACAAGGAGAAACAGATAAATCCACGATGATAGAGATTTCAACATCCCATTCTTGAAAATTGATAGAGCTAGTAGAGAGGAAATCAGCCGGGATATAGAAGACTTAAACAACACTATCAGCCAACTTGACCTAATTGACATTCATATACACTCCATCCAAGAACAGCAGAATACACATTCTTTTCAAATGCACACAGAACATTGACCAAGACAGGTAAATGGGCCATAAAACAAATCTCAATAAATGTAAAAGGATTTTCATTCAAATGGATTCTCTGACCACAGTGGAATTAAAACTTCAATCAATTACTGAAAGATCGGGCTTCCCTGGTGGCGCAGTGGTTGAGAGTCCACCTGCCGATGCAGGGGATGCAGGTTCGTGCCCCGGTCCGGGAGGATCCCACGTGCCGCGGAGCGGCTGGGCCCCTGAGCCATGGCCGCTGGACCTGCGCGTCCGGAGCCTGTGCTCCGCAACGGGAGAGGTCACAGCGGTGAGAGGTCCGCGTACCGCAAAAAAAAAAAAAAAAAAATTACTGAAAGATCACTGTCAAATCTCCAAATATTTGGAAACTAAACAACATACTTCTAAATAACCCAGGGGACTAATTTTCATACAGAAAATTACAAAGCATTTTGAACTGAATTAAAATGAAAGCATAACATATCCAAATGTGCGGGATACTGCTAAACGGTACTGAGAAGGAATTTTATTGCACGAAAATATTAGAAGAGAAGAAAGGTCTCAAATCAACGATGCCTGATTTTACATTAAGAAACTATAGGGGGAATGCAAATTAAACACACAGTAGTAGAAGAAAGGAAGTAATAAGCATTAGAGTAGAAATCAATGGAATAGAAAACAGACAGGCAATAGAGAAAAACCAGTAAAACCAAAGCTGCATCCTTGAGAAGATCAATAAAACTGATGAGGACGAATGAAAGAGAAGACGTAAATTACTCACATCAGGAAGAGTGGTGACATCCTGCAAAGTCCACAGATTTTAAGAGGATAATGAGGCGTTATTGTTGTATTCATTTCCTAGGGCTGCCATAAAAAAGTACCAGAAACTGGATGACTTAAAACAACAGAAATGTATTCTTTCATGGTTCTGGAGGCTAGAAGTCCAAAATCAAGGTGTCAGCAGGGCCGTTTTCCTCTGAGACTGAGTAGAATACTTCCCGGGCTCTT
Organism: Monodon monoceros; assembly: GCF_005190385.1. Taxonomy (NCBI): domain Eukaryota; kingdom Metazoa; phylum Chordata; class Mammalia; order Artiodactyla; family Monodontidae; genus Monodon; species Monodon monoceros. Next base: position 1,050,319 of record NW_021703781.1, read on the forward strand.
TTAGCTGCTAGTGGTGGCCAGCAATTCTTGGCATTCCTAGGCTTGCAGTGTTGCCACTCCAGCCTCTGCCTATGTCATCATATGGCATTTCCTCTCTGTCCCCGTATCCAAATTTCCTTCTTCTTCCAAGGACACTAGTCATATTAGATTTAAGGATCACCTTAATCCATTGTGACCCCTTCTTAGTTAATTATATCTGCAAAGAATCTCATTTCCAAATAAGGTCACAGTGGACATGAATTTCAACCCAGTACAATTATGAACAACCTTATGCCAATAAATTCAACAACTCAGATGAGATGGTCAAATTCCTTAAAAGACACAAACTATCAAATGTCACTGAAGAAGAAACAGATAACTTGAGTAGCCTTATCTGTATTAGAGAAATTAAAGTTACAGTTAAACGATCCACTCCCCACCCCCCCAAAAGAAACCGAGAACAGAAAACAAAAATCCTTCCAGGACCAGATGGTTCATCAATAAATTCTACCAAACATTTAAGAAAGAAATAACACCAATTCTACAAATTCCTCCAGAACACCAAATCTATAAATTGAAGAGGAAGGAATTCTTCCTCCACTCATTCTGTGAAGCCAGTCTTGATACCAAGCCCTAATAGCAAAACCAGGCAAAGAAAACTACCTACAAACATCTCTCATGAATACAGATGCAAGTTTCTCAAGAAAATTTTAGTTAATTGAATCTGAAACGCCTAGAAAGCATAATTCATTGTGACCATGGGGATTATCCCAAGACTGTAAAATTAATTTAAAATTTGAAAATTAACAAACTAAAAAAGAAAAGCCATATGGAAATACCAAGAATCTTAAATAGCCTAAACAGTGTTAACAAAGTAGAACAGAGCTGGCAATGGCGTGAAGATAAACAAATAGATCAATGGACCAGAATAGAGAATCCAGAAATAGAATCACACATGGTAAACTGACTTTTGATCAAATGCAATGGCAATTCAGTGCTACACTCTTCAACAAGAAGTGCCAGAACAATGCATATGCAAAAAAAATCCCTCAATCCATATTTTGTGCTATACGTGAAAATTAATTCAAAATACTCCATAAACCTAAATGTAAAGCCTATAACTGTAAAAATTCTAGAAGACAACAGAGGAGAAAACTTTGATACATTGGGTAAGACGAAGATATTTTTAGTTGCGACACCAAAAACACAGACCATAAAAGAAAATTAATAAACTAGACTTCAACAAAAATCAAAAACTTCTGTTCTTCAAAAGGCAGCATCATGAACTAGAATAAACTATTTGCAAATAATATATGTGATAAAGGACTAGGATGCAGAATATATTAAGAATTCTCGGGCTTCCCTGGTGGCGCAGTGGTTGAGAGTCCGCCTGCCGATGCAGGGGACACGGGTTCGTGCCCCGGTCCGGGAAGATCCCACATGCCGCGGAGCGGCTGGGCCCGTGAGCCATGGCCGCTGAGCCTGCGCGTCCGGAGTCTGTGCTCTGCAACGGGAGAGGCCACAGCAGTGAGAGGCCCGCGTACCGCAAAAAAAAAAAAAAAAAAAAAGAATTATCTTGGTGCTCTGTAATGACCTATATGGGAATGGAGTCTAGAAGAGAGTGGATATATGTATATGTATGACTGATTCACTTTGCTGTACAGTAGAAACTAACACAACACTGAAAATCAACGATACTCCAATAAAAAATTAATTAAAAAAAAGAATTCTCAAACTCAATAATCAGAAAACAAACAACATTGGGGCTTCCCTGGTGGCGCAGTGGTTGGGAGTCCGCCTGCCGATGCAGGGGACACGGGTTGGAGCCCCGGTCTGGGAGGATCCCACATGCCACGGAGCGGCTGGGCCCGTGAGCCGTGGCCGCTGGGCCTGCACGTCCGGAGCCTGTGCTCTGCAGCGGGAGAGGCCACAGCAGTGAGAGGCCTGCGTACCGCAAAAAAAAAAAAAAAAAAGAAAAAAGAAAACAAACAACATTAACACTTAAAATGGGCAGAAGATTTTAATAGACACCTCACCAAAGAATATACACTTGTGGCAAAGTGAAAAGATGCTCAACATCATTAGTCATTAGGAAAATGCAGATTAGAACCACAATGGGAACACACGCATTAGAATGGCTAGAGATTGACTCTGCAAGTGTTGGTAAAGTTGAGCAGGAACTAGGACTCCCATACCCTGCTGTCAGAAATGTGAAATATACATCCAACTTGGAAACAAATTTTGCAGTTTCTTAAAAGGTTCACCTTATGATCCAGCCATTCTCCTCCTAGGTATTCACGCAAGAGAAATGCATGTATTCACATAGAGATGTGTACAAGAAAAGTTCTCAGCAGTTTTATTTATAACCACCCCAAACTGGAAACAGTCCAACTGTCCACCAACAGGTGAGAAGACAGAGTACGCCATTGAATACTCTTCAACAGTGAAAAGGAATGAAGTATGACTCCAATTATGTAAAATTATGTAAGATTTCAGAAAGTGCAAACTAATGAGTAGTGACAGAAAGCAGACCAGTGGCTGCCTGGGAGTGAGGGAGGGGGAGGGAAGGGGCAGGGAGGGATGGGCATGGGAGGCGGGTTGCCAAGGGGCGTGAGAAAGCTTGGGGTGGTAGATGTGCTCAACCTCTTGATGGTTGTCATGATTACATAGGTGTTTACATAGATCAAAACTTAATAAATTATATTAGTCAAATATATGCAGTTTCTTTTGTCAATTATACCTCAATTAAGCTGTTTTTTAAAGTCTCAGAACCTTAACCACAGGATTATTATAGGCAATACACACATATATATATAATTCCTAGCATGTATTTTTTTAATTTTTATTTATTTATTTATTTTTAAATTACTATTCTTACTTTTTTTTTTTATCTGTTTGTTTATTTATGGCTGTGTTGGGTCTTCGTTGCTGCGCGCAGGGTTTCTCCAGCTGTGGCAAGCAGGGGCTACTCTTCTTTGTAGTGCATGGGCTTCTCATTGCGGTGGCTTCTCTTGTTGCGGAGCACAGGCTCTAGGCGCGTGGACTTCAGTAGTTGTGGCACACAGGCCCTAGAGTGCAGGCTCAGTAGTTGTGGCGCACGGGCTTAGATGCTCCGCAGCATGTGGGATCTTCCCAGACCAGGGATCGAACCCGTGTCCCCTGCATTGGCAGGTGGATTCCAAACCACTGCGCCACCAGGGAAGTCCCAGCATGTATTTTTTAAATGCTTGTTATTATGTCATTAGATAGTAAATATTGTTTTTTCCCCCATCTTTCTATTTATTTACCTATTTTGTGGATTAACTAATGACATGTAAATTGCATAGATATTAAATGTACAGCTTGATACATTTTTGCATATGTTTCCAGAACCCCAAGAAGTCCTTCATGCCCCTTTCCAGTTAATACTCCCCACAATGCAACCATTATCCCGACATCTAGCACCAGAGGTTAGTTTCTGAGCTTCAAATAAGTGGAATCACAGGATGTACTTGTAGCAACCTTCTTTCATTCAACGTTATGGCTATGAGATTCATCCACGTCGTTACACGCAGTCATTGCTAAGTCTTTTTCCTCACTTTCTCATATTCCTCCATATGGATGAATATACCACAGTTCATTCATCTATTCTGCTGGTGGACGTTTAGGCGGTTTCCAGTTTGTGGCCATCCTGCTGCTGTAAATAATCTCACATGTGTCTTTGGTGCACAAGCCTGGGCCCTTCTCCCCACCTTAGCTGCACATTTTCAGTTTCATGAGGAGAAGGTGGGCTCTGCTTCTCCCCAAGACTCATTAAGTGAGGGTTCCTGAGGGTTGCTCCAGCTCCAGGGGGTTCAGAAGCTGGGCAACCAGAACCAATGGCAAACACTCCCTACCCTTGGTGGCTTATTACACCAGAGTTTATAAGAAGCAATAATTGGAAGGACCCACACCCTCCTAACAATCTGCCTACTCCCCTCCTCAAAATAAAGTCAGCAAAATCCACCTGCTGCAATGTTGCCTTCACTTGTATTCCACGGGGGTTCATTTCAAACTCTGTTCCTTGAAAAAGAAACAGCCTCAAGGTCCGATAAATTTGGGATTAATGCAATTTCCATCCCTCCTATTGGAGTTGCATGACCTACCTTAGCATGTTAGGGAGTCAGAGAAATCCCACAGAACATAACCTGTTTTGTTCTAGCGTTTTCTGAACTCATTTTCAGCCTGCAGCCACAGATTTCTGTGGAGCCAGTGTATCTGGGAACATGCCTTAGGAAACAGTTCTGTGATCCTGGACATCCTTTTCCATCCTCTTCTTCAGAAGTTCCCTCTTACGTACATATGTGATACATACGTACATAATAGCCAGACCATCTCACCCACCAGCAGTGCAGAGGGCAGCCCATGAGTAGAAAGTGAGGAATTTAGGAAAGACTTTGCCCCAAATGCTTGGCATCTGAAAACCTACCTTCAAGGACTGGTCTGATTTAAAAAGCACAGCTTTCACTCTGGGGAGCTTTTCATAAAAGCCAGTATTTTTTGTTAGGGTGACTAATGGAATCTCAGTTCCGTAGGTCTGAGACACTGTAGCAGGCAGATGGAGAGTAAAGAACCCAGAGAGGGAATATTCGGACAGAGGGAACAGGGAGTGAGACAAACTGCCTGTCCCAGGTAGACACACCAGCCACGACAAACAGGAACAGAGCCCTTGGCAGCCTTGATCAAAGACACCGGGACCTGGGGTGGCCCAAGGAGAAGTGGTGGGAAAATCAAGTCTGCAGAGGAACTTACTTGTGGTGGGTGGGGCTGAAGAATTCTGGTTACAGGTGTATTTGCCATTGACCTAGGTCCCTGAAGCATCACAGCCCACACTTGCCCTGCTCTCTTCCAAGACTGGATATAATTTTATCATCCTCTGCATGCATTCTTTTTCTTATAGAGGATACATGAACTTTATTTTTTAATGTTTCTTTTTATTATTATTATTTTATACTTTTAAAAAAATTTATTGAAATATAGTTGATTTACAATATTGTGTTAGTTTCAGGTGTACAGCAAAGTAATTCAGATATATATATATATATTCTTTTTTAGCTTCTTTTGCATTATAGGTTATTACAAGATATTGAGTATATTTCTCTGTGCTGTATAGTAAGTCCTTGTTGGTTATCTGTTTTATATATAGTAGTGTATATAAATCCCCAAATTTAACCCCCAAATCCTAATTTATCCCTCCCCTCTCTTTCCCCCTTTGGTAACCATAAGTTTGTTTTCTATGTCTGTGAATCTATTTCTGTTTTGTAAGTTCACTTGTATCACTTTTTTAGATTCCACATATAAGAGATACCATATGATATTTGTCTTTCCCTGTCCGACTTACTTCACTTAGTATGATAATCTCTAGGTCCATCCATGTTGCTGCAAATGGCATTATTTCATTCTTTTTTTATGACTGAGTAATATTCCATTGTATATATGTACCATATCTTCTTTATCCATTCTTCTGTCAATGGACATTTATGTTGTTTCTATGTCTTGGCTATTGTAAAAACTGCTACTATGAACATAGGGGTGCATGTATCTTTTCAAATTGGAGTTTTCTCTGGATATATGCCCAGGAGTGGGATCAAGCTACAGTCATCAAAACAGTATGGTACTGGCACAGAAACAGACATATAGATCAATGGAACAGGACAGAGGACATATCAACTTTAGATCCACCCCTCTCTGGCTATTTGTACTGAAGACATTGTTTTCTTGAAAGGTTCTTTCCTATATACCTTTCCCTTTTTCTCCTTCCCTGTCTGACCTTTGTGTTCATATCCATTTGGACAAACGGTTGTGTGTTTGAGTGTGTATGTGCACATGTGCATTTGTGTATGCATGAGTATATGTGTGTGCATACGTGCTCATGTACGTGTTTTTGTGTGCACGCACATGTGAACTCATGTGTGTGTGTGAGGCCATGCACGTGTGTACCAGGAACACCAGAGGGTTTGTGTTTTCATTGAAATTGCACACATTTCAGGATTTCACACTGTTATTCTGAATGCATTTTCTTCCAACTCAAGAAAGTCCAGCCATACAGCACATAGCTCTCAGCTCATTTCCCCAGAACAGTCCAAACCTATTTCAGTCTCCCTGAAAATGGCTCAAAACATAATTAAGGCACTTTTTTCCCAGCTCCCTGAGCATTTTTCTCTCTCCAGTTCATGTCTTGGAAACGGCCCAGAAATCGGTGGAGTCATAAAGGGAACAGGAACCTTGGCATGGTCACATTCCGAAGATGCCTACATAGGTTTATAATCTCAAGGGGAAAAAGGGAAGCAAGCGTGGTTTCCGCAGCGCTCCCTCCCTCTCTCCAGCCCCTCCGTGGAAGCCGCGGGCAAACCTGGAATGAATCCTGGGCCAACTCCAGCGGCGCGGCTGCCCTCTCCGCAGGCAAGATCACATTCATTTGGGGCAACATCTTAAATAATGTTTCCTCCCACAGCGAAGTCACCTGGCATTTCCGGTAGGCTGAAACACAGCTTCATCCCAGGGTATCTTCTAGGAAAGTGAACTGTGTTCTGAGAGCTGATGAAGGGTGTTTCACAATGGTAAATAAAAGGGTATTTCTGTTTGGAGGCCCCTCTCAGCCCTTTGTTGCTGGGGTAATGGAAGCTCAGCCTCTTGATCCAGGATTAACTCCCCTGTTGCTTGGAGAGGGGCAGACAGGGCCACAGAGTCGGGAGGGCGGGGCCAACAGGAGAGCAAGGGGCTCCCTGTTATTTCCTCATTTTCTCTGACTGCCACCAAAAAGGATTTGAAAAGGCTTCCGGTAAAATGTGGCACCGTTTGCAAAACTAAGAGATTATATTATCCCCAAATCTACAACAGGGAAAGCTACCAAAAATAACAACAAACTTCAGCTCTGAGCTTCCAGAAATTCCAGCCAGGGAGGGAAGCATCCTGTGTCAGGTGATTTTCTTTGTTTCCTAGGACGCCGTGGGAGCGAGGCCCCTACATGAGCCCCCAGCGGCCAGCACCATGCCCGGCATATAGTATGCTCCTGTTAAGTGTGTGTTGATTGAAGCGTTGGGCTAAGAAGCCTGCAGTTTTTGCCTCTGGGGAGCTTGCCAAAATTGTTACTTATGGCTGGCGAACAAAGCCATGTCTGGAACCCTCCCTCAAAAGGACTGCTTGCAGAATTTTAACTTGTACGTCTTTAAAAAAACCTTTTTTTTAAAGTTATGAAATAGAACATAGAAAATGAAAAGTGCACAACACATATGCGGACAATTTAGCTAATAAATATAAAGCCAACACTTGTAACCACCTACCAGGTGAAGAAACAGAATATTATCACCACCACCAGCCCCATGGGTCCCTCCCCTCCAGAGGTAATTCACTATTTTATTTAGCCTAATCATTTCCTTGTTTTTTTAAAAAAATAGTTTTACCACCCGTGTAGTTAAAACCTAAGAAATATGGTTCTGTTTTGCCTGGATTTTAATGAATGGAATTGCGTGGATGTATTCTTTCGTGTCCTCATTCTTTTTCTCGATATCACGTTTGCAAGGATCTGCCATGTTTTCACAGCTATACTTTGGTCATTTTGTTGCAGCACTGTGTGAACCACACTTTATCCACACACCCTCTTGTCAAAGGACATTTGGGTTTTCTGCTAGTCCTTGGCAGTCCGCCTGGGTTTTCAAGCCAACTCTGAACTCTCACTTCTGGTTGATATTCACTTGTTCAATCCCTCTTCGCCTTCGCCACCGGGTCAGGGCTGCTCCATGGAAAACACCGTTGGTTTCTGCCCAGAAGCTCTAGGGCTCTCCTGAGGCTCTGTCTCCCAGCCCAGCCCTCAATCCCCATGTTCTGGGTAGCAGTGACTGGCCTGTGACCTCATATCTGGGGCTGTCTTGCTGGCTCTGACACTTCAGCTTTGACTCAAGTTTTACTGTATTTTCTTATTCTAGTTTCTCTCTGCTCCCGGCTTTCTAACTCCTGGGCTAAGGCCGTCCAGCCCACCCTACAACTGTGGCCAGGCCTGGCTTCCCATAATTGAGACAAGGAATTTGAACCCTTTGTCTGTTGCTGTCCTTTCCCTGAGCCCCACTCTCTGCCTGGGAATTGGATCACATAGGTTTATTGATTCTAAGGACATGAACTGAAAAATGATCAATTGACCAGCCTCGATCAATTCCAAAGTTAGAAGATATAAATGTAAAACTTTCCCACTATTTCATGCAGCCACCATCTCTTAATTATTTCATTAAGCAAGTTGCAAATACTGTTTTATCTCTCATCAAAATTGAATAACGAGGGGCTTCCCTGGTGGCGCAGTGGTTGAGAGTCCGCCTGCCGATGCAGGGGACACGGGTTCGTGCCCGGGTCCGGGAAGATCCCACATGCCGCGGAGCGGCTGGGCCCGTGAACCATGGCCGCTGAGCCTGCGCGTCCGGAGCCTGTGCTCCACAGCGGGAGAGGCCGCAACAGTGAGAGGCCCGCGTACCGCAAAAAAAAAAAAAAAAAAAAAAAATTGAATAATGAAGGAAATTAGGTTCATCAATTCAATCAACCAACATCATTGTACACTTAGCCTATCTCAGACACCCTTGTTAAGTGCTCTGAATTTAATAAGGCGAAGAAAAGACAAGATGGGAAGTGTAGCTTTTAAACTGCAGTCAGGCCCTGTATTCTAAGGATGGTACTAGAATTCGTATTTGCAATATCCATTAAGTGGTCTCGCTTCTGCAAAGGTATGACAGGGGGCGGGTGGGAGAGGTGCAGACCGCTCAGCACACTCTATAGAGAGACATAGTCCTAGTGGGTGGGTAGTGCAGTGATGGGAAGAGACCACAGGGTCTGGAGCATCAGGGGAGGGACTGAGCATTAAGGGGAGACTCTTGTCTGGGCTGGAGCGGATCCCGGGAAGTATGGCTGCCAGCCAGAATCAGGAAGATTGATGGCTGGAGGAAGACTCCCGGAGACAAGGAGCCGGGTGGAAGATGTCAGGAGCATCAGTATCTGATCTTGAGAGGCTAGCTTTCTGTACTTTTCTGCTCCCAGGTTTTTATTAACCTAGTGTTACCCTCGGCCTTTAATAAAGCTCCCCGAGACAATCTGGCTTATTGTTAGCTGGGCTGTGCAGAAGCAAAGGCTGCGGGTGGGGTGGGGGGAAGGGAGGGGCAGCGGGCCCACTGGTACCAACTCACCCAGAGCAGCAGCTGGAGCAGAAGGGAGGGGCTGGTGGGAGACGCGGAGCATCTGGGGGTCCTGCCTTCCTCCAGGCCTGCACTGTGGGGGCCTGGGTTACAGCCATGTGACTCAGGAGTGTGGAGAACTTGGGCTTCTGGGCTAAACAGAAATAAATATGGTGGAGGCCTTGCCCTCAGGAGCTTATGCTATGTGCCTGGAGCAGGGAGGAGGGCGTATCTGGGAAGCCTTCCTGGAAGAGGCAAGGCCTGGCAGGTGGTGTGCCGGTGGTTGTGAGCGGGTCCAGGTGATGGGCTGCTGGGGAACAGCAGAGGAGAGGGCAAGGTCAGCATTTAAGTGCCGAAGCACCAGTCCCTTTATCACGCGGATGCTGTACGCTGCTTTCTCTCTCTATCCCCGGCTCCAAGGCTCCCGATGGTGCTTCCGCAGGGGATGGGCACAGGAAACCAAACCCGAATTCCTCAGATCTGCACCATGAGCAGCTCGAGTAAGAAGCTGAATGCTGCAAGAGGCCAACATCTTAGCCTGGGAGACCCTTCTAGATCAGTAGTGGAGCCACGTGTCGGTCTAACCCCTGATGCGGTGACCGTGCGGCTGCCTGCACACCCTGGGCTGCATCGCGCGGTGCTGGCAGCACGGTGGGCCCGCCCGCAGTGCCCTGCCTTTCCCAGGCTGAGCTTACCACAGTCCCTTCCCTGTCCTTCCCCTGCCTTCCAGGGGCTCCCAGAGGACGCCCCTGATGGTACCTGCCTTAGGGCCCTGACCAAATTGGCACCATCTGCTGGGCCGGCACCGGCTTGGTGCTCCAGGGTCACTGCTCGAAGCTGCTCCTCCCAGAGCTGGTAAATGATCTCCAGATGCCACAATCCCTCATGTCTTTATTGCTTTCTTGAAAGACAAGTCTCCCCTTGCCATGGGCAGGGCTGTGCTGTAGCTGAAGCACTTTCGAAGGGAGAAGACAGTGAAATACACCTTCAGGGCCATCCTACTTTGAGAGGAAACCAAGGGAGCCCTTGAAGCTGGCCATCCAGTCCCTGCTGGGATGGGGCACTGGGGTCCTCATCCTGCACACTCTCTGGGTTTTCATCTTGGACAGGTTGGCTTCTCTTTGTTTGCCTTAATTTTCCCATTTATAAACTAGAGATAATAGTGTAGCTCCCAACCTCTTTTTCCCTAAAAGCGTGTTAAAATCCAAACTTTTGGTCAGCCTCACTGCCCCAATTCCCCATTTCTTGACCTACAGGTTTCTGACAATGATGCTCTGACTCACCCACGCACCGGACTGATGTCCATCTGTGACTCTTTCCCGTCTCCTGTTACCCAAGTTATCAGCCTCTGAGCCCTGCCTACACTTCGCTGTGAGACCTCCCGTACTGCCCACCAACCGTCCTGCCCCCGGGGTGCCAGCTACACTCACTCCTGTCCATGCACCTGCTTCCTCTCCTGTCACCTCCTGGATCTCCACCCACTGCCTCACAGAGGGCTGCCAGAGTCATCTTCCTAAAGTGTCCTTCTTCACAGATTGTCCTCTGCACCAGTGGCTTTCCCCCAGGGAGATTCTGCCCCCAGGGAACATGTGGTAATGTCTGCAGACATTTGTGGATGTCACACTGGCATGGGGGTGCTATAGGCCAGGGATGCTGCTAACCCTCCCACAATGCCCCCCTCAACCAAGAATCATCTGGCCCCAAACGTCAGTAGTGCCAAAGTTGAGGAACCCTGTTTTCATCTATGTGAAAAAACTTTAGTGGCTTCTTAGAACCTTTAAGAAAAAGTCCAAACTTGCCCTGGATTCCAGTGATTGGAAGGAGCATATGGGAGCATCTGGGGTGTTAGTATGTTCTCTTTCTTATTGTGGGCATTGGTTACAAGGGCGTGTTCAACTTGTGATAATTCATTGAGCTGTATACTTAGGATTTGTGCATTTTTCTAATTGCATGTTTATTAACAATAATTCCTATTTAAACTTTTCCGCAGAGTATCTCCTTAAAAGCATGGTCTGATTTACCTAAAGTCAGGAGCCAGCAGTGGTCCTCTGAGTGAGCAAAGGGAACTCTAACATCTGGAACTTGTTAAAACAAAGTAATGTGCAATGGTGATTGCAGTCGCTCCTACAGCCCCTCAGTGAGTCAGTCTGTCAACAAGTGTTTATTAAAGGCACCCCATTCTCATGAACTTTGGGTCCAGTCAGCGATGAGACAGCAATCTAGCCAAGCAGCTGGGTAAAGAAGTTGCAGCCGCTGAAGCCAGACAAGAAACTTGGAACCTCTCGTTGACATCTGTTCAGGGGTTTTCTCCTCCACCCCTCCACCCTGAAATGTACTCTAAGGTAAAGCAGAGAGTCTGCAGAAAGGAACAACTGGGGCAAAATATCTGGAGGAGAGGTGCGAGCCTAGAGAAGCACTCATAAGATTATCACAGTAAAGACAAGTGATTTATAAAGGAAGAGTTTCAGATCGGCAGCAGGTTTCTTACTTTGCCCAGAAACTAGAACGTGGTACTTTAACACCTATAGGCTATGAAGAGAACAAACTTGCAACCCAAGAATCCTCTTCTCAGCCAAGATACTATTCTCTGGTCAGTGTGCGAGAAATATATTTGTAAATATGCAAGAATTTGGGAGTATGTCCCCCACACACCTAGGGCTGCTACACGGTACAACTCCAAAGGGCAAACCCTTATATACTCCATCCAGTAAGAAGCACCTCAGAGTCTTAACCAAATAAAAACTGAATCAAACGAAAGACCTCGGGCTTCCCTGGCGGCGCAGTGGTTGAGAGTCCGCCTGCCAATGCAGGGGACGCAGGTTCGTGCCCCGGTCTGGGAAGATCCCACATGCCACCGAGTGGCTGGGCCCATGAGCCATGGCCGCTGAGCCTGCGCGTCCGGAGCCTGTGTCGGAGCCTGTGCTCTGCAATGGGAGAGGCCACAACAGTGAGAGGCCTGTGTACCGCAAAAAAAAAAAAGAAAGACCTCAAAACAGACAGACAAGTGAACAAAAACCCCCAAAGACCTCAATTTTGGAAATACAAAAGCAAAAGTAATCAAGATATGCCAAAATGTGTCTTTTCTGACTTGGCTGCTATAGAATCCTTAAAGTAAAAAAGAAAAAGTAGAAGTTTTAAACGCTATTTTATCTAGTCACAAGTCAATAAAGCTAGGAAAAAACAAGAAAAAGAAGGACATTAAAAAAAACCTTAACTATTATGAAGTTAAGAGCCCACCCATGGATCAAAGAAGAAATCAAAAGTGAAATTATAAATGGTCCAGAAAGCAACGTAAAGAAGTACCTTTTATGTCAAAATCTATGTGCATAGCAAAAGCTATTTATGACTTTAAATACCTTCTTTTTTAAAGAAAAAAATAAATCTAAAAATGGATGTTGTGTTTGTCTATAAAAAGGAGAAAAAAATTATAGCAAAGTAATCCACAACAGCAAGAAGGAATTAAATAGAAAACAAAAAATTTTTGACCAGATAAATCGTTCCCAAAGCTGGTCTTTGAAAAGAACAACAAATGCCTAATCCTCATGAACCTGGTTTACGAGGGGAAAAGGAAGGAAGGGAGGGAGGGAGGAAGAAAAGAAGGGAAAAAAGCAAATAAACAATTCTAAGGTAATACTTTGGCAACAAATTTAAATCTCCAGGGGGAACAGATGATTTTCAATGAAATATATATTAACAAAATTAAGAAGAAATGGAAAATTTGAATAGACCAGTTACTGTAGTAGAGATGGGAAAAGTGAATAAAAATCTACCTCTAAAAAGGTTACTGGAAACAAATGGCTTTAGAGCTTGGTTCTAGCCAACCTCTAAAAACAGATAATTCCAATAACAGTTACATTATTGCAAGCTATAGAAAAGACTAAAGGTTCTCTAATTTATTTTATACAGTTAATACAGAAACCTAAAACAGTACAGAAGGAAAAACTACAGCCTAATCTCATTTTGAAAACAAAAATAAAAAATTTGATACAATATTGGCAAATAAAATATAGCAATGTATCAGAAGAAATACACTATGACCAAGTAAAATTTTTTCTAGAAATTCAGCAGCGGTTCAAATCTCAGGAAATCTGTACATAAAATTGATTGCAACAAGATTAAAAGAAAAAATTCGTAGTCATATCAATAGATGTTGAAAAGGCACTTAATAAAGTTCAGCAGCTATTTTTCAAAAGAATTCTGAACAAGGTAAGAATAAGAATCAACTTCAATATGTTACAAGCTGTTTACAATTTCATTAGCCAATAGCATCCTAAATAGCAAATCACTAAAACCATTTCAGTTACAATCAGAAGCCAGAGAAGGATGCCAGCTCTGTCATTTTTCTTGAACAGTGTCTTGGAGGTTTTAGCAAATGCAATTAGGCCAGAAAATGAAACAACTGGCATAAATTTTAAGTAAGACAAAATAAAATTTTCTTTTACTGATGACATTTTTTATCTAGGAAAGGAATTTAGTAAAGTTACTAGATGTAAGAATTAATAGCTTTTCCCTATGCTGCTTTGCATACAGAAAAAGAAATGATAAAAAATACTCTGTTCATAATGGTGACAAATGGTGTAAAATTCATGGAAATAAATATGGGGAAAGCATGGTATCTATATAGAGAAAAATTTTAAATGTATTTGAAAGATATAAAATGAGTTCTGAATGAAGGAAAAGACATGTCTTTTGTGGATGGGAAGACCTAATATCATAAAAATTAATTCCCCCAAAATTGTTATGTAAAGTTAATGTAATCTCAACTGAAATGTTGACACAGTTTTCATCATCCTAAAACTGGATAAAATTGTCTTAAAGTTCATTTGGAAGAATAAATAGGTGAAAGTAACCAAGAGAAATTTTGAAGAAAAACATGAGGACTTGTTTTTCCAACTATCCAAACATAGTTAAAAGTTACTGTACTCAAACCAGTATTATATTGGCATGGGAATAAGCAAATAGATCTGTTAGGCAGAAAAAATGGTCCAGAAATTGATTTGCATTTCAAATGAGAATCTCATGTATGACAAATTCGGTATGTCAATGAGCATGGAGTCTTTTTAAAACAATACTCTAGAGTTGTTCACATGAGTTATCCTTAAAGGGTTGGGGAGGGTAAAGTATGTCACACAGCTGAAGGCGGTGGGGGGGGGGCGGGGGAACAGGAGAGAGGGGTGAGGCACGCACATATAACAACAACCACCACAATAATAATAACAGCACTTACATAGCTCTCTCCAGGTGTCAGACACTGTTCCATGGATGCAGATAGATACAGACATAGATAGAGAAGCTATAGACGTAGGTGAAAATAGATATAGATGATATAGATGTAGATACACACGTATGTGTGCAGCTCTTCCTTGACTTATGATGGGGTTACATCCTAATAAACCCACAGTAAGTTGAAAATAGCCTGAGTTGAAAATTCAATACACCAAGCCTATTGAACATTATAGCTTAGCCTCGCCTACCTTAAACGTACTCAGAACACTTATGCTAGTCTACAGCTGGGAAAAATCGTCTAACACGAAGCCTATTTTATAATAAAGTTGAATATCTCATGTAATTTGTTGAATAACGTACTGAAAGTGAAAAGCAGAATTGTTGTGTAGGTTCAGAATGGCTGTGTGTCGGTGGTTTCCCTGCGTGACGGCAGAGCTCACAGCCTAGCATCACGAGAGAAGATGGTACTACATACCACTCCCAGGAGAAGATCGAAATTCAAAATTCCACGTACACTCAATGCTCTGTGATGACCTAAATGGGAAGGAAATCCAAAAAAGAGGGGATATATGTATACATATAGCTGATTCACTTTGCTGTACAGCAGAAACTAACACAACATTGTAAAGCAACTATACTCCAATAAAAATTAATTTAAAAATCAAAACAACACAAAATTCTACTTACACTTTCTACTGAATGCATATCACTTTCACAGCATCGTAAAATCAAGAACCCTTAAGTAGAACCAACGTAAGTTGGTTACTATTGGTATATATATTTTATATAAATGTATAAACACACACATATATGTATATATATTCTGACTATATATTACACACCATACACACACATATATATTCTATCTACACACACATATATGTGTATATATTCTGACTATATATTACACACATACACACACATATATATATTCTATCTATATATACATACACATAGGATATATATTCTCTCTAAATTACATATATATATACATTCATATAGCAAAACAACAGTATAGATATTTTCAGATTCTATAATATTACTGACCCATTTTACCAGATGCTGAAAATGAAGCACAGAAAGTCAGGTTGCCCGAGTTCGCAATCTGGTTCCAGAGTCCGTGCTCTTACCTCCTCACAGGTTGCCTCCTACAAGTAAAAGGACTGCCTGAAGGACAAAAGTGTGATGCGACCTCACTCACCAGGAGTGACCCCGGCATGGGCACCTCCCTAGATTTTGCTCCCTCGGCACCTTGCCTGCCCTACCCTAGTCCCAGCCCTGTCGTTCACATAATAGATGCATCTGTGCAGAAGAAATTTCAAAAAAGATAGAGGTATATCTATGTTTATGGACCTGTAGGGATATAAGTGATATTGACAAATGAAAAGGGCAAGTTATAGTATAGTAATTCAATTTCACTGAAAACAAACAAATACACGTAACAAAATGTTAAATGGGGAGCTGTGTCACAGACTCTCAAATGACAACTATCAGAGCTCAAGAATCAGTTAAATGACAACCTCACAAGGAATAATCTTAAAAAGTTACAAAACTGGGGAGGATTTATGAAGAAGGAGAGGGTCTGTAAAGTGATTTCTTTGGAGGGAGCTGCTGCCTTTCTGTGAGCCCCCGCTCCCTTCTCAAGGGGAGGGCATTGAAAGTGTCACCTCGCTCCCCTACACCTGAGGACAGCCAGCTTCAATGGAGCCTCAGGGGGCCTGATCCCCTGGCCCCCAGACATGGAGAAGCATGTGGACCAGCCCCAGCACACCCCTGAGCCGTCTGGCTGCTGGGCACGGCAGCAGGGAACACTGCTCCCGTCACATTTCCTGTGGGCAGTTCTCCCTCCACTTGAGTTACTACTTGAGTAATAATTCCCCAGGACAGGGGTGAGGGACCAGATGGGGAACCAGCAAGAGGAATATTGCCAGGAATTCTTTTTTTTTTTTAATTAACTAATTAATTTTTTGTCTGTGTTGGGTCTTTGTTTCTGTGCGAGGGCTTTCTCTAGTTGCGGCAAGCGGGACCCACTCTTCATCGCAGTGCGCGGGCCTCTCACTGTTGCAGCCTCTCTTGTTGCGGAGCACAGGCTCCAGACGCGCAGGCTCAGTAGTTGTGGCTCACGGGCCTAGTTGCTCTGTGGCATGTGGGATCTTCCCAGACCAGGGCTCGAACCTGTGTCCCCTGCATCGGCAGGCAGATTCTCAACCACTGTGCCACCAGGGAAGCCCTGCCTGGAATTCTTAAAGGGAAATCCTGTGTCCAAGAGGTATTTCCAAAGTAAGTAACCCCTTGTTGCATACTCAGGGTGGACAGATGGCTAGCAAGCCTACACCAAGGGGGAGGGCAGTAGCCCACCCAGGGAAGAGGGAGCAGGGAGCCCTCCCAGGAACCCAGAGGCATGCTCTAGGGAGTAAGAGGTCACTTTTTTTTTTTTTAATTTATACTGGGTGATTTTTTTAATTGGAGTATAGTTGACTTACAATGCTGTGTTATTTCTGCTGTACAGCAAAGTGATTCAGTCATACCTAGACATGCATTCTTTTTCATATTCTTTTCCATGATGGTTTATCACAGGATACTGAATATAGATCCCTGTGCTGTACGGTAGGACCTTGTTGTTTATCTGTTCTCTATATAATAGTTTGCACCTGCTGACCCCAAACTCCCAATCCTTCCCTGCCCCCATCCCCCTCCCCCTTGGCAACCACAAGTCTGTTCCCTATGTCTGTGAGTCTGTTCCTGTTTCATAGATAAGTTCATTTGCGTTATATTTTAGGTTCCACATATAAGAAACACCAGCCCAAGCAAGAGAGCATGGGGCTATCGGCACCAGCACCTGCCAAGGAAGAACTCCTCTGCCCCTCTTTGCCCTGCCGCCTCCGACCCTAGAACCATCGGGGGTGGGTGAAAGAATGAGTAGAAATCTGAGCTTTGAATGAACAGTGCACAGCGCCCTGAAGCTGTAGCTATGTGCACATGTTTTATGAACAAGGAGGGACCATGGGAGGATACAGGCCGGGGTGTAAGACTGGTGGCCTTTGGGAGCTGGGGGGTAGGGGAGAAAGCAAGAGAGCAGGACAGAGAAGTGCTGAGGTGAGGATGGGACAGAGAGCAAAGACGGGGGCTGAGCACCCCAGCAGGCACGTGGAAACCCTTTTGCAGTTTTGCCCAGGGCCTGACTGTCGTATTTACAGAACTGTGGGCAGTCCCAAAGGCTTGTGGAGAAGCCAGGAGCCCTGAGGTTTGCCCTCCAGCTCCCCAGTCAGCCTCAGCCCTACGAGGACTCCTGGGCCCTGGAGGGCTCAGCCCCTACTGGGTAGGCTGACTGCGCTGGACGTGGCCGCACTGGACTCCAGTCTTCCTGTCTGTGTCACAGAGCTGGCCAGAATCCTGGAAAGGGAGGACAGGGAAAGGCTTATCTCTGTGTCCTCTATAACCCCCAGTGCCTGATTCTATCACAGATAGCACTTTCCATATTTCATTAAAATGTTATGTCTTATGTCTGCTTCTTAGAAGCAGAAAATAAGTCCTTCAGGCGAGGGATTATCATAGTCATCTTTGCACGTTCAATAGTTGGCTCACAGGTACTAGTAACTGTTGTTTGCCCTGAAATATAGCCATACAGCTTCCTTGTTGGAAGATTCTGAACTAGCTCGGTGACAGATGACAGCAGGAACCCTTGTTTATGGCTGATCTTTGTGGGACCAGCAGCGAGAGCACAGCACTCTGCTCCACCAGGACCTCAGAGGATCCTGGGCGCTTGCCCAGAGCCGATGTGATTTGTTTTGGCATGTCTCTCTCCTCCTCTAGAACCTAAGTTCACAAACATAGTCTAATTTGTCTCCTGTTATTGCCAGTACCCAGAAGGGTGCATAATAGGATTGAATGAATGAACAAATGAATGGATGGATTTTTTTTTCAGATGAAGTTTCATTCATTGCTAGCCCTGACTACCACGGTCTGTGTCTGGTGCTGGGGATTCAGAGAAAGACAAGATGCAGCCCTTACCCTCAAGAATGCCTGCTTTGGGGTTGGGGGGGAAAGGATGGGAACAAACAGGTAAATAAATAATTATGGAGCAGAGTGGAGGTTTTGAGATGGGCAGGTGAGCGCCTTTGCCTCTAGGGTGACAGGGTGGGCAGGGCAGGAGAGGTTTCAGGTGGGAGACCGTCTGGCAGCTGTCAAGTCCAACCCTATTCCCTCTAGTTCTATGTCCAGAGTCATGCAGACTTGAGGGCCTGTGCTGTGATATGAGGGGGCTACAAAATCCAAAGCATCTCACCTCTGCACTGTCACATGGTCACAGATCCCTGCCCTACTTGCCCATTCCTGTGGTCAAGACAGGGAGAACCCCACTGGAACAGTAACTCCCCTGGACTAGGCAACTAGACTGTAGTCAAATTCTGCAAGATTAGAAGCCCAAACCAACAAAAATATTGGTAATTTCTGAGAATACTGCTGAGGAGCAATGTTAGGACTCCTCAACCCATAGTGGTCTTGTTCTTTTTTTATATAATATGTAAAATATGAAACATACCTTTTAATCTTCATGCTCAATGGGTTGTTTGGCTGATACAAAATTCTAGGTTAAAATGATTTTCCTCCAAACTGTGAAAGCACTGCCTTTCTGTTCCTGTAGCTTCTGCTGTGGCTATAGAGATGTCTGGGTCATTCTGATTCCCAATCTTCTGGATGTGCCCAGAGTACTCCCTGCCCCCTGAAAGGGTATAGAATCTCCTGTTTGCCTGTGGTGCTCTGAAATTTCACACTAACACGCTGGCATGAGTGTTTACGTCTATTCGTTGTGATGGGTACTCAGTGGGCCCTTTTAATCCAGACTTTGCGTTTTCCATTTCTCTGTTTCTCTACCTTCTGTTGACGTCTCCACAAGTCTATCTTCAAATCGTTCTACTGAGTTTTCAATTTCTGGTACATTTGTCTTTGTTTGCTTAAAATTTTTATTTCCTGATTATTTGGGGTTTTTTGGGGGGAGGTCATCTTGTTTTTGCCTCACAGTTTCATTATCATCTCTAATATCTCTAAGGATATTAAAGATAGCTTTTTGAAGACTTCCTTTTCTTGAAGTCTGTCTCCTTCAGGTTGTGCTGTATTTATTTGCTCGTTTGCAGATTTGCTTGTCTTTTGTGTTGCAAGATTTCCCCAGGTGTCTGGTACTCCTCGTCTGCTTGCTGGCATTGAAGAATGAGGACCGCAAGTATGATTGGCAGCTCTGAGCATGTGGGTGGGCTTGTCCATGATGGGCTCACTCTGGCTTGGTCATTTCATTAGGGAAGACATTTTGTTGGTAAATGGCACGCCTAGCTTTGTGCTAACACTGAAGAGGGCAGTTATCTGAATGATTAGAGTTAGAAAGGGCGTTTAGGACTATAATTGCTTCTTAAAGACATGCTCAGGCACTACACCTTATTTTAGCATCCTGCGTTAGTCACACCACCAGGGGTACCTGGTACCTCCAATTCCAAGCCTTTGAGGATTCTGTAGTCTAAGCCAGTCACCTTCTCAGCTCTCCCCATTGTTGGTTTAAGACTTGCCCTTTTCCAGACCTTTAAACATTTTATTCCTTCCAGCTTCCAAGTTTTATTTTCATTGCCTTATCTACAGCATTCTCTCTCCTTCTGGGTAATTATGTTTATTTTATAATTCCAGACTTCTGCTTTCCAATTGTAGTTAGCAAAATAATGCTCCGCAAACATCTACGTCGTAATCCCCAGAAACTGTGATCTTGTAGGTTACATGGCAAAGGGAAATTATGGTTTCAGATAGCATTAACTTTGCAAATCAGCTGACCTTAAAATAGGGAAATTATCCTGGATTATCCAGGTGGGCCCCAATAATCACAAGGATCCTACAAAGTAGAAGAGGGAGATAGACAAGAAGGTGAGAGTGATGTGATGTGAGGAGGACTCAAGCTGCCATCGCTGGCTTTAAGGATGGAGAAAGGGGCCCAGATCCATCGCTGGCTTTAAGGATGGAGAAGGGGGCCCAGAGGGAATATAGGGGGCTTCTAGAACCTAGAAAAGGCCAGAAAACGAATTCTTACCAGAGCTTCCAGGAAGAAATGCAGTCTTATGAACACGTTGATTTTTGCCCAATGAGATCCACATTGGATGTCTAACCCACAGAACTGCTAAGATAATTCTTTCGTGGTGTTGTGTGTTTAAACCACTAAGTTTGTGGTCATTTGTTACAACAGCAGTAGGAAACCAATACACAAACCATAAAAAATTAACTGCTAGGTGTCTTACCCTCGATCCATAAATAACTAGGAAATTGGACAAAATATATGAAACAACTCCTTTTAGACATGGGCAACAGTAGTGCCCGACCGTGATTCCCCAAGACATGAAACTCAAAGCGAGCCTGCCTGGAGAAACTTTGCAGACCACAGTGCAGAGGGGAATCCAGCAGAGCCCAACAGGCTTACAGAATTGAAGAATTTAGGAGGCCAAGTAGGCTAGAATGAGGGACACAGTACCAGGGATCTTGGAAGCTACAGAGAAAGGGGGCCAGAGTCTGCATAGGAATCCCCCTGCAGTGCCTGTAAGAATACCAATCTGTACTCATACAGGGCTGGCTAAACTCCTTTAGGCTATGCAAAAGCAACTTTGGAAGAAAGAAAAATTCTGGGAAGCTGTCAATTGAGCAATTCCCAGAATTCATAATGGAATCACACAAGCAGAAAATCGTTGAGTTCCCACAAGTGGAGAAACCTAAAAGAATACATGGGGCACTGAAAATGCTTTACAAGAGAAACTAAACTGGACTTGGAATAAAAGAAACTATAGACTGACTCAAAAATAAAACCTTAAAACGAGACTCAGAAGGATCAAATACCTTACCTATGGGGCAGATCTAAGTCCAAAGCATAAAATTCACAAGGTATGGCATCCAATAACAAACTATTGGACATATAAAGAGTCAGGAATATATGACCTAAAACCAGGAGAAAAATCAGTCAGTAGAGACAGTCAACAGAAATGACAGAGAGGAAATAGCAAAGATTTTAATCACTTATTTACATGTTACAAACACATTTAAGGATTTTTTAAAACACATGAACACAATAAAGAGAGAATTTGAAGATGTAATAAAAATAGATTGAACTTTTAAAGGTTAAAAAAATAGAATGCCTGAAATGAGAAAACTACCGATGCAATTAATGGCAGATTAGTCTCTGCAGAAAAAAAATGATCCGTGAACTTGAAGTCATAACAATAGAAGACCACCCAATGAAATACAGGGATAAGAAGAACTGAAAACAAAGAACAAAGCATTAGCGACCTGTTGGAAAATTAGTGTAACATACAAGTAATTGGGGTCCCATTTAGAATAAAAAATGTGAGGTTTTTCCAAATCTAATGAAAATTATAAACCCATAGATCCGAGAAAAGCAAGAAAACCCAAGCAAGATAAACACAAAGAAAACCACACCAAAGCACACCATAATCAAAGGTCTGAAACCAGTGATAAAGAGAAAACGTTAAAAGCATTCAGAGAAAATGACATACTACATATTGAGGAATAAAGACAAGAATTATTTCAGACTTCTTGTCAGAAAGTCTGCAGATCAGAAGAAAATGAAATAACATGTGTAGAGTGCTGAAAGAAAAAAGATGTCAAACAGAATTCTCTACGCAGAAAAAAAATTTTAAATTTGCAGGTGAAGTAATGAAACAAAATCAATTAAACGAAATCTGCAAGAATACTTTGCCAGTAGAGCTGCACAATAAGAAATGTAAAAGTTGGTCCTTCAAGTAGAAAAAAAGCCATACCATGTTAAAATTTGGATCAATAAAAAAGAACAGGAGGGATGCATTAAAAAGTGTCCTAAGGAAACACTGGGCTTTGAAGGGTGATGGATACGTCCATTTGATGGTGGTGATGGCTTCATGAGTGTACACATATGTCAAAACTCATCAGATTGTAATTTTAACTATGTGGAGTTTGGTGTATATCAGTTATACCTCAATAAAGCTGTAAAAAAACAAACTTGGAGAAAGTATTTGTAACATTCCATAGACTTGGAAAAAATATTTATAACACATATATTTGAAAAGGAATTATGTGATTTGTACATATATCCTTACAACTGAATAATAAGACGATCACACAACTCTTTGCAAATGGGCAAAAGTCAAACAGACATTTCACAAAAGAAGATACAGAGGTGGTAAATAAGCATATGAAGAAATGTTCAACATCATTCATCATCAGGGAAATGATCATTAAAACCACAATGAGATATCACTACACACCCACTGAAATTGGAGAGACTGGCCTCGCCAAGTATTAGTGATCATGCAGAAGCATTAGAATCCCTGTACAATGCTGGTACAGCAAATTTGGGGAAACTGTTTTGCTGTTTCTTTAAACATTAACATATACTCACCATATGACGCAGCATTTCCACTCACTTAAGACAATGAAAGCACATATCCTCACAAATACTTGTACATAAATGTCTTAGTCATAAGAGCCAAGAACTTCAACAACAGGTGAAGGGTTTGAACAAGTGGTCCTCAATCCAGACCATAATATACCACTCAGCAATGAAAGACAAGGAACTACTGGCGTTCGCAACAACTTGTACGAATCTCAAAACATGCTGAGCGGAAGAAGCCCGACCCAGAAGACTTCACACTGTATGATTCCTTTGACAGAAAGTTCTCAAAAAGGCAACACTAACCCATAGTGACAGAGGCAGACTAGTGGTTCCCTGGGGACAGAGTTATTAGTGGACTGCCTGTCAAGAGGCATAAGGGAACCTTCTGCATGATAGAAATGTTCAATATTTTGATTGTGGTGTCACAGCAATATACACATTAATGAAAACTCATCTAACTCTATAAAATGGGTGCATTTGATTGTACTTAAATTATAGCTCAACAAAGTTTTCTCTTTTTTAATCTTTTTATTATCTCTTTAGTAAGGTTTATGGAGGGAAAGAAATTATATGTGTGTTTTTAATCTATTATCTTTGTCTAACAATTTTTGGGTCATTTTTGAAGCATCTGTATAGGGCTTGGCTGCATGTTGGGTACTTGAGTACTTACATAACTGCTAATATTTTTATACTACTTCATCATTTACAAGGACTTTCACACATATTTCATGGTATCTTCAAAAATATCTTGAGAGATTTGGCATTGATTTCTTGGCTATGACACCAGAATCACAAGAATCAAAAGTAAAAAAAGTAAATTGGACTACATCAAAAGGAAAAGCTTCTGTGCATCAAAAGACACAATCAACTGAGTGAAAAGGCAACGTATGGAATGGGAGAAAATACTTGCAAATCATATATCTGATAAGGTGTTAATATCCACAATATATAAAGAGCACCTACAGCTCAACAACAAAAAGACAAATAACCTGATTTAAAAATGGGTAAAACACTTGAACAGACATTTCTCCAAAGATATACAGATGGGCAAGCAGCATATTCATGCTCAACTTGAACAACCACTAAGGAAGCTCAAATCAAAACCACAATCAGCGGGACTTCCCTGGTGGTGCAATAGGTAAGAATCCGCCTGCCAATGCAGAAGACATGGGTTCGAGGCCGGGTCCGGGAAGATCCCACATGCCGTGGAGCAACTAAGCCCGTGCGCCACAATTACTGAGCCTGCACTCTAGAGCCCGCAA
This sequence comes from Monodon monoceros, assembly GCF_005190385.1. Taxonomy (NCBI): domain Eukaryota; kingdom Metazoa; phylum Chordata; class Mammalia; order Artiodactyla; family Monodontidae; genus Monodon; species Monodon monoceros. The sequence goes on from NW_021703781.1 coordinate 1,074,363, forward strand.
GCCACAACTACTGAGCCTGTGTACCACAACTACTGAAGCCTGTGCACCTAAAGCCCGTGCTCTGCAACAAGAGAAGCCACCCAATGAGAAGCCTGCGCACCACAACGAAGAGTAGCCTCTGCTCGCCGCAACTAGAGAAAAGCCTGTGCACAGCAACAAAGACCCAACGCAGCCAAAAATTAATTAATTAATTTTTAAAAATGCACTTGATTAGCTGCAGTGGGAACATGTACTCATGTCCCCCTCCACGGAGGTCCTGGCCTTCTGCTCTCTCCTGCACCAAGTGGTGCTGAATTGTTCTGGGTGCTATCTTGTAGAGCATCACTCTTCCTCAACTGCAGATCATCTTCCCAGGTGACACACCATACGGCCAAGGGGTCTGGATCAGCTCCTCAAACGGGATGGCCCCGCTGCACTTGCCCTGTTGAGAAAAGCGAGGGGAGGGAGGCTCAAGACCTGCCTGGTTTCCAGGTGCTCTCTTCCCTCTGGTCTGAGTCAGAGTGGCTCCCTTCCGTGGGGACCTTATTAAAAAGCCCTAAGACACACTTCTTTGCCACAGAGACTCTTCAGGTTCCAATCTGAGCCCCTTCCCCTGCATCTCAGTGTGTAAAATCCCACACAGAGCCCCTGCCTCCCCCCCTTGGCCAACCCCAAGGGCTCCGTGCAATTGTTCTAGCATCTGTGTGGCCAGGTCTCCAGCTTAACCCTGGACCTTTCTGATTCTGCCGGCAGCCTCTGCACTGTGCGAGCCGAGGCCAAGCCTAGGCGCCCTGTGCTCCTCTCACCCACACTGACCCAGTCTGCAGGCCACGGGTCCTTCTTGCCCAGGAAGGAAGATGGCATCTCCTGTCCCGGCCAACCTTCCCAGGGACCACAGCCAGCTTTCCTTTCTGCCCTCCTCCTCCTTGGGTTTCCTCCCAACACTCCCCACTCAAGGATCTTGGAAAATGATAAGACCCTCTGAGGTAGGAGATAAATGGACACCAAGCTGAACAGCTGTAACTGGGCTCCAGTTGGCATTTTGAGATAAGATAATAGCAGGAGTGGAAACCTGACTGAGTTAAAGACAAAGTGAACAGGTTTTTCTCATTCTTGTGGTCAAGGGGATTTCCCAGCCTGACACATGTGCAGAGAAGGCGTCAGTCTGGGGAGGGGCCAAAGGAGGGAGGGGGCGCCAGCCCATAATATGTCCTGCCAACCCCCAGAAACCCTCACACTGGAATCCATCTAGGCTGAGAGATGCATGCGCCACCAGGGAGGACCCTGAGTCAGACCTGATATGGGCACAAGCAAGATGACTGGGCAAAGGAAACACAGAAAACCGTCCCCATATAAGCAATTTAAACCACGCCTATTGCATGCAGCTCACTCCGAGTTTGCCCATGTGTTCTTCCACATGCACTTTGCTTCTAATAAACACTTTATCCATTTCACAATCTTGTTCTTTTTGCTGAATTCTTTCTTCAAAGAAGACAAGAACCGAGGTCCCCCTTCTTCCCACCAGAATCATCTCCTTCTCGTAAAATGCTGATACACTTTCCCCAGAACTCAGAGACTCCCTTCCTGCATCTTCAGTGACAGCCACAGGATGCTATCCTCTCTGTGTCAGAACACACGCAGACTCTCACCCCATCACCCACTAATGTGGGACCTTGTCAGAACCTGCCCCCGACAGGAACTTGCGCAGCTGCCGTCACTCCCCTTCCCTCTGTCCCCACAGTGACCGCCCAGCCTGAGGGCTCAGGCCTAAATCAGTAGCTCACATTTCAAAAACACACCAGTCTCCACCAGGAGAAAGTAGGAAGTGGACATTTTTATTACCATAGCCCATATTTGAAGGGGGCTTTACAGAGCTCACAGCCAATACGCAGCCAGGCTGTGGTCACAGAGGCCCGCAGCTGGGGCAACACTGGGCCACACCCACCACTCGAATCTGAGCACCTGGCGATAACTCAAAGCTCTCTGGAACAAACTGGTCCAGGCCTGCCAACCCACTGTGTCTCCTGAAGGGAAATTGTTATGCTTTGTCCCCAGTGAATGAAACCCAAACTCTCCCCTCCCCTGGGAAATCAAAATTGGTAAACAGAGGGGACTGGGACTGCAAGCTGTACAATCTTCCAGGGCTTCTCTGGCTCAAGGGTCAGCACCAGCTGCTGGCCACTTCCTGCAGTGGGCAGCTGTCCTGCCCCACAAGTCTTCCAGGCTGGGCCTCCGTAGCCCAGCGGGGGACCCCCGAGGCTGCAGGCTCCGCTCCTGTGCTAAAGCAGCACCCACATCCCCGAAGGTGTGCCTGTGCTGTGTCCCCAGGAAGCTCCAACGCCTTCTGGTCCGCTTACAATAAGGAAGAAACCCGGCGTCACAGCCCACACTGCCTGGCCCCGCTGCATCCCCAGCTCCACAGCAGGGCAGCCTCCTTGTTTACTGGGCTCTGCCTCCCCCCACACCCGCACCCCCGGGCTCCCAGGATTCCTCTTGACGACCCCCCTCCGTCCTCCTGTCCCCCAGCCCCTCCCCCACCAAGGACACCCGATGCACGTGCAGTCAGGGTCCTGCCAGAGCTGGCTTTTCAGAGGGCCCCCAAGCCCAAGGCCGCTGGAGCCCAGAGCGCACCGCCTCCCGGGGCACCGGCAAGCTGACTCCGGAGAGACGCCAGCCGGAGGGCTACGGCAGACAGCGCTCTTCCCTCAGGCCATGGGCTGTTGCGGTGTTCCTTTTTCTCTTCTTTTCCGGAATTAACATAAGATCATTTAAGACACACATTTTTAATATTCCAGCGCCTTGCTAACAACACACAGAGCAACAGTTCCAAAATAACTCAGCATCTGTAATCCATAATTTATCATCCAAATTTGTTGTGTTCAGTTATTCACATCCTGCAACAGTGTGTCCCCAAATAAGCAAAGGAACTCAAAAGAAAACTCACAAGATGAAAAAAATAACCCGAGCGTTGCAATGAAGGTTTCAGGTTGGGGTGGGAAAGTACAGGTTGCTGGATAGCGAAGTACAGGCAGAAAGAATTTTCATAGAAGACTTTCCTTCAAGACCTGACAGTGACGTCATTTGCTGCCATATTCTCTTTTGGGGGACAAGCGTCATGGTAGTGGTCATACACCATTTTTTTAGTACAGAGAGCACCAAATGTTTCTTCTAGCTATTTGGGGGGCACAGAATTCAATCAACATTTCTACAGATAATGATTAACCATCTGTGATGTGCCGGGTACTGTGCTTGGTATAAAAAGGGGAATAAGGTGCAGCTGTTGACCCTGAGGAACCTGCCTGATAGACAGGGACCAGAGGACTTTGAGAGGAATCTGATTCATTCTGAGTCCCGTGAGAGCAAAAATGTGGCATATTCTTAAGTTTTTCAAAGATCCTTCTAGACACTGTTAGGAGATTTGATTGTCGAGGCCATGGGTAGAACGATGGAGAAGAGTTTGCCATCTTCCTGGCGTCTAGGTAGGGGCTGGTAGTCACGTGGACGGCGGGGCGGGGGAGTGGTAACACGTGATCAGATGCAAGATACAGAGCCTCCAGCACTTGCTGCTGGTGTGAACGTGGGGTGTGAGAGAGAGAGGGGTCAGCGTGACTCCTGGATCTGGGCCCGGGCATTTTGGTGAATGATGGTGCCATTTACTGAAAAGGAAACCACGGAGGAGGATTCGTTTCAGGCGTGAAACGAAGAGGTCTGCTTTGGACATGTTGATTGTGCTGCTTCTTATTCATACACGGGGAGGTACTGAGGTAGCCACTGTGTCTACAAATCTGAGGCTCTGGAGAGAGGTCAGGGCTGGAGAGAGACATTGCAAGTGGCCAGTTTATAGATGGCATTTAAAGTGCTGTGATTGGACGAGAGGACCCGGGAATTGAAAGTATTAGAGAAGAGGTGTGAGGAGTGACCCTTAGACGTGCCCCTATGTGTACAGGAAATAAAGACCAGGCAACCCCAGGGAGTTGTCAGCTCCCTTTAAAGATCTGCTGAAAGTGCCATCCAATACTCAACAACTTACAGCTTAACCTCATCTGGGGTCACAATTAGCTGAGCCTGTTGCTGCTCTGAATAACCAGGACAGCAGAGGGGGAGAACGCCTCCATCCTGAGCAGAACTCTGCGCATCCCTGTTCCCACGCATTCTCCCACCTGTCGCTCGCCCCATAGGAGGCAAGTACGGTGACCCAGGGGGCAAGGGAAGAAAGCACTCCGAGAAGACTACCTACCCAGTGCTCCCAAAAGACAAGACCATGACCGACTATATCCAGCCCTGGCACGTCATGGGACCTCAACGAACAGCTGAGGAAGCACGGAAAGAAGAAAGCGGGAGGGGGAGAAAGGATCTAGGCAACCGTGTAATTTTCTTAGCGAAAGAGCACAGGACCAGGAGTCAGGAGACTGGAATGCACGTACCGGCCACAGGCCAGTCACCCAATCAACCTGAGCCTCTTGTAACCAATCCACAGTGCGGAACATTTCTCATAAGGTTCTGCAGTAAAACGAGAACTCTGCCATTGCCAGTGACATTGTGACTCGGTACGTCCAACTGGAAAAGAAGTGCATCGATGAATCAAGAGTCCACAAAAACATGCATGTTTTAATCCACTTCTGAGTTTCTAGTCCAAGAAAATAATTCCAAATATTTTCAAAAGCATTTGTACCACTATTAAAATAGCCTGGGTCCCTGATGACACTGTGGGAAGATAAAGCATTAATCGTTTAACCACTGTGGTCTGGTCTCTATCACCAGCAGCTGGACGCGGTGCCTACCTGATTCCAAGGCTGGGGAGTCTGGCTGATTTGGGCTAATCTGGAAGTCAGGGACTTCCTGTGGTGACAGGGCAAAATAGGAAAATAGCATGTAATAAGTAATGAAATGATTCCTTCTGATCTTTTAGGGGAAAGTGAATAATCAGCTCTAATTTTAGTTTCCAGTGTGCGAATGATACAGAGAGCCGGGGGTGCGGGGCTGTTGGGGAATGGGTATCTTCCCTGGGACTGCGGTGGTTTTAAATGCTGCAGCAGCCACTGCCGAGGACTCTGTGGGGTGACGCTGTGAATGGGAAAGGCAGGTCTCTGTGTATTATATTCATTCTGAGTTTTGTGACGAATGCATATAGTCACGTAACCACTACCGCAATCAAGATACAGCACTGTTCCCTCACCCCAAAGAGTTCCTTCATACGCTACTGCAGTCAATTCTTTCCCCTGACCCCACCCAGGCAAAGACTGATCTGTTTTCTGTCCTATAGTTTTGTCCAGAACATCATACAAAGGGAATCCTACAATATATATATAGCCTTTGGAGCGTGGCTTTTCTCACTCAGCATAAGGCTCACCCATGTTGCTGTACGTTTGTTCCTTTCATTTCTGGGTAGTGTCCATTGGATGGATGGACTACAGTTTGTTCATCCATTTACCAGTGAAGACATGTGTATTGTTTCCAGCTTGGGCAGTGAATAAGGAATAAACTTGTGTACAGGTTTTGTCTTTGGTAAGTGTATGTTTAACTTTAAAAGAAATGTGCCAACCTGGTTTTCAGAATGGCTGCCCCATTTGGCACTCCCACCAGCAAGGGATGAGAGCTCCAGTGGCTCCACAACCTCACCAATGCTTACTATTGCCTTTTTCTTGTTCTTGTCGTCGTTTCGGCCATTCTAAAAGCTGGGGGTGGTATCTCATTCACTGTTAATTTGCATTTCCTTAATGACTAATGACGTTGAGTATCTTTTCATGTGCTTATTTGTCATCTGTATACCTTCTGTAGTGAATTGTCTGTTCAAATCTTTTCCCCATTCCTTTCTTTCTTATTATTGAATTTTGAGTGTTCTTTATATATTCTATGTTCTATATACCTTTATCAGGTATTGAATTTGCAAATATTTTACCCCATTCTGTGGTTTGTCTATGTATATTTTAAAAACTGAGAAGGAAAATTCAACACTGTAAACCCCAGTCCTGGTCTCAGCTCTTCAGAATGAGCCTTCAGCTATAAATTCTTTTACCACCCTCCTACTCAAGGGCAACCCAGTATAACATCACGTCTTCCCCTCATATCGGTGGGACTTGGAAATAATAATTGCTCCCCTACTCCCCACCCTACAACACAAAAGTCTGTGGAGCTTCTGAGGCTCTGAATGTCTATAAGGATTAGAATTGCCTCCTACCTGGGGTGTTGTGGGCTGACAGGAGGTGCTTGGTCTCCTGTTCAACTCCTGGGCACAGGGCAAACCCTGGGAGCATGTACCCTGTGCTCAAGTTAGGGAAACACCATCCTGAATTTTCCTTAATCATTCCCTCTTGTTAGTCTTTTCTGAATCACCTATATTTACATGTATCCCTATAAATACATTCTGCCCCTTTGGAGCTACTTGTGCCTGGAATCACACTGTAACATTCTTTTTGATTTGCTTCTTCAACTCTACATTATGGTTTCAAGACTGATCCCCATGGACACAGGTAACAAGCATTTTTTTCACTTTTCCGACTATGTAATGGTTCTTTGTATAAAATAGCACAATTTGGTTATCCATTCTACTCTTGACGAATATGTGATTTAATCTTTATGGGTAAACTTTATGTCCTGCTCCTTCAAGACTTTTTTTTATTATTATTTTCATGATCTTTTCTTCTCTCTCACAAAACCTGAGTCTCTGCATATCCAAAGTTTTAGCTTTCCAAGCTACTGAATTTGAAATTAGTTTCAAATGCCTGCTTTGGCAGTTAAGGTGACCATTGACTCTGGCTTTCACATTTTGTTGCCTTGTAACAATTCTGAATCTTCAGAGGCAATGGTTGCCTTTGCACAAGGAGAGGGGCACTTATGAGGTAGTGCATACAAGAATAGTACATCCATACTGCTTTGCCTTACTTCTATAATTGAAAAGAAAAAAATCAAAATACAGCTTCTGGAGTGTAAATCTCTGGGAACCAGTACCGGAGTAGAAAAACCTGAACAGTAGCTGACAAATTTCTGGAGGCTCAGTGTGGACAAGTCTGAGAGTTAAAAACTCCAGGGGGGCCCGTTTTCTTTGGAGAGGTCCCCACACTTTTGTGTTTTACCTCCGGGAGCCTATGAGGTTCTCACGGTATCGGGGGAAATATCTAATGCTTCTGGCAGGGGGAAGAGAAAAGAACCACTTTGAAATACATAGAACATTCCGTTGCTCTTAACAAGGCCTACCCTCAAGAGAAACTACTTTACCAGAGCCTAACCTTCTCTTAGGGTTTTCTCAAAGCCTAAGTAACCTGAGCAAAGACAGATACTCAACTCCAGCCCTCCTAACAGCCTTCCATGTGTGAGAGGGGAGATACACAACTCCAGCCCCTCTAGCCACCTTGTCTCACCTCAAGTGCTGAGAAGCACTTGTGAAGGACACAGCCCAGGGACATGGGGGACAGGGGAGGATTGGATGAAGGCAGTCAAAAAAGTACAAACTTCCAGTTATAAGGTAAATAAGTACTAGGGATGTAATGTACACCATGATAAATAGAATTAGCACTGCTCTGTGTTATACATGAAAGTTGTTAAGAGAGTAATCTTAAGAGTTCTCGTCACAAGGAAAAGCACTTTTTTCTATTTCTTTAACTTTTTATCTATATGAGATGATGGATGTTCCCTGAACTTGTGATAATCATTTCATGATGTAAGTCAAAGCATTATGTTGTGCGCCTTAAACGTATACAGTGATGTATGTCAGTTATATCTCAGTGAAACTGGAAGAAATAAAAGTTCAAAAAAAAGACAGAGACTGTCAGAGTACATAAAAAACCAAATATATTTTGTCTGCAGAAATCCATTTTAAATATAAAACACAGACTTAAATTAAAAGGATGCAGGAAGATATACCATGCTAATGCTAATCAAAAGAAAGTGGGAATAGCTATATTAATTTAAAACTAGGCAGACTTCAGTAAAGAAAGTTATCAGAGATAAAGAGGGGCACTGTGTAATGATAAAGTGGTCAGTTATCCAAGAAGACAAAATAATTCTTAATGTTTTTGCACCTAAAAACAGAGCTTCAAAATATGTAAGACAAAAACTGATAGAACTACAAGGGGTCATAGACAAATCTACTATTATAATTAGAGACCTCAACATCCCTCTTTCACTAATAGACAGACTCATCTGGTGGAAAATCAGTAAGATATAATTGAACCGAGCAACACCATCAATCAACTGATTTAGCTGACATGTATAGAATACATCCTCCAACGATAGCAGAGTACATTCTTCTCAAGCTCACACGGAACATTTACCAAGACAGATCACAATCTGGGCCATAAAACACACCTTAGTGAATTTAAAAGAGTAGAAATTATATGAAGTATTCTCTCAGACCACAATGGAATTAAATTAGAACTCAATAACAGAAAGATAGCTGGAAAACCCAAAATTAGAGATGACAACACATGTCCAAATAAATATAGGTCAAGAAGTCTCAAAAAATTTTTAAATATTTCAAGCTAAATGGAACTGAAAATGCAACTTAACAAGTTCTATGGGATTAAGTAAAAGCAATCCTTAGAGGGAAATTGATAGCATTGAATGCATATATTAGAAAGAGAAGAAAGATTTTAAATTAATAAACTAAGCTTCCACCACAGGAAACAAGAAAGGGAAGAAGAGAAGAGAAAATTAAATCCAAAAATCAATGAATGTGGAACAGGAAATTAAGAGAGAAAGTCAACAAAACCAAAACTGGTTCTTTGAAAAGATTAATAAAATCGACAAGTCTCTATCCAGGTCAACGATCAAACAAATAAAAAAATGCAAAGACTCAAATTACTACTATCAGAATTAAAAAGATGGCCATCACTACTGATCCCATGGATGTTTAAAAAATAATAAAGGAATATTATGAACAGCTCTGTGACCACAAATTTAATAACCTAGATGAAACGGGCCAATTCCTTGGAAGACACAATCTGCTGAAACTCAGACAAGGAGAAATAGATCATCTGAATAGGCCTGTATCTATGTACAAAATTGAATCAATAATTAATAACCTTCAAAACCAGAAAGCACTAGGCACAAATGAGTTAACTGATTGAGTTCTACCAAATAGTCAAGGAACTAATGATACCAAATCTCCACAATCTTTTCAATAAAACAGAAGCAGAGCAAATACATCCTAACTCATTCTATGAGGCTAGCATTACTCTAATGCCCAAGCCAGATAAAGACATTATAAAAAATGAAACGTACAGACCAGTATCTCTCATGAGCATAGACATGAAAATCGTCAACAAAAAGTTAACAAATCAGGTCCAACAATGTATAAAAAGAATTATATACCACGACCATGTGGGATTTATTCCAAGTATGCAAGCCTGGTTCACTATTCAAAAATCAGTGTAATTCATTCAATACAATGTAATCCATTACATCAACAGGCTAAAAAAGAAAATTCACATGAACATATCAATAGATACAGAAAAAGCATTTGACAAAGTGTAACACCTATTTGTGATTTTAAAAAAACCCTCTCAGCAAACTAGGAATAGTGAGGGGAGCTTGCTCGACTTGATAAAGAACATCTGTCAAAAAACCTACATCTAACAACTTAATACTTAATAGAAACTAGAAGCTTTCCTACTAAGATTAGAAATAAATCAAGATGTTCACTCTCACTACTCCTGTTTAACATCATACTGGAATTTCTAGCCAATGCAGTAAGATAAGAAAAGGAAATAAAATGTATACACATCAGGAAGAAAGAAATAAAATTATATTTCTTCTCAAATGACAAGACTGTCATGTAGAAAATCCAAAAATAAATAAATAAACAAAAAACAACAACAAAAAATGGAACTAATAAGCAATTATAGTAAGGTTTCAGGATATAAGATTGCTTTCTTATATACTAGCAATGAACAATTTGAATTTGAAATTTAAAACACAATACCATTGACAGCAGCACCCCAAAATGAAATATTTAGGTATAAATATAACAAAATATTATAATATCTATGGGAAAAAAACTACAAAACTCTGATGAATGAAACCAAAGAAGAACTAAATAAGTTGAGAAATATTCCATGTCCACAGACAAGAAGACTCAGTATAGTCAAGATGTCAGTGCTTCCAAACATGATCTGTAGATTCAATGCAGCCCCAGTCAAAATCCAAGCAAGTTATTTTGTGCATATCAACAAACTAAGTCTAAAGTTTCTATGGAAAGACAAAAGACCCAGAATTCCCAGCACAATACTGAAGGAGAACAAAGCTGGAGGACTGACACTCGCTGACTTCAAGACTTACTATAAAGCTACTGTAATCAAGACAGTGTGGTATTGGTGAAAGAACAGACAAATTCATCAAAGGCATAGAGTAGAGAGCTCGGAAATAGACCCACACAAATACAGTCAACTGATCTTTGACAAAGGAGCAAAGGCATTTCAATGGAGAAAGGGTAATCTCTTTATCAAATTGTGCTGAAATAACTAGACATTCACATGGAAAAAAATGAATCTAGACACAGACCTTACACCTTTCACAAAAATTAACTCAAAATGAATCATAAACCGAAATGTAAAATGCAAAACTATAAAACTTCTAGAAGATAATGTAAGAGAAAAATCTAGGTGACCTTAGGTTTGGTGATGACTTTTTTAGATACAATACCAAAAGGATGATTTATGATAGAAAGAATTGATAAGCTGGATTTCATTAAAATTGAGAACTACTGCTCTGTTAATGACACTGTTAAGAGAATGAACAGACAAACCACAGGCTATAAGAAAATCTTTGCAAAACACATATCTGATAAAGGACTGTTATCCAAAATACACAAAGAATTTTTAAAACTCAGCAATAAGAAAACAAACAATCCAATTTTAAAATAGGCAAAATACCTGAACAGACACCTTACCAAAGAAGATATACTGATGGCAAATAATCATATTAGAAGGTGCTCAACATAATATGTCATTAGGGAACTGCAAATTAAAATGACCATGAGAAACCACTACACACCTACTATAATGGTTAAAATCTAAAACTCTGACAACACCAAATGCTTTCAGCATGTGGAGCAATGGGAACTCTCATTCATTGCTGGTGGGAATGCAGAATGATACAGCCACTTTGGAACACAGTCTAGTGGTTTGTTATAAAACTAAACATACTCTTACGATATGATCCAATAATCATGTTCCTTAGTATTCACCCAAAGGAGTTGAAAATTTATGTCCACACAAAAACATGCACGTGGATGTTTATATCAGCTTTATTCATAATTGCCAAAACTTAGGAGCAAACAAGATGTCCTTCAGTAGGTGAATGGATAAACAAATTGTGGTACATCCAGACAATGAACTATTATTCAGCAATAAAAAGAAATGAATTATCACACCCCCAAAAGATAGGCAGGAAACTTCAATGCATATTACTAAGTAAAGGAAGTCAACTTGACAAAGTTGCGTACTGTATAGTTCTAACAATATGGCGGTCTGTAAAAAACCAAGCTATGGGGACAGGAATAAGATCTGTGGTTGCCGGGAGTTTGGGAGCAGTAGGGACGAACAGGTAGAGCACAGGGGATTTTTAGAGCAGGGACACTATTCTGTAGGATACTGTAATAGCAGATACATGTAAACCTAAAACTGAAACTGCTCTAAACAATAAAATCCATTATCTTTTTTAAAATGGAATGATCTACTGAAACAAATTCCCTTAAAAGAGAAACCCCTCCCTAACTTTGTTTAGCCATAAGACCTCAAATAGCATCTAATTCATCACCTTTGTTTTACTTATGGAAAACGAATAATTTTATGAATGAATGGATTGTTTTCTCCTGGATTACGTAATGGGTCAGAGGCAGAGCTAGGTTCAGAATCCAACTGTTCTGGCTCTTAGCCTAGTTCTTTTTCCATAAAACTTGTAAAAATTGCACATTTAGTGTTTGGTCACGTCTTTAAGACCTACACCTGAATTCAGGATTACAAGTTGCAAGAACTAGTGGTTGCCCCATAGGTTCCGCCTACCTCACATCTTGTCACTTCAACAGCTCAAGGGCCATCTGAATGCTGGGAGGCCTGGTCTGGATTCGGCCAGAAGTCCTCCCTGTACCGAGGATGCCAACATTTGCCAAATCCAGTGATGCCTGTCTCTGCCACTGTAGCCCAAGGCCAGGGTCCCCACTGACTTGCAAGACTACGTGAAATAGGATTTGACAAACTAAATCAGAAATAACTCCTGACATTTTTGAAGAGCCCCCAAGATGAATTCAGAGGAGTCATGGAGATGGGCGGGACTGGGAAGAGGATGCTCCATTCTCATCTTGGCTCAGCCACTGTCTGGCTGCGGGCCTTGGGCTTTGACACCAGAATCTAATTGAAGGACTCCATTTATGCTAACTCAAGAGCCATGTGCTTTCTCTGGGAAGGTCATCTTCTCCAACCAATGCCTGTGGACATGACGCAAAGAAGGTGTCCGTGGGGAAAGCGGGCCTCCCACTGTTGTGGCGTCTCCCGTTGCGGAGCACAGGCTCCGGACGCGCAGGCCCAGTGGCCATGGCTCACGGGCCCAGCCGCTCCACGGCGTGTGGGATCCTCCTGGACCGGGGCACGAACCCGCGTCCCCCGCATCAGCAGGCGGACTCCCAACCACTGCGCCGCCAGGGAAGCCCGCATTCTTTTGTTTACTAAATATTTATAGAGATCTAGGGATACATTATATCTGAGTCTGTGGGGAATTCTAAATAGTTCTCAAACATGTATAATTGAGATCATGATGGTAATTGTCCACGGCGCTGGCCCAGCAGGACGCATGTTGTTGATCCCTCAGGAAGCAGGCGCTGAATGGAAATTCAGCATGCAGGGTGTGTCTTAAGGAATGACCTCGGTACCAGCACTGCGGATGACAGGGAGGGAGGCAAGCCTGGGCCGAGGGAGAAAGTAAACTGGATTCAGGCCCAACGACAGACTCAACCAAACCCATGGGGAACTCTGCAACTAAACCGACCCTTCTTCAGACATGTCCCACATTGGGCCAAGATGGCCAGGCCCCTATACCCCCAAATCAGTCACTGTGCTGAAAAAGAGCCTGATGTGGGGTGAGACACCTCCTGCAGTGAGGCAACCCCGAAGGGGCTGACAGGTGACGGTGTCTGCTGACAGTACCCCCAGCACCTGGGTCACAGACCCTTCACGAAACCAGGTCTGGGTGCACATCCCAGTGCCAGCCACATAGGCGCTCAGTAGGTGTATGTTGAAGGAATGACAAACACTTTGAAAATCCTATTATTTTACCCAGAGCTTCCGTAATTCAGAGTAATTCTCAAAATTTAGTCACTATGCCTGCCACCCACTGTCTAAAACAGAAGTCCTTTTCTAACCCCGAAAGATGCCTCTATCCGTCCTTAGGAGGGCTTGTTAGGGGCTTACTGAATCTCCCAACGAGATACACAGTTCTCTCTTTGTGTGCTTTTTGCCTAGAGGCCAGTGGGCCAACCCATCACATCAGCTGTCACACCACTCGCCCCTGAAGTTGAGCACTCTCTGTTCTGACTTATTCACCAAGAAAACTGACCCCCGTGATCAGCTGGTAGCATCTAGTTCAGGGGTCCCCAACCCCCAGGCCACAGACCCGTATCGGTCCGCCCCCTGTTAGGAACCGGGCTGCACAGCAGGAGGGGAGCCGCTGACGAACGAGCGAAACTTCATTTGCCGCTCCCCATGGCTCCACATCACTCACGTTACCGCCTGAACCATCCCTGCCCCCGTCCACGGAAAAACTGTCCTCCACGGAACCAGTTCCTGGTGCCAAAAAGGTTGGGGACCGCTGATTTAGTTGATCTCTAGGCCTTATCTGCTTGACCTCCAAGCCAAAACCATGGTCAGGTCCATTCCCCGGGTCCCCTGGGGATTCCCAAAGAGAAGGAAGCAGAGCTGTAGTTGGAAATTGTTGGTCTGCAGGCCCCTCCCCTCCCCTCCACTCCTGGTTAAAGATTTTGGGGAATCAGGAGAACTCTCTGGAAGATTCTGAATGTCTGCCTGAATTGAGGTGGCGTTTAAAGGGGTGGGGGGATTTGCAGTGGGCAGTGGGGCTTTCCAAGCAGAGGAAGAGCTTGAGCAAGGCTGTGAGGACAGAAACTATGGGGCAGGTGGGAGAAGGGCATCCGTTCAGCAGGTTCAGGGCGTGTGTAGAGTGGGGAGCATTGATGTAGAGTGGGGAGTGCCCCGCTGAGAACATTTAAATTGGAGGCAATGGCACACACGCGCCAGACGGCTGAAGAGGGCAAAGGGCATGCCCTAGAGTCCTGCACTCCGCAGATGACGGGCTGCCCAGAGAGCACTTGGCAATGAACTCCACGGCCAGCAAGGGCTGGGACTCCCTCTGGTAAAATGAGGGCAGAAGGTCAACAGGAAGACAAGCCAGCGTACTTCCTAAGCAGAAGGATTATTATTAGCAGAACGGATCAATACTGAGCTACAGAGCCAGCCCTCCAGTCTAGACCCACTGCCCCTCCTCCTGGTCTCTGCTTACATCCCTGCCTCGGGACGGCTGTCTAAGATCTCTGTGTGGTGCGAGCCTCCCCCTTGGGACTCCATGGGCTTCACCCGGCCGAGGCCAGCCCTGCCAAGACCTCTGCCCCAGAGCAAACCCAGCGGGCCGCTGGAGGAACCAAGCCCCTCTTCTGTCAGCAGCACAGTGAGCGCCACTTGTCCCTGTGATTTCAACGTCTGTTTATTCAGAGCCGGTTGTACTTGAAGGTGCCTTGTTCCCATTTTTTCAAATCGATTTGAAGAACAGACGCTCAGCAGAGGTTGGCCTTGCTGGGCGCGGTTCCCACTGCCGTCTGCGCGGCCCCGCCGGTCTCTCCGCGCTCTTCTTGCCTCGGTCCCGTCCCGGTCCCCGCACCCCAGCAGGCCCAGGGGTGGGTGAGCAATTCAGAGCACAGGCCTGTCCGCGAGCAGAAGCCGGATCGCTAGTACAGCGGCTGGGCCTGGGGAGGGACCGGGAGACTCAGCTCTCAAACCCGCGGCCGGGCAGGCGCGGCCGCTGGGGAACCGGGCGCCCCGATGCCCAGGCTGAGCGCACGCCAGCCCGCTCCCAGGCAGCGCCAGGGCCCATGCTGCGAGGCGCGGGCTAATACAGGTTTGCGAGTACGCTTGAGAAAAAGCTATCTTACTTTTGCAAACTTTGCAAATCATACAGCGCTACGAACACGTCGTTAGACTCCCTTCCGCGGCCAGTGAGGGCCTGAGGCCCAGGCTAGGTTCACAGCAGGGCCCCCCTCTCCTCAGAGCACTGGGCCCCCCACTTGTGCTTGGCGGGGACGGGGGTTCAGGGAAGGGGAAAGGCGGACCCCGCCGTTGTCACTGGACCAAGAGCCCAATGACTTCGCTAACGGTTCATTCGCTGACTGGAGCCCCACGCAGCCAGCCCGTGAGATGCTCCGTGCAAGCACCCTGCACACACAGTGCCCGCGGGGAACGGCCCCCGTGGGTGCCTTCACGGCAGCAAGCGCCACTGGGCCCCCAGCCATAGTGGAGCTCAGCCGCGCCCCGCCCCCTCCCAATACAGACGCGCCGCTGGACACCCTCCCCGGATTGCACAACCCTGGCAAACGCTTTCAAGACTGGGGCCAACCCTGCCTTCTTCCAGGAGGTTTCTCTGAGCGACCCCAGCGGTTCCCATCACGTCTGCGCGTGTCCTGTGCGTGCTCACCTCCCTCCCCCCCTCCCCCGCGTGCTGCACCGCTCCTGTCACGTCCCCTTCCGCTCCCACCTGCTCTTGCACACCTGGACATACGCATGCACTCGTCCAGAAGTCCCTGTTGAGCATTTACTGTGTCAGAAACTTCTAGGGCTCTGTCCAGCATCCCACATGTGCTGGGACTGAACTGGGCTGGGCTACTTGTGCGTTCCTGCCTGTGAGAACTGGCCCGGGCCTAGGGCAGAATGAGGCTGCGCTGAGTGACTGCGTGGGGCAGGCAGAGGCAGGGCTGGGCGGGGCCTGATGTGCACTTGTCACTTCCCACTTGCTGCTTCCCGTGACCTGTCCTTCCACCTGCTCCTTGCAGGCAGTGTGATGACTGTATCTCACAACTCATTGCACACATTTCAATAAACAGCATGGGCCTCGCACACTGTGGTCGGTAAATATTTGCCGCA
Organism: Monodon monoceros; assembly: GCF_005190385.1. Lineage (NCBI taxonomy): Eukaryota > Metazoa > Chordata > Mammalia > Artiodactyla > Monodontidae > Monodon > Monodon monoceros. Next base: position 1,090,475 of record NW_021703781.1, read on the forward strand.
TGCTCCGTTGTTACAATTCAATAGCAGGCAGCATCATAGAATCACATTGAGAATTCTCCTTGCCCGTCTTCTCCTGTTCAAGCAGCCACATGAAGGTGATTCACTTCGGCCTTCAAGGAAGACGCCCCATCATTCATCAGCGCTCCATCTCCCCATGAGATAGTCACCCACAGACCTTCCTGAATGAAATGATCAATGCAGCCCAGTATCTGCAACCTTCTATTTCAAAATCAAGCATTCGGCCTCATGCTTTAACTTAGCAAAAAATACGACGCAAGTAATGCTTGATTCTAATAACCATATACCACTCCACAGTTTCCTCCAACCCATAAACTGCAAGAACAAGATGAAAAGCACTTGGAATTGAACATTAAAAGAAATGTACGTGCACTTTGTAAAACATGCCTTCAGAGCGATTATGCTTTAATAAAGAAAATACAGGGGTGAGTTTCAGTACGGTTTCCATTGCTAATTGGAAATGTCACATTTGGCAGGGTTGATGAACTGCTGTTTCTTTATATACATATTAACTGGCAAGTGGTAAATTCAGTTAACTTGGTTAAAAAAAAAACTTGGTAAAACAGTATGCTAAGTACCATCTTTTACGCAGTCCTCTCACTGTTGTCGCTTCTCCCGTTGCGGAGCACAGGCTCCGGACGCGCAGGCCCAGCGGCCATGGCTCACGAGCCCAGCCGCTCCGCGGCATGTGGGATATTCCCGGACCCGGGCACGAACCCGTGTCCCCTGCATCAGCAGGCGGACTCTCAACCACTGCACCACCAGGGAAGCCCTAAGCACCATCTTCTTTGTAAACATTTTCTTTGTCCTCCCGCTGGTAGTTAAGATGCCTCCTGCTAATTTCCGTATCATTAAGGATCTTTCTTGTGTTTCCCTGTCCTTCACCTTAGATTCATTCAACAAATGCAAGGGGAATATCCATTACTGCTTGCCACTGTTCCCGGTGTTTGCCACACACCAGGGAACAAGTCAGTGATTCCTGTCCTCTGGGAACTCACACCCCATTGAGGGAGACACACCAGAGGCAGGTACAAGAGGCTGCCTCTTCTGCCCCAGGCGACTGCAAACACCTTGAGGGTGGGAACCATGCCTGAGGAAGCCAAAAACAATGAAATAATAGAAAAGTCTTTGAAAGCTCGGCTCCTACTACACGGACTGCATTCCCGGAATTTGCAAATTCTAACAGCTGAGGAGACTTGCACCTGCAGCTACATCACTCACCCCAGGACCCCTGAGCCCCAGGACTCAGGCATCAAAGGCACCAGGCAGCCAGAGCCCTTCCCAGCACATAAGCTGCTCCCTTGCTCTAAGAGACGAACATCAAAGGCTGAATTAACAGGTCAGAGAGAAAGGAGCTTGGGAACATCAATGTAATTTTGTTCATTGACCTATTCTTATCTAAAGTCTTCCTGTGACTTACATGAAAATAATTAAGGCTTGGGATGAATATCAATGAGCTTGAAACTCACCAAAAGGGTCTTCACCACCTCTGAAGGCACCAGGAATAAGATGGGCCCTCCCTTCCCCACCCCACCTTTGTCAACTTCCTCTCTTATGCGAGTTTGGGAAACTGACCCCAAGATGGATGGCAGCTCACAGCCCCATGGAGAAGATGGGAGCCAAACGGGAGGGCAGGGGTGGGCTTTGCTTCCTAAATGTCCCCTTAGCGCTGTTGGGGGTCCTTTCCTCCCTGAGCCCCTGGTCTCCAGAGAAGAAGGAAGGAAGAAGATGGACTGGGGGTGATTCCCCAGCACAGCACCCACCCCCCTCCATGGACTTCCCAGAAAAGGGTGTCATAAGTGTCTCACCTGGAGATCGCAGAGGGGGCTGGGAATTAAGAGCTGTTCAACCCTCTGACTTTCTCAGTACAGTCTTCTATTTCCTATACACTTTTGCTGAAGACATTAGGATCCAGTTTTCCAGATGTTCTCCTTCCTAGCTGACTGAAACCCCTGAGGTCCAGGACACCATGATTTATTGTTTCATTTATAAATTTTTTTCTCACTCTTGTCTGGATCCCAGTCTCAACTGGCAATGAGTTTGGGGCCTCAGATGGGTTGTCTTTTCTTTTGGACAGCATAAAAAGTGGACTCTCCTCTGCTCAGGGCTTGTTACTGGAGGGAACTTGGGTCCACTCGCCTGCCGTGCAGCAAAGCCAATCTGCTGACACCAGTTTGTGGGGAAGGAAAGTACAGCGTTTATTTATAGGGCACCAAGCAAGGAGAATGGGCAGCTCGTGCTCAAAAGAACTGAACTCCTCAATGGCTTTCAGGGAAGGGCCTTTAAAGCAGCATTTGGGGTGAGGGTTGGAGGGGGCATGAATTTCTTCTGATTGGTTGGTGGTGAGGTGATAAGGTGATGTTCTGGGGATCTTAATCATCAACCTTCTGGTTCCAACCAGTCTGGGGTCCACGTGCTTGTGGTCACCATCCTCCACCTGGGTGGGGTCTTAGTTTCTGCAGAACAACTCAGAGATATGTGTCAGATTATTACGTATATTCCTGGAGGAGGAACTAGATCTCTGTTTTATCCCCGAACTACTGTTTCTTGACTGCTTTTCCTTCATTTCTGCATTCCTTCACTTCCCTAATTAGTAAGTGCTTGAGTCAGCTTGTTGGAACTCAGGAAAGGCCTAGGAGACTGCAGCCTTTTCCTACAAACAAGAAACAGGGGACAATTACTAGAGAAATGGAAATCAAAACTACAGTGAGATATCACCTCACACTGGTCAGAATGGCCATCATCAAAAAATCCACAAACAATAAATGCTGGAGAGGGTGTGGAGAGAAAGGAACCCTCTTACACTGTTGGTGGGAATGTAAATTGGTACGGCCACTATGGAGAACAGTATGGAAGTTCCTTAAAAAACTAAAAATAGAGCTACCATATTATCCTGCAATCCCACTCATGGTCATATATCCAGAGAAAAACATGGTCTGAAAGGATACATGCACCCCAATGTTCATTGCAGCACTGTTTACAATAGCCAAGACATGTAAGCAACCTAAATGTCCATCGACAGAGGAATGGATAAAGAAGATGTTATATATATATATATATATATATATATAAAATGGAAAATTACTCAGCCATTAAAAAGAATGGAATAATGTTGTTTGCAGCAAGATGGATGGACCTAGAGATTGTCATACTGAGTAAAGTAAGTCAGAGAAAGAGATATCATATGATATCACTTTTATGTGGAATCTAAAAAGAAATTATACAAATGAACTTATTTACAAAACAGAAACAGACTTAGAGAACAAACTTATGGTTACCAGGGGGGGGAAGGGTAGGGGGAAGGGATAGTTAGGGAGTTTGGGATTGAAATGTACACACTGATATATTTAAAATAGATAACCAACAGGGACCTACTGTATAGCCCAGGGAACTCTGCTCAATATTATGTAACAACCTAAATGGGAAAAGAATTTGAAAAAGAATAGATACATGTATATGTATAACTGAATCACTTGGCTGTACACCTGAAACTATCACAACATTGTTAATCAACTCTACTCCAATATAAAATAAAATGTTAAAAATAAAAAAGAACTGACTTAAACGAATCATGTTAGAAATGTGGGGTCCTCAAATAAAAACCCTTGTAAATTGGAAAAAAAAGAAACAGGGGACATGCAGTGGCTTTTGTACCCAGGAAGGCCTGCAGGGTCCTGCTCAGTTTCAGGCATCCTCCAGAAACTTCTAGAGCCAAATCCCTTCACAGAATGCAGAACTCCAGCCATAAAGAATGCTGTCTCTGGCCATCTCCCAGTCTCCCAATGCCTTCAGGAAAACCCTGCGTTGCCTCAGTTGGCATACCTGTATAATGGAGGCAATACTGTAGTTTCTAACTTGTGGATCTTGTGGGAATTAAAGGACATGATTCATCTGAAGCTCTTGGCGAGAGCTTGACATAAGTTCTCAAAGAATGTTCACTGTTACTTTTATTGCTGCTACTTGCTCACAAGTGGTGTTGGCTTGCAGATGTGCCACCCATATAAGTTTGTTTCTGTGAAGCAAGGAGATGCCAACAAAGGTTCCCAAGGTACTCCCAGGTGTTCCCTGGAGAATATTCTTGACTCTAACTTAGATCGTGCGAGACGTGTATGAATCACAGAGCTATATGTGCCTTGTAAACGGACATTGTCTACTTTCCTGGTAGATTTTCATGCATTCTTTTTTTGAGGTATTTTATTTCCTCTTTTAAATTCTAAAAGAGCTGGATACACAAAATATATTTTGGAGTTCACATATCTGAAGAAAACCCATCATAACGTAGCATTCCTTTTGCTATTATTAATACAGATGTTAATAAAGGAAATAGCACTTGGCACTTATGTAACTGTGCTTTCCATCTTCAGAAGGATTTGCAAGCATTAACCAGTTCTTCCAAGCGTTGCTTCTAGAAAGTCGTAAAGCAAGTTCTCTCCTCCATTGGTCAAAATATCTCAACCCCCCACTAAGTGAACCTCATGCTTTGTTGTTCTTTTTTTGGATTAGTTTGTTTTTAACAGGGGAGACAGAGGGCTACTTCTTGGCTTTGCATATATTCAATATTTGATGACTTTTAACCACTGAGTCTCCCTACTGAGGAAATATTAACCGAATCTTGAGTCAGAAAATTCTGACTCTAGTGTCTTGCTCCGTTGTAGGGGGAGGTGTTTTGTTCTGTTTGTTTTCACACAAAAAGGACCAGGCAAAACTGAGCCAGAGGTGACCAATAGAACTTTCCAAGTGGTAGAACTGTTCTATAATCTGCAGTCTTGAGTACAGCAGCCACCAGCCATATGTGGCTCCCGAACAGTTGAAATGTGGCTGGTGTGTCATCGAGGGACTGAATTTTTTATTTAGTTTCATACGAATTACTTTGAACTTAGATTTAAATAGACACACACGGTTAGTGGCTACCACATCGTACAGCATGGCTCTAACACCTGAGCAAGAAATTGTCTACGTGGAAACAACCTAAATGTCCATTGACAGATGAATGAATAAAGAAGATGTGGTCCATATACACAAGGGAATATGACTCAGCCATAAAAAGGAATGAAATAATGCCATTTGCAGCAACATGGATGGACCTAGAGATGATCCTATTAAGTGGAGTAAATCAGAAGGAGAAGACAAATACCACATGATATCACTTACATGTGGAATCTAAAATACGACACAGATGAACTTATCTATGAAAAAGAAACAGACTCCAGACATAGAGAACAGACTTGTGGTTGCCAAGGGGGAGGGCGGTGGGGGAGGGGTGGATTGGGAGGTTGGGATTAGCAGATGCAAACGATTATATATAGGATGGATAAACAGCAAGGTCCTACTCTAGAGCACAGGGAACTCTATTCAATATCCTGTGATAAACCATAATGGAAAAGTATATCTACATATGTATAACTGAATCACTTTGCTATACAGCAGAAATGAACGCAAGAAAATCAACTATACATCAATTTAAAAAGCGAAAAAAGTCGTCCACACACGTAGGAGGGATTGTGGCCACAAGGAAAGTAATTATATATCCCTGTTTTAAACTTGGCTTTTAAAATGAGTTTTAGGTCTTTAATAGACATATCTGGCCACTTTAAAAAGTCTCTAGAAAAGTCAGGCTTGAAAACTACTGGACCCCCCCCCCCCCGCAGGGGGCTTCATGCTCTGTTCAAAGTGACCCTGTGTCCTGGTTGCCTCTGGGTGCGGGGAGTGTATTTGTTGACAAGCAGGCTGCCACAGGCTGGCTAGGTGCCCTGGGAGAACATTCCCTTTCTTCAGGCTCTTCCATAACTGTGTTGCTTTTTTAAACTGTAAAATCTACTGATTTCCTGTTCACCACCAATTTGTTGTTAAGCTGTGCTCATAAGTATAAAATATAGAGGATCTCAGGGAAGAAAAGCCCAGAGATGCTGTGGGTCTCGGGCTGGAAAGGTAGATCAGACAGAAACAAAACAAAACAAAATCTTTGTCCCCGTTGGAAAGGAAACAGCCACAAGCAATTCGGGCCACCGCCAGAATGCAGAACCGCTTGTACCTGAAATGCAAGTCCCATGGAGCAGATGCCAGGAACCCTCAGGAGAGGGGGCACGATGGGGGGGGGGTGACGTGTACCCTCTCAGTAGCATCATCACAACTGAAGAGGCAAACCGACACCTGCTGTCAGGTCAGGGGAAATCAGGCTAACAGTTCTGACCCCCACCTCCTGGGAAGGTAGAGGCCAGCTCGGAGGCCAGGAGAGAGATGTTGCCCCCTGTGCCACTCGGAGAGGGTAAGCAGGCACGCTATAATTTCTCCTTAAAGCAGAATTCGGGACCAAGCAATTATGAACAACAGCTAAAGCTGAGATAGAAAGTACTGATTTATGTCAAGGTGTGAGAATTTATAGCTCGCTCTCTGTTGAGCTGTTTTAAGAAATATGCTAAGAGGTAGCAGTTATGCGTTGCACACTCAGTGAATACGGTAGTCACCTTCTGCTGTGTAACAAATCACTCCATTTATTCTCTCTCACCGTTTCTGAAGGCACAGATGCAGGAGGGCCTCATCCGGGTGGTTCCGGCCCAGGATTTCTCCTGCGGCTGCAGTGAGATGCCAGCTGAGGCCACAGTCCTCTGATGGTTTGATTGTGGCTGGAGAATCCACTGTGAAGGTGACTGGCTCACAAGCCGGGCACACTTGGTTTTGTCCACGTCAGCCTCAGCGCACTGCAGTCGGCTTCCCCCAGAGCAAGCCATCCAGAGGCTGGGAGGAAGGGGCAAAACGTTTCATGACCTGGTCCTAGAGTCACACATGTCGCAGCTGCCGTGTTCCATCAGGTGAGCAGGCAGCCCTGATTCACGGGAGGGGAACCTCCAGAGGGCAAGGACCATTAGGGGTCATCGTGGAACCACAACGCTACCGCAATGGAAAACGTATTTTTAAGATAAAGGTATAATTGGTGACAACTTGAAGCTACAATGAGATGCCACTTTTTTATACTTCAGATAAGTAAAAATTAAAAGAATAATACTATTCTGAGCTGGCGTGTTGGGGGAGGGAAGGAATTAGGGAGGAAGGGTCTTCTCCCTCAAGCTTGGCGATAAATTAGCACAGTCAACTTGGAGAACAAGGCAGACACCAAAATCTCCATGTGTGTCCCTTCAATCCTGCTACTTGTCCGTCCTCAGCTTCTTGCCCTAGTGAAGCACCCAAGCGTGTGTACAAAGAGGTGCAAACCTGAATGCTCCTGCAGCTTTTTTTTTTATATATAATAGTTACAGATTAGAAATAGGTAGTTTCTTCATAGGTGACTGGTTGAAAAGCTATGGTACTGTGTGGAGATCATACATCTCTGAATACACTAAAAACCTCTTATTTATAGGCTCTAAACATTTCATGGTATGTGAATCATATCTCAATAAAACTGTTAAAAAATAGTAAATCAACAGAAAGGACTACACACAATGCAGCTGTAAAAAAAAACTATTGAAGGTGATGAAGAAGCTGCCCGGGACCTCATAAGTGAAAAGACAAAATGGAGAGTGTGGTATGTTTAATATGCTGCCTTTGGGGCAAAAGGGGTAGAAAATAACAAGATGTATTCATATTTGCTTACACCTGCATGAAGAAATACTGGAAGGAGACACAAGAAACAAAAATGAAGTCGGAACAGATGGGAGAGGAAAGAGGGAGACCGGGATGGGGTCATAAAAAGACATCATGACATATATCTTTGTTCTGTCGTTTTGATTTTGAACCAAGTGTATGTGTGACCTAATGAAAAACACAATAAAATAATAAACTACCATAAAATTCCTGCAAGTTCTATTGCTGATTCAGTTACATGCTCTGCAGTCTTAGAAATACTATGGTACTTTCCTGATTTTCAGTCTTTTCTTCTGTAAAGTGGTCTCTGATCTCTTGGCTGTCGCTGAGAATGTCTCCTTAGGGCACATACACCTGGCAAAATGTTTGCCTGGCTGTCCCCCCAGCCATACTCCACCTGTTACCTGGATCACAGTTCTGGTGTCTAGAGAGCACCAAAGCCCCCGAGCACTTGATCCACAGAATGTCCCACCACATGACTGCGGGGGGCGAGGGACCTCGGTGACTGAGAGCAAGAGCCCGTCTGGTCTCACAGATAAAATCAGTAAAACTGGAAATGGGAGGAAACACAACTTTGCAACAGCAAGAGGTGGCTAGAAAAGGGCAAGAGTCAAGACAGCTGGGGTACGAGGGTGACAAGGCAGAGACACGCAGATAACTCACGCCATCATCTCAGATTCAGAGTTGACTGTGGACCTGGACAGGATAACAGAGCAGCAGAGACCCTCCCGGGGCTCCCCCTGCGGCCAGTGCCCCGCCCCTGCCTGCACATCGCCTGCATCCCTGACTCCCCTGCACCGCAGCACCCACCGGATCACAGCTGCGCCTCCAAAAGACTCCTGTTCACAACAGACATGTAGCCAAGTGACAGGGCACTCTTGCGTGCATGAGCACGGTGACAGCAGAGCCCTTAGCGCCGATGCGGAAGGAAGCAGGGCCTGGAATGGAAAGAGGAAAGAGGTGTGGGGAGGCCTGGGGGGCACCCCTGAGAGGGCAGCTGAGAGGCAGGAAGAAGTCCCGGTGCGCGAGAGGAGCTCGGAGGCCAGCAAAGGCTACATTTGCCTGGTTGACACTTAATACTTGGAAAGCTGTTGAGTTTCATTTTCCAGGAGGCATGCTGAACCGGAATTAAAAGGAGGAGGTGCACGGGTGCCTGGAAAGAACGTTCTACTGGGGCTGTGACACCAGACAGGCTGGCTCCTGGTGCAGGGGGCTTCCCGCCACTTGGCACAAGCAAGCCGGGACGTCAGCCTGCTGTCAAGGAGGCCCAGCTGCAGTGTCCACCCCCGGATGCAAATAAGCATCGCCAGAGGAGCTCATCACACATCAGCTTCCCGAACCTCATCCCTGGGGACCCAGGAGGCTTTGGTGCAGCGGTGCGGGAGCTGGCACTCGGGAGACACTTCGATAAATAATCTAAAAACGGTTCACTTCAAGATATTATTTTCTCTAGAGTTTGCCCTGTCCCATGGAGAGGTCAATTATAATAATCCTTTCTATCTCTTTCCAGGGGAGAAAAGGACTTGGTACTGCCACCTTTGTTGGTCTCTGTGCCATTTCTCATTGACTTCTGTATTTCATCCCAGCCCCTCAGGAGGACACAGGGCACCATAGCACTCTGCAGGGGAGCCCTGCGGTCACCCGGGGACAGGCTCTGCTGTGGTGCAGTGCCCTCCCTGGAAAGGACACCTGTCCTCCTCCAAGGCGGCTTGTCATTGCCCCTGGCAGCTGGACACAGTGCTGGGACCAGGGGACCAGGGCCTGCATCTTTTGTGACCTGACCCCTGGGCACATCGCCAGACTTTCCTGAGCCCCCGTTTTCCACCTGCAAACTAAAGCAGTTGCAGGAGGTGATTTTTCAGAAACAATTCAATTAAATCTGAAACTATAGTAACTACCATTTTCCGAGTACTTACCATATACAAGGCACATGAGGGGTCTTTCTCTAAAATGCATGTGTGAATATATTTATATGCAGGTGTGTGTACACAATGTGTGTGCACATCCATGCACGCGTACATGCACACGCATGTGCGCTGTGTGTATACATACCATATTTGGGTATATGCACACGTGTAGATACACACGCCTGTGTATGTAAGTATATATGCATATATATATGTGTGAAATAAAATTCACATTTTATGGCAAGGCAAGAAAAATTTAAACATACAAAATCTTCTTTGCCCTTTGGCCTCCTCTCTCCCCATGCTGTGCCTTGTGTGTCTGCATTAGGCATCGACCAAACCTCCCCCACGGGCAGAAATCAACGTTAGGACCAACCTTCTCCCAGCGTCGAGACAACTCCTTGAAGATAACGTTCCTTCTTGATCTCGTAAGGGGCCACGATGACACTTAGATCTGGACTGTGTAAACTGTCAATAATATGTCATTTGCTGTCCAGCCCTGTGTCTCAAAAAACTTATATAACTGTGCTTGGACTGCAAATGGGTGGGACAAATCTTGGGACTTTCTGAGATGCTGTTCCCAGGTTATAAGCCTCAAATGTGGCATGAATAAAATTTTCCATTTTTTTCTTAAATCAATAGATTACTTTTTCATCGACATATGTAGACACACATGCATATAAGTGTATACACACAAAGATACTTGTGCACATGGACATACACCTATGGCTGTGTGTACATGTCTATTTATTTCTCTTCCTTACAGTAGCCCCCAAGTCATCATTATTCTTGTTTTGTGGCTCGGAAGGTGAAGCCCCAAGCCTGCGGGCCTCTTCAGGAAGGTCTCACGGCTGGTGAGCAGCTGAGCTCCTAGTTTGGAATCACCTGCCCTGGACTCCCTTCCTTCCAGGCTCCCTTGCACCGTCCTCCTTTGACAGCCGGGTCGAACCGTGGGGCTCCTTAGAAAGCGCCGTGGTCTGCACGCCACTGTCTCAGGGGCTCCCGGGCTCAGCCTCACAGACACACACCCTGCAGCCCATCTCTTGCAGCTGGCTTCAGGCTGCTCTGTCCTCCCCTTGTCCTCAAGGAGACAGCAGAGGACCCCTTTTTTTGTGCTCACCTGCACTTGGACCACTGACTTTAGTCTCCCTTGGCTGGACACCTCCCGGCCCCAGGCTCCCCTGCCTCACCTTCCCTACCCACCTGTCACTGCACAGGAGGAGAAGTTGAGCTGTCACTCTAGTCTGTCTGACAGTGGCAGGACCCAGGAGAGCTCTGGAGTTTTCCACGAGGAACCTCTCCCTCCCCAAAACAACTCCAAGTAGACACCAAATCTAAATTGAAGCAGTGGTCTTGCTACATAAGTGCAAGTTCAAGGCAATCTCCTATATCTAATTGGCAAAGATCAGAGTTTGATTACGTACTGGATGGACGAAGATGTGAGGAACAGCCCCTCATACATAACTGGTGAGATTGCAAATTGATTATACCTCCAAGGAGAACGATTTGACAGGATCTATCTAAATGTCAGAAGCATATACCCTCTGAGCCACCTATTCTACTTGTAGACATTCAGCAGCATAGTCGTTTCCAACTGCTTCTGTAACAGATGACCATGAATGTGGTGTCGAAAATAACGCAGATGTATCATCTCACAGTTCTGTAGCTCAGAGAGTCAGAAGGCTCAGCTCGTGTATCTGCTCCAGGTCCCATGAGGCTTAGATCAAGGGGGTGGCGGCCTGACCTCTTACGCAGAGGCTGTCGGGGGGAATCCAGCACCAGCCTCACCCAGATTGTCAGCAGAATTCAGTTCCACGCGACCGTGGTGCTGAGGGCCCCGCATCCTTGCTAGCAGTGGGCCAAGGAGCATTCTCGGCTTCTAGAGGCTGCCCGCATTCCCCAGCTCAAGGTCCCCGCCACCTTTACAGCCAACAGTGGTGGGTGGAGTCCTTCTCACGATTCACATGTCTCTGGCATCTCCTCATCTCTACCACCTCCAGCTGGAAAAAAATCTGTGCCTTTAAAGGCTGATGTGATTAGGCTGTGCACCCAGGGAATTCAGGACCATCTCCCTTTCTTAAGGTCTAGACCATAATTCCATCTGCAAAATCCTTTTGCCGTGAAACGTAACGTATTCACAAGTACCAGGGATTAGAGCATGAGCATCTTGGGGGATAGGGGTGGGGGGACCGTCTGCCTACCACAGCCTCACTTGTGCAAAATGGTGTATCTACCAGAATATTCCTTGCAATAACAAAACAATGGAAACAACCTAAGTGTGAAGCGGTAGGCGGCAGTTTATACAGTGGAATATACTATGCAGTTGTTAAAAAAATGAAAAGATCCCATTTTTGTATTTGGTGCAAAAAGGAAGCATATAAATGCTGCTAGCTGTCTGAAGGAAGAATATATAACTGTGTTATATATTTAACATACTATGCATGTTCCTGTGTGTATGTAAATGTATAAATGCCACGCAATATTTTTTTGGAAAAGATCCACAAGAACTGTTGACAGTGGTTGCCTAGAGAGAGAGGAGCTGGGATCCTGGAGGACAGAGCTGTCAGGACCTCAAGGTGAAGGGCCCGGAGCAGGGGGTGGGGCGCGGGGAGGCTGCCTGCATCCCAGCCCGGCTCTGCCCCCGCTCACGGAGTTTGGGAAGCTCATCTCTCTGTGCCTTAATCTCTTAACCTGTTCATCTTCTAACCTTCATTTCTCTGGCCTCATATCCTCCTCTGTGAGTCGGGATAACAGCATCTCCCTCTGGAGTGGCTGGAAGGCTTAGATGAATGAATGCATGTAAAGGTTTAGAGCAGGGCCTGGCAAGTAGATGCCATACACGTGTTTGCTACTATGACCTGTTCACATAAATGAATGAAACGTGGAGGGTGTGGGGAGACCACGGCTACACCCAGCAGCTTCCCTGGGGAATTTTGGGCCCTCCTGCTGATGCCTCAGGGTGAGGCTCAGAGAAGGGGGTGACTCACCTAAGTCACTGGGGGACATAGGAATGTGGGTCGCCGTGGGCCAGGCCAAGTAGGGTCTCCTAGCTTTGGATCTGATGGCCCGTCCCCTCCCCCATCAGTAGCAGGAACAGGCACCCGAGAGGCAGTGAGCCTCTGCTCTCTTCTCATCGGCGAGGGCTTCCTTGGGGTTTTAGTAGCTGTAATAAAAATTTTCTGGAGAGGACATGTCAACCCGGGGTCTCTTTCCTGCTTCTCCTCGTGTACTCCTCTTGAATGGCTCTGGGTCTCAGGGTGTGTGGGCCAGATCTACCTGAACGGGGCCTTTAACGTCCCTCTGTCTGGCTTTGCAGGCGTGCAATGGGAGGATCCGCACAGCCTGAGCCTGAGGCTCTCAGGTTCTGTACAGTTTTCTGAAGCTCTGAGAAATGGCCTCAGAGAAATACAAGAACCTTTTTAGAAGCAGTTATAACTGACTGCCAAGGAAAGTTCTGGGCCATGATCCTTTAAGGGGAAAATCCAGACATTCCCATGATTAATCAAAAGGGAAGTAAGGGAAACGGAAATAAGGAATTTGTACTAAATCACTCTGCTTGGAGCAGATGCTTCAATCTTGGCAACGGTTTCTCAGCACTAGTTCTACCAAAGGAAAAAAAGAAATAACGTGCTGAAAATTTTCTTCACCTTTTCTCTCTTTCTCCTTCTTATTTTTTCTCCTAAAGGCCAAACATATCATCCAAGCTGCCTCAGGAAATACCTGCCTTCCCCTCAGAAGCTGACAAGGCATTGCTGAAAATGAAGCAAGCTGGTGAAAGAGGAAAGACCTCGGCCGACGGGCATCCTGGTGACCAAGCCCAGAAGGGACCTCCACCCCCTGGAGGCCCCATGACAGTCTGTGCAGAAGCAGACACTTGTCACCAAGTATGAAGGACTCTGCTCCTTTGTTTTCTCTCTTTTGGCTTCACATTTTACTTCAGCCTGTGGTGAATTATTTACCTGGGGTGGACGCAGGAAAAATATGGAGAATTCCGCGCCTTGGGGGCACTGAGGACATAAGAGGACACACACCGCAGTGCACTTTCCAGCTGGGAAGCGGAAGACAGGGGTCTCTTTTTAAAATCTTACCGAGGCACAGGTACAGTCAATGGATATTTGTGGAAGTGGGGCTTTTGTCACACTGTCAACATGTAGTAGCCATCCGCCAGGATGTGCCCAAGCCCTGGGGACCCACGGCAGGCCAGGCAGAGGGGACACTCCATCTCCCTATGGGGCGTGAGTTCCTCCATGGCAGAACCCACTTGGTAGAGTAAAGAAAGGGCCTGGATTTTGCCCACACAGTTGCTAAACAGAATGAGACGTGGCCTCTGAACAGGGCTCCATGGGAACGAGACATGAACCCCGGGGCCCCTGTGCTCAAAACGCCCTGTTGTTTCTAATTAAGTCGACTTACCTGCGCCCAGATGCCCACCACTGGTGGATCAGGGGTGCCTGAAAAGCTCCATTCTGAAAAACTTAACACAACTTCCAAAGACTCATAAGCCTCACCAGCCGTGAGACGCTGCTTCCATTTGACGGATGAGCAGTGGCTGGTGCTATTTTTGGTCCCATTTCCAATGTTTGCCCAACGTGAGCTAAATCACTAATTTTATGCTGGGGTTTTGAGTTATTTTCTCTGGAAGCTCTGTGCTGTGTGCTGGATGGGAGGTGCTAGTGGACTGGGGCCGGGGGGTGCCTCGGGGGACGTGGAGAGTTGAAGGGCGCAGCAGACGGGACCCCCGCTCCTCTGCTCGGTGGCCAAAGAAAAGTCAAGTCCTGCTAAGAGTTACATCCAGAGGGCAATGCTAGTTTTCATTCTACATCTCACAACATTCTTTTTTTTTTTTTCACTGTGCCAATAAGGAATATTTATTGTGTGCTTATTACACGTCAGACATTGCTGGCATTATTTTTAGAATTTTTATTGGAGAATAGTTGCTTTATTTATTTATTCTGTTAGTTTAGCATATATGTGGAACCTAGAAAAATGGTACAGATGCACCGGTTTGCAAGACAGAAACAGAGATACAGATGTAGAGAACAAACGTATGGACACCAAGGGGGGAAAACAGGGTGAGGGTGGTGGTGGGATGAATTGGGAGATTGGGATTGATATATATACACTAATATGTATAAAATAGGTAACTAATAAGAACCTGCTGTATAAAAAATAAGTAAATAGGGCTTCCCTGGTGGCACAGTGGTAGAGAGTCTGCCTGCCGATGCAGGGGACACGGGTTCGTGCCCCGTTCTGGGAAGATCCCACATGCCATGGAGCGGCTGGGCCCGTGAGCCATGGCCACTGAGCCTGCGCGTCCGGAGCCTGTGCTCCGCAATGAGAGAGGCCACAACAGTGAAAGGCCAGCGTACCACAAAAAAAAAAAAAAAAAAGTAAATAAAATTCAAAAAATATATAAATGCAAAAAAAAAATTCTGTTACTTTATACTTTACATACAGCATTCATTTTTCTTTAATTTTTTAAAAATTTATTTTATTTAATTATTTTTGGCTGCATTGGGTCTTCGGTGCTGCGCACGGGCTTTCTCTAGTTGCGGCGAGTGGAGGCTACTCTTCATGGCGGTGCGCGGGCTTCTCACTGCGGTGGCTTTTCTCGTTGTGGAGCACAGGCTCTAGGAGCACGGGCTTCAGTAGTTGTGGCACGTGGGCTCAGTAGTTGTGGCTCGTGGGCTCTAGAGCGCAGGCTCAGTAGTTGTGGTTCACGGGCTTAGTTGCTCCACAGCATGTGTGACCTTCCCGGACCAGGGCTTTAACCCATGTCCCCTGCATTGGCAGGCAGATTCTTAACCACTGCCTCACCAGGGAACTCCCAGCATTCAGTTTTGACTGAATGGAGATAAGGGAGATAAGGTTTATGATGAAAAATACGGACTTGCCATAGAGTTATTCTTGTTGCATTTATTTAGAATCAGACTACCTGTGTTTGAATCCCTGCTTGCACGTTCGCCATCTCTGTGGCCTTCAGCACTTAATGTACACAAACTCTCCAGACCTCATAGCAGGTGCTATAAGTATCCTCATTGTATAGACTGAGCAACAAAGGCTTAGGAAAAGTAGATGACTTGTTCAGGATCACAGAGTTAGTAAAGAATTTGATCCCAGGCCGTCTGAGTCTGAAAAGAATGTAACCAGCATGGGTCCTGGAACAGTTACAGTTACAGACACACCCTATCTTAGTCCCCTGGGGCTGCCATAACAAAGTACTGGCTGGGGGGCTTAAACAATAGAAATTTATTTCTCACTCCTCTGGAGGCTGCAAGTCCGAGATGAAGGTGTCAGCAGCGTAGTCCCTCCTGAGGCCTCTCTCTTTGCTGTGCAGACGGCTGCTCTCTTAATGTGTCTTCACATGACCTTCCTCCCGTGGCTGCACTTCCCTGATGACTCTGTGTGTTCAAATTTCCTCTTCTTATAAGGACGCCAGTCAGATTGGATTAGGACCCACCCTGATGGCCTCATTTTAACTTAATTACCACTTTAAAACCCTGTCTCCAAATATAGTCACATCCTGAGGCACTGGGGGCTAGGGCTTCAACATACGAATTTTGGGAGGACACAACTTAGCCCATAACACCCCCATTTCTCCGATGAGGAAACCAAGGCACAGATAAGTTCAGTCACACAGAGAGCAGTAGTAGGACCAGCATTTGGATGTGGGCAGAGCAGTTCCAGGGTCCCACTGTTACCTCCACACCAGCCCCTCGTGCTGGGTCAGACCATCCCTTTACGTCTTTGAGGCCATGACACTGGACGTTAGAAAAAGAGGATGCTGGGACTTAGGAGGGCTGGTAGAGTCTAGCATCGGCACCCTATACCCAAGGCAAGAACAAAAAGGTGCCTCAGGAGATTAAGTGCCTGATCCAAGGTCTTACAAGAAGGTCTGCAGGGAGAAGAGAGGTTTCCAGAAGGCAAGCCCTCTGGGTCAACTTCTTCCAAGGGGCCCAGGTATCCAGACCCTAAAACCTGGTCCTGTTGAGAGCTTAGGCTGGAGTCAGACCAGGTTTCTACCAGCCTCGGGGCTGATGGTGAGTGTGGCCTGAGCTAACGAGGTTCCAAGCCCTGTGCGCGATGCCCGTCGACCACGGTGCGCTCTCGTGACAGTGAGCCCACGTCCCAGGCCCCCTTCCGGTGCAGCCGAAGGAGCTGGGAGAGCGGCGATGCCCAGGCTGTGAGGAAGTGGCTTCAGGCTGCAGCCTCGAGCCTTGATCTAAATCACAGCCTCCCCGGGAGTGAGGAACCCGAGGCTGACTCTCCTGCTTCCAACCTTCCCGGGGCCGCAGGCAGAGCCAGATCTGCTGAGAAGCTTAAAATTCCAGATGGCTTTCTTCTCTCCAGTGGTTTGCAAAAGCTGTGACTTTGAAAAGAAACAAACTCAAACTCTGAGAGCGAGAGGGGGCAGTGGGCCATGGCGGGGAGGTGTGGGGGGAGGAGGTTGATGGAATTTTCTCAACAAAGAAACAAGTGGCACAGGCAGTGTCCCAGCCTTACTCTTGCACTGAGGGGACAGCAAGATTGCTTTGGCCTGGAGCCAAACTAATCCTCGTTTCCTGCCTTGGAATCGCAGTGGGCCGGAGCAAGATGCTGGTCCACGCAAGAGAAGGAGGCAGCCCCCTGGGGGCTGTCCCCGAGGGCCGTGAATTGCGATGGGACCTCCCTGTGCCCCGGACTGAACAAGAGGCGTCCTGCCTGGGCTCTAGGCAGAGCGGGGTCTCCAGGTGATTGCCTCGTGGCCCAGGGGAGGCCCTGTATCTCCTTCCCCGGAGGAGCACCTCCTCGTCTAGGAAGCCAGGTTGATGAGGCCAGCACTGCCCACACATCCTGACACTGGCAGCTCTAAATAAGATGGAGTGAGTGCAAGAGACTTGTGAAAATAACGAAAAGGTGCTCCACAGAATCCAAGATGCTCCTGTGACCTGGTGCTTGGGCATCCTCCAAGAATGCAGCCCAGCCATCTGGGCCTCCCCACGTACCCAGTGCAAGCTGCAGGGCCCTAAACAGTTTAGGGTGCCTGAAATAGTCAGCAAATACAATTGTCGTGAGCTCAGGGCCGTGCATTTTCCTTTATTCTCTCCCATAGGAAGTGGGTAAAAATAATGACACAAAATAAGATTGTTATAATCACAAGCTCCATCAAATCAACAAACATTTATTGAGAAGCAACAAGATATAAGACCAGGCTGTTTACTGCAGAGGACTCCAGAATAGAAGTGGCTTGCACTATACCCATTTGTCCATTCTTCCTTTATTCAGTCCATAAACATCTATTTATTACCCACTGTCAAGCACAGTGCCAAGTTCTGGGGCCTCACACACTGTGATACAATCATACATGAACATGATAAATGATTTGATAGATGAACAAAGTACCAAGGAAGAATACAGAAGGGAGTTAATCCTGACTTAGGAAATCAGAGAAAGCTTCCTGGAGGAGGCACCACTTGAGCTGGTCTTAAGTGATGCTGGACTTTTAACACCTAGAGACAGAGAAGAGCTGTGCAGACAGAGGGAAGTGTCAACACGAGCAATGAGTCAGGAGGGCCCCTGGTGCCTGTCGGGGAAGAGCAGGAGATAAGACAAGAACTCAGGGCTTCCCTGGTGGTGCAGTGGTTGAGAGTCCGCCTGCCGATGCAGGGGATGCGGGTTCGTGCCCCGGTCCGGGAGGATCCCACATGCCGCGGAGCGGCTGGGCCCGTGAGCCATGACCGCTGAGCCTGCACGTCCGGAGCCTGTGCTCCACAACAGGAGAGGCCACAACAGTGAGAGGCCCGCATACAGCAAAAAAAAAAAAAAAAAAAAAAAGACAAGAGCTCAGGGTTTTCAGTCTGCCTCAGCTCCCCCCATCCTCCAGTCCCTCGCTGGACCCTCCTTCTCTCTTTCCCCAGATTCAGCTCTGCCCCAGTTCCTGCCACAGGCAAGAGGTGAAGAAAGGAATCGTTCACCCCACTGCCCTCCACCCATCACCTCTGGTTCCTTTGGGGACCTGGGTCAAGCCCTCCTGCTGGGCTCTCTCCACGGGCCCTCACCTGACTTTGCATCACTACCTCCCCGGAAACTGAGGGGCCACGTGGGTGCCCCTCGGCTCCCAGAGCTTGTCCCAGCTTTCTGGACGCCCCAGCCCTGGGCCTGCCTGGGTCCAATTTGCTGTTCCCTCTCCGCCACTACTTCAGGCATCTCAGAGTGGAGCAGGTGAGAGCCTGATCTCGGAGAGATGGCAGTGAGTGGTCCTGAAGCAGATCTTACTTCCCTGGCCAGGAGTTGAACCTGGGCAGCCTGAGTGAAAACCAGGAATCCTAGCCGCCGGTCCACCGGAAGCTAGAGGTGAGAAGCAGAGCCGCCCTGGCTCTTGTGTCCTTATGAAAACAAGAATTTTTCAAGGAGACAGAAGCTGTAAAAACAGGTACAAAGTTCATTATTAGAGACACAGTACAACGTGCGGGAGAGCACACAGAGAAGTAGTTTATTTATTTAAGACGGGAATACACACTCAAAGAAGGGTGTGGGCATCCTCTCTAATGAGGAGAAGTGCAGTAAAGGGGTGGTTAAATCACTTATATGGGGCAGGTCTTCCAGTCTTTGTTCTCCCCTGGCCAATCATCTCACTTCCTTTCCCACATCTGACCTGCCCTAGGGCCCTCCCCTATATGCGTGCACATCTTTTTGCCAAGATGGATTCCAGCACAGAGGCTAATGGGAGGTTTGAAAGCACATGTTATGGGATGGCTCCCCCTTCCTTTTTGACCCCTGAGGAGCCTTCCTGCGCATGTGCAGTTGGGGAGGTTTCCCTGACCTCAGGAGTGGTAGATGTGGTCGTCTTATCTCTTTGCTCCAGCAGAGCTCAGCTCCTGCCATTAACTTGGTCCTGGGAGTGTCGTTGGAACACAAAGCTTCACTTTACTCTGCTTGACAAGCTCCAGCTGCCCAGCCCGGGGGCCCGTCTACCTCCTACCTCAAGCCCACCTGTGCCTCTCCTGGGGCAGTATTATGCTAACGGAGGAGCAGTTTCTTTCCTCCCTTCTGCCAAGTCCCCCACAAGGAGCAGGTGAGGGAAAAAGCCCTGTGCTCACCACACATGCCATACTGATCTCCATCCCAGATTGACAGCATCTCATAGACAGATCTTAGGAGCCATGGAGGGGATCTGGGCAGGGCAGGTGCACTTTCTGAAGGTGACTTGGAGTCCAGGGCCAATAGATCAGGGTCGGGGAAGGAGGGAGCAGGCAGTAAGGCAGTCTGGAGGCTTCCACGTTATCCAAGGGAGACGTGGTGAAGAGCTGTACTCAGGAAAAGCCAAATGGCACGGAAAGAAATGAAGACGTGAGAGAGGCATCCTGGCATTGCCACGGCCTGCGGTTGGCAGATTCGGGGGAGGCAAGGGTTACAGACCAAGCTGAGGTTTTTGAGGCTGGAGGATGTTTGTACTGACAACTGAGTAAGGAAAGAAAGGGAAGGAGGAAAGCCTGAGTGTGTGTGTTGTGGGGAGAGGGGGCGAGGCAGTAGGCAGTTTGGTTGGGGCCCAGCTGAGGTGGAGCAGGTCTCGGCCATGCTCTGGAAGAGGCTGCAAGGTTGGTTGGATGGCCCACCTGGGGCCATTGGTTCTCCACACTCTGTACAAGGTCAAGCCACAGGCCGGGGAGGAGAAATGGGGAAGGCCAAGGTCGCTGGGCTTCAGCACTGGCGATACCATGTCCCTGCCCTCGGCCTACCACGCAGAGGGAGCTCCCAGCAAAGTCTGGTGTCCGAGAAGGCTGCCCAGAGCTCTGTGACCCCAGACCAGACCAGAGCCATTTCTGCCCATCACGGATGTCTGTCTTGCAGAGTCACATTCAGCACTGGGATTTTCCTATGGACTCCAGTGTGAAACTACAATTCTAGATAATGAAACCTCTTTCAGGGAGACTCTTTGGAAAAATGGTGAGTCACCATTGGGTTGGTCCACATGGCATGAGGACCAAAATTCATCAGCAAATCCTAAAAGACGGCAGGTTAGAAGCAGACAGAATACTGAGTTTTGCTGAAAGTGGGCTGGACGTGACAGGCGTTCTTATTTCTTCCCGGGGCTGGTTGTCGCCCATAGTGTTTGTCGCCATTCGGCCTCAGACAGCAATGAGTCATCTGAACTTCCTGCTTCTCGGCCTGAGCAGATGGCCTGAGGGAGATGGGAGGACCTTAGCTTTCCTTTACATCTTGGGTGAATGTCCAGCTCAGAACTGAAGGTAGGGGAGGCGAACTTTCTCCCCACTCCCTGGTCTGGCCCCTGACTGTCCCCCAGGACTGCGTGCTTTCACCAGTCACCAGCCTGGAGCAGCCTGCCCTGTGGCCCCAGCTCCCCAGGTGTGGCCTTTGTCCTCCCATGTGCCCCGTCCCCCCACCCCTGGGGTCCATATCCCTTGTATTATTAGTCAGCTAGGGTAACAGGGAAGAACAAACCTGACTCCACATTGGACGTTTCTTTTACATTAACCTTTGTATTCTATTGCTTTTGCTACAAGTTAAGAATGTTGCCTGTAGCCTGAAATATACAGGGTAGCCCATTCTCAAGGCCCTGACCTTTAAAGGTGTAACACTTTCCATTCATATAGAGACATAAAGCTGCAGAGCAGAGAATTACATTTGCCTTGTTGGAGGTTTACAGGGACATGGTGACCTGACCCACATGGCTGAAGATTCCCGCACCAAGAATACTGCACCAACGAACCCAGCCACACTTCCCCGGCTTTTAGTATAAAAGAATCCTGAATTATTTCTCAAGTAAGATGGTTCTTTGGGACACTAGTCCACCATCTTCTCCGACTGCTGTCTTTTTGAATAAAGTCACTATTCCCTGCCCCAAGGACTCATCTCCTGATTTATTGGCCTGTCGAGCGGTAAGCACTGCAAGCTTGGACTTCGTAGCGCAAGGTGTTGGTAACAGAGAACCCCAGACTGGGTGACAACAGAAATTGACTCTCTCACAGGTTGGGGCACAGAAGTCGGAGACCAAGATGTCGGCAGGGTTGGCTTCTCCCCAGGGCTGAGGGGGACATCTACCTCAGGGCTCTCCCGCAGTTTCTGGGGATTTGCTGACCATCCTTGGTGCTCCTTGGCTGTGGAAGCAACACCCTGATCTCTGATTTCATCATCATGTGGTGTTTTCCCTGTGTGCATGCCTGTGTCCAAATTTCCCCTTTTTATAAGGACACCAGTCATACTGGATTAGCGGCCCAGCCTCGTCTTAATGAATGACATCTGCAACAGCCCTACCTCTGATTAAGGTCACATTCTGAGGTACTGGGGGGACTTCAACATGTGAATTTGGGGGCTCACAATTCAACCCATAACAGCTCTCCTCTCTCTCTTTCAAAACCTTTTCTCAAAGCCCTCATTCCCAGCAGGAATAAAGGGTTGCTAACAGCCACAGTGCCCCAGTCCTTCCCAGTATTTGCACACTAAAGGGGGACCAGAACTTTCCAGCCACTGAAGGAAGCTCCAGGTTGGAAACTTAGGCACCTGTCAGGGCTTATCTGAGCTTTGGGGAGCGCCAGAAACCTTAATGCACCAGCACGTTGCTAGACCAGCTGTGCTTCCCTTCTCTGGAGGCCTTAGAGGCAGGACCCACATCCAGGATTATTTCCCCTGAGAGAATTTCAGTCAGTCCTGGGTTCACATGTTTGCTGGTCTATCCACTTAAAATATCCCTTTGAGTAAATATGATTCAAAGAAGACTTGGAGCTTTGGTCAGTGTAAAAGGACAAATAATCTGTTCCTGGAGTTTTCTGCTAATAAAACGGTTTCCCCTTCTTCTTCTAAACTGCCTTCATGTTTGGTACCCTCCTCGGACCCCCTCATCCATGAGATTTCAGAAGGATACCCTGTGGTTCGGGGCAAGGAACTTGCATCTAGCAGCAGCTGTCATCTTAACTCAGAAGGCCGTCTTCGGAGACATGGCTCGTGTGATGCCTGCGGAGAGCCCAGCCCCAGAGAGCCTTGCTAGAATTTCTATGCAGACCAAGACCAGTTTGCTGAGCACCCCCCGCCATCTCCAAAGGACGCTCCAAATTATCTATGGGGAGGGGGGATTTGGGGTGGCATCAGTGCTGGAAGGCACAGCTGGGGATTCATCTTGAAGCCACATTTGCATAGCAAACACAATGGTTTTGCCTGCAGAATGTTCTTCTTGGTCTGACAGGTGTTTATGGAGGGAGTTCAAGGCCACAAGAGCTTTGGTGGAGCGGTGGACCCCTCTTCAAACTGGGCTTTCTTCTCAGTCTCCAGCTCTTCCCTGAGAGCCTGAGACCCAGAGTCACAGCTGCCTCTCACAGTCAGGCTGATCGACTGTTCCCACGCCGTTCTCCCCTGCCCTTCACCGCCTTTTGCAGGCCACACCCAGGCCCATGCCTAAGAGTGTGGACACAGCGTAAAGGGGTGGTCCCTTGGACCCCTGCTGAAGGCATTCCTCCACAGGTCACCTTCCTGCTTCCTGGGAAGAAATGCTTTCTAGATCTCTACCCTCTGTTCTCAAACTGCTTGTCTCTGGCATCTTAAACTGGTTTTGCCCAGTTTAGGTTTGCCAGTCAGCTTCTTATTTCCACTGACTAGGAGCCCCACAGGACGTGGCCTGTAAGCCCCTTACTCTGCAAGCAAGAGCCCAAGGAGCACGAGGTGACCCATCTAAAGCTGGGACACTGCTCACCGGTCCATCCCAGCTCTCTGAGACTTGGACTCGGTGACTGCAGCCACCCCAGTTTTCTCAAGTGTAAAATGGGGATCAGAATAGCATTCGCCCTGCAGGTCGTAAGGATGATGAAATGGGCACATCCCCGGAGAGCCCCCGGTGGAGGGCCTGCTGTGACACCGCTGCTGCGTCATCATCACTGAATACCACCGCTGCTGTCAGGGCGGCTCTCACGCTCGACACGGCCGTGCCAGAGCCTTAGGGACGGGGACCTCCAAGAGCATGCAGCTCTGACCGGGTTCCCTGCAAGGCAGACCCTGAGCCAGGTTCCTGGGCGTGGTTGTTTGTTTGGGTGTCGACCCAGAGCAGGAGTGTGGGAAGGAAGACCCATGGCGGGGGGCCCCTCTGTGAAGCTGAGGCTCCACCCACCCACTTCCCCATCAGCGTGGCTCCTGGGGGCTTTGAATCCCCCGGGCTTCAAACTCAGGGCATCAGTCAGGGTCTGGGGTAGAAAGCAGAAGCACACAGGCCTGCGGCAAAACTCCAGGGTGGGCCGGTGGGCGCTCTAGGGGGGACCACTGCAGGGCCTGAGACCCGAAAATGAGGCCACCATCCCCACAGCCGCTGAGTGTGTATATGGGTGAGCCTTTACTTCCTTATTTTAGTTTATTTGCTTTATCTTGTTTTACGAAAGAAATACACGATCATAGTAAAATTCAAATCATTTATAAGATTGTCAGATGTAAACCAGGTACAAGATGCCTCTCTTATCCAAACCTTTCTTCCCACTCTCTGAAGGACCTCATTTTACAGTTTCTTGCATTCCCTTCTCGGTGCTCTATGCACATAAAAACACAAATACCTGTGTCTACCCACTTTTGTTTTACCCAAAATGAATTCCAACCATACATACTGCTCTTCTCGTGAGATAGCATCTCCAGACCCTATTTCACGTCAGCACATAGAGATCTGGTTCATTCTTCTTAACAGTTGAATTATTATTCGTCCATCGTGTGGTTCTACCATAACGTGTGTAACTGTTGCCTATTAATAGACATTTGGGTGGGTTCCAGATCTTGCTATGATAAACAATGCTGCAAGGACCATTCTTATGCGTATATGCTTGGCTTGATTCTTCAAATATCTGTATATTTGAGTAAAATCTTGGAAATTGTTTCATGAAAGCTACTTTTATTTAAGATCTCGACATTCACTTAAAAGCTCTCTAAACAGGGACTTCCCTGGTGGCACAGTGGTTAAGAATCTGCCTGCCGTTGTGTTTTCATTGTTATTTGTTTGTGGGTATTTTCTGATTTCCTCTTTGATTTCTTCAGTGATCTCTTGGTTATTTAGTAGTGTATTGTTTAGCCTCCATGCATTTGTATTTTTTTACAGATTTCTTCCTGTAATTTATTATCTAGTCTCTTAGCGTTGTGGTCAGAAAAGATATTTGATTTCAATTTTCTTAAATTTACCAAGGCTTAATTTGTGACCCAAGATATGATCTATCCTGGAGAATGTTCCATGAGCACTTGAGAAGAAAGTGTATTCTGTTGTTTTTGGATGGAACGTCCTATAAATATCAATTAAGTCCATCTTGTTTAATGTATCCTTTAAAGCTTGTGTTTCCTTATTTATTTTCATTTTGGATGATCTGTCCATTGGTACAGCCACTGTGGAGAACAGTATGGAGGTTCCTTAAAAAACTAAAAATAGAACTACCATATGATCCAGCAATCCCACTACTGGGCATATACCCTGAGAAAACCATAATTCAGAAAGAGTCATGTACCACCATGTTCATTGCAGCTCTATTTACAATAGCCAGGACACGGAAGCAACCTAAGTGTCCATCGACAGATGAATGGATAAAGAAGATGTGCATACAATGGAATATTACTCAGCCATAAAAAGAAACGAAACTGAGTTATTTGTAGTGAGGTGGATGGACCTAGAGACTGTCATAGAGTGAAGTAAGTCAGAAAGAGAAAGACAAATACCGTATGCTAACACATATATATGGAATCTAAAAAAAAAAAAAAATGGTTCTGAAGAACATAGGGTCAGGACAGGAATAAAGATGCAGACATAGAGAATGACTTGAGGACACAGGGAAGGGGAAGGGGAAGCTGGGACGAAGTGAGAGAGAGGCATGGACATATATACACTACCAAACGTAAAATAGATAGCTAGTGGGAAGCAGCCACATAGCACAGGGAGATCAGCTCGGTGCCTTGTGACCACCTAGAGGGGTGGGATAGGGAGGGTGGGAGGGAGGGAGACACAAGAGGGAAGAGATATGGGAACATATGTATATGTATAACTGATTCACTTTGTTACACAGCAGAAACTAACACACCATTGTAAAGTAATTAAACTCCAGTAAAGATGTTAAAAAAAAAAATACCCTTCTTCCCAAACGCTTCCAAATGCTGAATTCTAATAATGCTCCAACTTACCAGGACCCTCTCAGTCCCATGGGGTTCTGCCCAGTTAGGTTGTTGCATTTTCCCTAAAGCTGGGAAGAACCGATTGGCTGCAGACAACCTCCACTCCCAAACTGCCCGAGGGTGACTGCCTTTACTTCCTGCGACTTTGCCACTTGCACTGATCGTCACAGATTGCCCCTTTGCGAGGAGGTCAAGGTGGCTGCTCGCAGTGACCTTTTCTTTTTTTAAGTCACTTTGGATGAGGAAAAAAAATGGCAGTCTTGCCTCTAAGATGGTGAAGGCAGAGACAGGAACAAAGTTTCTTACACTCAACTTTCAGGTAGCTTCTTACAGCTCTGCACGTGACCTTTTAGTTGACGGGACTCCAAAGTGAGGATGGAGCCTTGTTTATCCCTGTTCTCCTTTCCAACATTCTGATCCCCTCCCCTGACCCTGCTTAATTTTTCTCCATTGCATGTATCATCCTGGAGCATACTGGACATTTTATCTAGTTATTTATAATCTTCATGAGGACAGGCATTTTTGGTCTGTTTTATTCACCATTATCTTACCAACACTTAAAAGAGTTGCTGGCACAGTTTACACGCTCCATAAATATTTATTGAATGAACAAATGTTGAGAATATTGCTCAAGCTCTCTCTGTGTTTGTTTCACATGGAGTATTTCTGTAGATTTACTTCTTTGCTGATAAATTTCCTTCTTCCGCATCCTTTGTGGCAACTTGCTCTTTCCCTGTGGGTTCAGTTTCCTTGCTCCTGAAACATATATTTAGTCATTCTTTCAGCGAGTTTCTGTTAACAGAAAACCATTTTAGGGTGTCCCTGGTGGCGCAGTGGTTGAGAGTCCACCTGCCGATGCAGGGGACATGGGTTCGTGCCCTGGTCCGAGAGGATCCCACGTGCCGCGGAGTGGCTGGGCCCGTGAGCCATGGCCACTGAGCCTGCGCGTCCAGAGCCTGTGCTCCGCAACGGGAGAGGCCACAACAGTGAGAGGCCCCTGTACAGCAAAAAAAAAAGAAAAAAAATCATTTTAGTCCTTGTTGGTCTGGAAATATCTTTGTTTACCCTGATTCTTGAATAATGTTTATATTGACATAGATTTCTAGGATATCAGTTATTTTCTTTTAGTACTTTGAAATGAAATTCCAATGTATTCTATCTTCTGCTGTTGCTATCGAGAATTGTACTGTCAATCTAATAGTACTTACTTTTTATACTAGGTGTCTATTTTCTCTTGTTTTTTAGAGCTTTATATTGGGTATTCTGTAGGTTCTGTATGACGAGTCAGCACGTGAATTTACTTCTCCTGATCTTGCATGGAACACACTGTACGTCATGAATCTGAAGATGTGTGTCTTAAATCAATTCTGGAAAATTCTCAGCCACTTTTCTTCAAACATCAATCTTTCCCTCTTCTCTCTTGAAAGTCCTATTAGATAGAGTTAATTCTTGTTATTTGCGGTAGTCACATTCTGCAAAGTCGAGAATCACTGCATTAGTGAATACTGAATCATTGCTCCCAGGGAAAATACAATTAGGTTCCTGCGAGCCTCTGGTCACAACATTTTCGTCAACTGATCAACACATAATTTTGTTGTCTGTGTGTGTGTGTTTAAGGATAGTTTACTAAATATTTTTGTGTATTCATTAAAGTTGAATTCACAGCCAACAGTTCTATAACTCATGCCTGAATGAGGCTTATCTAACACATGTATTTTCTCCATAAGGCATGTCACAGCTCTGTCACACTTAGGAACACCAGACTGCACTTCAGCATGACAGTTGGGAGCCATTTTAAACAACGAAAGCAACAACACAGAGCACTTAAATGTGAAAATGTAGCACTAAACAGACTGTAGAAAGGACACCTGTCTATAGTGTGAGAGCCTAGACTAGAGCATCACCCTGATCAGCCTCAGCTGGACGTGCACACAGGGTGACTCACATTTTTTTTTTTTTTGCTGATCTGTACACATCTGCACATGACCATGGGTGCTCCCCAAGTATTGATTTGGGAGTTACAAATAAATTCTGCAAATAAGTAAATTAGCAGGTATGGGATACACGAATAATGAGGGTCAACTGTAGCTATTTGGTTTTGCCTCTGGGGAGTTTTCCTAGTTGCTTGAAAGCTTGATTATGCATTTCAATAAACAGTTGTGTTACTGAACCAAACTTGGGTCCACTCGCCTGCAGGAAGTAAAACCAGTCTACTGACACTGGGTTGTGGTGAAGGAACGTGCAGCGTTTATTCCAGTTGCCAAAAAAGGAGTCTTGGCAGCTGGTGCTCGAAAACCCGGAACTCCCTGACGGGCCTCAGGGAAGCATTTTTAAAGGCCATGTGAGGGAGGGGGGGCGTCAGAGGGTATGTGAGCAGCTCATGCACAATTCTCTGATTGGCTGATGGAGAGGTAGCAGGGTGGTGTCACAGGGGTTCACATCATCAATCCTCAGGCTCCAGCCGGTCTGCTGGCTATGTGCTCATAGTCATCATGCAGTTAACTTCTTCGATCTGGTGGGGGTTTTAGCACCTGTAAAACAACTCAGGAATGTGCACCAGACACTGTTACCTATGTTCTTCAGGGAGGAAGTAAAGATTCTGTGACTGCTATATGGCTGATCTATAGTTTAAATTGTTATTATCATTTCTCCTGGCCCAACTGCTGTTTTTTTGTTGTTACTACGTGTTCACATTCTTTTGACCATTAATCCTTGAGCCAGGCTTTTGTGACTCAGGGGAGGCCTGGGAGACTAAGGTTTTCTACAAGCAAGAGGCAGGTGGAGGATATGGGGTCTCTGTCCTGGGAAGGACCCACAGGGTTCAGCTTGGTTACAGTTGTAATATTTTGATCATTGTTTCCAGGACCTTCTATAAGCAGGAAAGTCTTCAGGTTGTCTAATCCAGTATATTGCCAGAAAAGAAAGTCTTTGCTATCACAAGTGAGTAATGAACAAATGCATCTTGGTTTCACTGTATCTGAAAAAGCCACACAGGAAAGTGTCTTGCAAGTCAAGTGGGCCCACCCATAAAATAATCCGGAAGGTCTAGCCATTCCCCTCGGCAGGCTGCATCTGCTCATTCAGCTGTGTGTGAATGACAGCAAATGTTCACTGAGCACCTACTACATACGAGGCTCTGAGCTAGTAACTAGGAAAAAAGAAAATGCTGTGCATCCTTGGGGTCCTCACAGCCTAGCTGTGAATATATTGTGGAGACAACAGTGAATCAAATCACTTGGGGAACACACGGCCTGAGCAGCTCACTCTGGGAAGTTGAACTTGGAATTGCAAGCCTGGGTTCAGCACCTACTTTCCTCTAGGTACTACACTGGGCCTGGCAACAAGGTATAAATCAGGAAGGCCCAGTCTCTTTCTGGAAGATGCTTCTGGTCCAGTGGGGGACCTGGGTCAGGCGTATCTCCAGACCTCTCGGTTCCGACATCCCCTGGACCTTCCAGGGACAGACCCACGGTGAACTGCCCTGGGAATCCAGCTCTCTCCCTGGGTTCAGAGTTGATGTCTTCTCTTGCCACTTCCAGACATGAGGTAAAGGCCACCACACTGGTCTGAAAGTCCAGCTTCAAGTGGCTGGACCATGGAGCCCAGGGACCAGTGGAGAGAGAGCAGGGCAGAGACCCCATGCTCCCTTGTCTCTGTCTGGCAGCAGTGCTGTGCTGGGGGCGGAGCAGGGGCTCCTGCTGAGTGGCCGGCTGTGTCCCCTGAAGTCCCCAGAAGCTGCCCCAGCGAGCAGTGCATCACCGGGCACATGACGCCTGCCCCCCACCTCTCTTCCTTTCTCTCTCTCACTGCCTCAAACTTGTACCTCCCGAATACATTGCCACTAAATCTTGGCCTCGTTCTGTTTTCCAGGGAACCGAAGCTAAGGCAATAATCTTAACTTGTGCTGGGTTCTCTGAAAGAAATAAAGGGAAAAGCCTTCCCCGACCATTGCCTTCTCCAAGGAGGTGACTTTTAGGCTGAACCTGGAAAGAGGAGAAGGGTGGAGCTAAGAGGAGCAAAGGTGTGTTAATCGTGTTTTTTAGTTTCTGTTTTCTGATGTGTTGACATCTGGGCCTTGCTGACCCCAGAGGCACTGCCCCCTGGGCTGCCCATTTCCTACAGAGTGGACAGCTCTCCTGTAGGGCACCTTTCAAATGCAAACCAACCACCCAGAGGCCACAGCCCACCACCTCCTCTGTGGTTCTCACTCTCCAGGCCACTGTCCCCTGCCCTAAGCACCAGGGCTGGGTACCAGACAACCAGGGCCAGCTCCTGTGCCCCAGAGCCTGAAATGATCCAAACCAGCCAGTCCTGAGCCTGCTGACCCTGCCTCACCTGTTCCTTCCCCCAGAAACCACAGTAAAGGCTCCTGCCCATGTTTCCCCCCTCCCTCTGCCCCCTGACCGACCCTCGTGCTTCCCCCACATGCCCCCCACTCACCCATGGCATGGTGTGCCCCCTTCTCTTGGGATGTGTGAGTACAACTGTCTGGGTATATCTGTCTCAAGGCTGCTATAACAAAAAACCACAGACTGGGTGGCTCATAAACAAGAGACATTTACTTCTCACAGTTCTGGGGGCTGGAAGTCCAAGATCAAGGTGCCAATAGACTCAGTGTCCCATGAAACCTGCTTCCTGGTTCCTCTCACTGTGTCCTCAGATGGAGAAGGGGTGAGGGAGCTCTCTGGGGTCTCTTTTTTCAGGGCACTAATCCCATTCACGAGGGCTCCACCCTCATGACCTGATCACCTCCCAGTGGCCCCACCTCCTAACACCATCGAACTGGGCATTAGGTTTTCAATATAGGAGTTGAAGGAAAGATACAAACCTTCAGTCCACAGCAATAGCAGACTCTTTTCAATGGCAGTCGTCTCCTGATCTGTTGGCCTCACCATACTTGAATAGTGATGAAACCTACAGCTTAAAACAAAGGGAGGAGAGCACTCCTGACACCAAGAGCACTAAAATCAAAGAACCTGGTGGGTTCCAGAAACTACCAAGCCCAGTGGGGTTGCAGCAGGGAGAGGGGGCTTCAGGGGCCCATCCCTGGCACCCGGCAAGGCCCAGGCTTAGATGAGACCAGGGGCCTCAGGCCCTCTTGTTATCTTTCTGCTTCTACCACGTTCCGCTATTTGCCAGACTCCAGCGACCTTGTGTTTCCAGAGGCCCTTCGCTATGGGACCTCGCTGAGCCTGTCCCAGCCTGGCCCCTGGAATCACGCCCTGTTATGGATCTTCCTCTTTTCCCTGAACCCATTCCCCCTCCCCCCAGAAAAGTCTGTGACTTTTGTCCCACCACTTGATCATGGATTTCTAGGGTGAATTCATCCAGGCTAATTTATTGTTGGGTACCACTAGGTTACTATCACATTGCTGGTCCAGGAGACACATCCATCCATCCTTTCAAAGACTATGTAATGTATTTATTAAACATATACTATGGGAGGGCTATATCACAGTTACAAGAGGGCATTTCAGAAAAAAAAAAAACCATAAAAACAAAAAACAGCTGCATTCAAAAGAGTGACCCTAATGGGAAAAGAATAAGGACACCACAGGAAGCTGTCAGCGCAGAAGCTTTGGGGGCAGACACCTAAATACGCCAAGGGGCTGCCCTGCTTACCACAGTCCACTGCTCATGTTATTTCCAGGAGGCCCAAGTCCATCCTCTGGTCATTGTGGATCCTCTGTATCTCTACTTGTCTCCTTTATTTAAAAAGCAAACCCACCATCATCCAAAAGTCTACAAACAATACATGCTGGAGAGGGTGTGGCGAAAAGGCAACCCTCTTGCACTGCTGGTGAAAATGTAAACTGATACAGCCACTATGGAACACAGCATGGAGGTTCCTTAAAAAACTAAAAGTAGATCTACCATGTGACCCAGCAATCCCACTCCTGGGCATATATCCGGAGGAAACCATAATTTGAAAAGATACACGCATCCCTATGTTCATTGCAGCATTGTTTATAATATCCTGGACATGGAAGCAACCTAAATGTCCATCAACAGAGGAATGGATAAAGGAGATGTGGTACATATATACAATTGAATATTACTGAGCCATAAAAAAGAATGAAATAATGCCATTTGCAGCAACGTGGATGGACCCAGAGATTGTCATACTGAGTGAAGTAAGTCAGACAGAGAAAAGACAAATATATGATATTGCTTATATGTGGAATCTAAAAAAAGGGTACAAATGAACTTATTTACAAAACAGAAGTAGAGTTACGGATGTAGGAAACAAACTTATGGTTACCAGGGGGTAAGCAGGGGGAGGGATAATTTGGGAGATTGGGATTGACATATACACACTACTGTATTTAAAATAGTTAACTAATAAGGACCTACAGTACAGCACAGGGAACTCTACTCAATATTCTGTAATGATCTATGTGGGAAAAGAACCTAAAGAAGAGTTTCTACACGTATATGTACAATGGATTCACTTTGCTGTACAGCAGAAACTAACACAACATTGTAAATCAACTATACTCCAATAATTTTTTTTTTAATTTAAAAATAAATAAATAAGTAAAAAGCAAACTCTTTACACTGGATGTTGCCTCAAACAGGGTGCATCAGAGGGCACTGTCAAGCTTGGGTACCATTGGGTCTCCCGGCTTCTCGTCTTCTTCGGATGAGAAGAGCCTCTTGGCCCCGACGAGAGGTTTGGGTTTCAGTGGACAGGAGTCGATAGAGAGCCATGGAAGGGTCTAAATCCCAGGAGTGGCTTCAGGAAGCTCATCCTGGCAGCGCCTCAGAGCGTGTCCTAGAGGAGAGTGATGAGGCGTCAGAGAAGGCGTGTGCTGGGAGGCGGGGCGGGGCGGGGGGGCGGGGCGTGAAGAGGAAGTGGCAGAGTAGAAACGGGAGCTGAGTGTGGGTGACGCCGTGAACGATGGTGGCATTCGTTAAAAGAGAAAAAATAGTAGGAGGATATTTAGAAAAGAGGGCAACAAGTTCAATGTGGGGCAGATTGAGTTCGAAATGTCTGGGGGACATTTGGTAAGAGATGTAATAGGTACTGAGCTTTGAGGGCCTGGAGTTGCATGGAGAGGTTCCGAGTCATGGCCTGAGGTTTGAAAATTGTAAGGGAGCCGCAGGCAGTTAGAGTCAAGAGAGCAGACAAGAAATACTCACATCTAAGAGGCAGAGAATTCGGGAAGGAACTGCCTATAGATGAGAGGAAAGCAAGGATAGCTTCGGCCCCAGGAGCCGGAAGAGTCCAATAAAAAGGAATGTAAAGCTCTGCATTGGATGTAACAACTGGAGGGACTGAGGGGGACAGTTTCAGAGGACGGTGTTGTGGGCCAGCGAGCAGGTGGGGTGAGCCAGGCACCAAGGACGCGTGTGTGATGTGGGGAGTCTCCAGGTTCTCCAGGTGGGAATGACGGGGTGAAGGGAGCCGCAAGGGCAGGCCGACTGCAGCAGGAACGAGGTCAGAGGAGGACTGCTTTCCCTCGGCATTGAGAGCATTCCTCTGTAAGGGGGAGTTTTCTTCCCCTCCGCTGTGCCTTGGAGATACAGTCGTCCTTCCCTCATGCCAAGGAAGGATAATGAGAAAAGTCTGAGAAAAGAGAGAAAAAGACAGTCTCGTGCAACAGAATTATGCTATGAATATTAAGGAAAGAAAGCTTGAGGGCTTCCCTGGTGGCGCAGTGGTTGAGAGTCCGCCTGCCGATTCAGGGGACGCGGGTTCGTGCCCCGGTGCGGGAAAATCCCACATGCCGCGGAGCGGCTGGGCCCGTGAGCCATGGCCGCTGAGCCTGCGCGTCCGGAGCCTGTGCTCCGCAACGGGAGAGGCCACGGCAGTGAGAGGCCCGCGTACCGCAAAAAAAAAAAAAAAAAAAAAAAAAAGAAAGCAAGCTTGGTCTGCCTTATGTGTGTTTCATCTGGAGGCTGCACCACGATGAGCCATCTTCCTCCATCCCCTCCCTCCGCCCTCAGGATCCAGCCGAGGAGGGAGACCAGCTGGCACTCCAGAGCCAGCACCCTGGCCCCAGGCCCAGAGCCAGAAGCTGCAGGACCTGAGGGCGGAGGGCCACGGCCAGGGGAGGGGTAGGATGGAGGGGCCAGAGTGTGTCCTCTCGAGGTGGGCTGGACGGGCCGGGGGCGGGGGGGAGGGGGAGGGAGGCTGCCCCGCCCTGGGTCGTGGGTCTCCTGACTGCCAGGCACAGCTCTTCTGCCGTTAACACACCGTTCT
Organism: Monodon monoceros; assembly: GCF_005190385.1. Lineage (NCBI taxonomy): Eukaryota > Metazoa > Chordata > Mammalia > Artiodactyla > Monodontidae > Monodon > Monodon monoceros. The sequence goes on from NW_021703781.1 coordinate 1,124,300, forward strand.
TTCCTGTACGTGCTCCCCAGGCCAGGTGCTCACGAGTTGAAGGGGATGCGGCGGCTGAGAGAGGGGTTCCGGAGCGCAGGCCCTAGGCCGGAGGAAAAGAACCTAAAAATGAGTTTCTGTATGTATATGTACAATGGATTCACTTTGTGTACAGCAGAAACTAACACAACATTGTAAATCAACTATAATTGAAAAGATACATGCAGGGGGAGCAGGGGGTACGGGAGGACGTCGCTTCCCGACGGGCCCCGCTTTCTCTGTGGAGTAAGACAAGGCATGGGGAGGTCTGAGGAAAGTGGCGAAGCTGGAAATCCTGACGGGAAGCGGTGAGAGAAAGGAGACGGGCAGGGCCCGCGGGACCTGGGCAGGTGTCCACTGCCTCGGAGCGGGTGAGGGCAGGAAGGACGGGCGTAGAGGGGGACCGAGTGGGGAGGGAGGAGGGCGGAGAGGCCGGGAGGGGGACCACATACTGCCCAGCGCACCTGAGAGCTGGAACCAAAGCTGGAGAGGAGGCCAGGGTTGAAAATTCCCCCCCCCCAACTCCAAGAAGGCTCATGAGATGTCACTCCTTGGGGGCGATTTCAGTTTAGTGTCAGGGCTAACAATCAATTTAATTTTTTCAATTATAACTTGGTGACATTCTGAAATTTGGGGATTAGTGGTTTGTACCTCAGCATTCTTGCAGATTTATTATACACCCTATTCTGCATAATAAATTCTTTCCGCTGTTTCCTGGAAAATGCCAGTTTTTTATTGATTTCCTCTTTGGAGACAGGAAGGTCAATTCTGCTGTACTTGCCGTGGGGATGATAATGATCATATAGGAAATGGTCTGGAGTTTAAAAAGTCAACACGGGTTTTAGGGCAGCAGGGTGAGGTGACAGGCTCCCTGCAGCCCCAGCATCCTCATCCTCTTCCAAGCAGCACACTTCCAGCAGGGCCCACACCCACCTGGGGTGGGCGAGTTAGAACCTGTGGGCAGGGGCTGCGGGGAGGGGTCAACGCGGCGGAGTGGGAGTGCTCATTTGCACATACCTCCCCCATCCTCTGTGAGGCTGATTGCCCATCCCTCCATCACCACCTTCCAGGTGAGGACCACAGCTCTAACCCAACACCTCCAGTTTACAAGGGAGTGAACGGAGACCCAGAAGGACGAGGTGACTTCCCAAAGTCGTCAGACCAGCCAATCAGGGAGCCGCGAGGGACTCCAGGCCTCCGGATCCCTCCAGCCTCTGGTCATCTCCACAATGTACCAATTCAGCCGACAGTGAGAACCCTCCCTTACTTCTACCCAGTGCATGTGGGGTACGGAGGAACAATAACGGCTTGGGTTGTACCCATCTTATTTCCAAACCGAGAACGCATTGGGAGCAAGCAGGTTTGAGCGTCTCTGCCCACCCCCTGGCTGTAGGTGCCGCTCACTCGCCCACCTGGGCTGATGGGATGTGCACCAGGGCCGTGGTTTTGCCTTGACAGCAAATACCCTCCCCCACACCCCTGAAAGGTGTGGTTTGTTCCCTGGAATCCTATGCATTCTAAGAAGCTTCAAATAGAGGCTTTGGGGCTCTGGGACCAGGACTTCCACTAGGGCAAGGGTCATAGAATCAGGCCCCAGGCTTGAGCCAGCTGTGTGTGTGTGTGTGTGTGTGTGTGTGTGTGTGTGTGTGTGTGTGT